>NW_004955423.1:14165458-14297176 GCF_000276665.1 Chinchilla lanigera
TGCAAACTATCCACTCCAGGGCGGGTGCAGCTCTCACACCCATATTCAAACTCTAAAAGCCTGCCCCATGGCCGCAAGAGGCTTTGGGGGGACACACAGACATAAATCATAACATGAAATGAAAATAGTAGGTGCCTATTTGGCTTTGTTGACATTTCAGACATATTCAGACACCCCTTTCGATCTATTCAAATGAGCTCTCCTTTTATAAGAGGTATCTGCTCCCTATTTCAAGGTCACATACATAGTCGGTTGCAAGTCCTTCAGAATACTAGGAAAGAACATTTCTTGTTTTAATATGGCATAGGAAGCACAAGACTCCCTTTGATATTGGCTGCTTTCAATGTTGTTCTATGGCCCAAGTAAAGTTACGAATAGAAGCTGCTACTTTACTTGACCTATAAGCTGTCAGTGGCCTGTGGTATTAACTTCCTGTATGTTGTCTTCACTGTTAGTGAAAACCATTAAAGCCACTTGAAACTCTCTTCCTGTTAGCCCTATGGGGGAAAGAATTGACAGAAGAAAGATAAGTTTGTCAAAATAAACTGGGGATTGTTGACCTATTTCTGGTATTACTACCCTTCAGCCATTCTCTCTCTCAGTTGGCACAGTAAAACATTAGCAAAAACATTAGCAAAAACATTACACGGTAGTATACGTTATGGTAGTACTAATTGACCTTTTATCTATTTTCACTCTCTTCAACATAATATAAAATTTGATACGACTAGCCTAGAGATTAAAGATGAGATGTTTTATAAACTTTGAAATCTACATTATACTAACATGCAGGGTGTTGTAGCAAAACAATCAGCTAGTAGGTGGGAAAAAATGTCATGATGGTCTTTTTCTAAAACCTATTACCTAAATTACTATTAATAATAGCATGACAAGATAATTAACACCTGCACGGCATTTCTAAATTTTGAGTACTTTAAAATATTAATTGCATAACCTCTTAAAAACCCCACTTAACAGCTAGAAAATACCAATACAGAGGTTAAGTGATTTCTCAAAAGTAAAAATACCCTGCATAAAATTTAGCAACATGGCCCTGATAGCCCAGCCTTAACCTTAGACCAATGAGTGATCACTCTTCTCCCTTCTTATGTAGGATCAAGCAAACTGAACATGACATTAATATAATATTCTCCTAACAGTAATAATAGTCAACAGTCCACCTACTGAATTATATTCAGATAACTCTTCCTGTAAGAGAAGAAATCCTATTGAAAATTCAGCCAGCAAGACAGCAAATGAAAATCTAAGACTTCTCCGTCTTACTTCCAGTGTGTAAGTACAAGAGAATTTGTGCGTATATTTCTTGGTGGCAGATGCTATTTTTCTTTAAACCCAGTGAAAAAGAGAACAATAATTAGTAAAGGTCAGAGGGATTTATGAAGTAGGTGAGGACAATACAGAATCTTGAGGCCTCACAGGTATAATTATAGCCCAGCTGTAATATATAAACTGATAACTGCATAATTTCTCAGGCAATGTAATTCTACAGAGGGTTACTGAGTAAAGAATATTTGCAATTCATTTATCAATTATCTCATTCTTTTGCTGTTACCTAGACTAGTAATTCTGTTCTGTAGATTTGGCAATACACCAATTTGGCTAATATCTAGTTTTATGCAAAATTTAAGCTCTAGCTTTTGGGAACAAGTCTGTACAATTAGTTCTATTTGATAAAGATAGCATCAGCTTATGAGGTGGTGGTATGATTTCTGCGATATTGTATTCAGGCAACATATGAATAAACTGCAGGATTTTATATTTGATTAAGTATTCTTTCAAAATACAACTAAGTTCCTGATAAGATCTCATCAGAAAAATTATTTTGAATAAATAGTAAAAGAAATGCACTTATTTATTCAATCAGAGAATAGTTTTAGTGGTAAGAGACAGAAATGATAAGGTTCAAATAAAGTAGGGCAGGTAATAGAACACCAAAGTTAGAAATTATGTTACTTAGTTAGTGCCAATCTGGTGGAGAATATGCCGCCATTTGTAGGTAAATTAGCTTTATATGATTTGGAAGCTGACATTGTAACCAAAATATATTAGTCTTTACTAGTTGAATTAAAATTATAGAAAAATATATTCAACACTGTGGAATTATATTGCATTTTAGTTTGCAATCACTGAGAAATACTAGTAGTCACTTGAATGAATATATACATCATATTGTTTCTAGAATTATGGTAGAATAAGTGCTCTAAGTGGCTGTCCTGACAAAGAATGAAAGAAATACCAGGGGGCGCAGGGCATGAGAGAAACATGGTGGTAGAAAAATGTGGAAACAGGAAACTTAAGAATTTGAAACATTTTGAGTTCCATTTTAAAAATTCTTGGAACACTAAACAGGAAATAAAATCAAAAGGTAGCTGAAGGGAAGAAATCCTACGGAGACCACCTCATAAAGCTGAAAATCTAAAGGGATGCATTTACAATGTATACTAGAAATAAACCCACTGTTCTGAAGGAATAATCAAGAACACTGGCCATTGTTGGAAGAAGTAAAAAATTTACTTTAAGAATTTATAACCAAAATTCAGACTTCCATTATGGTACTGTGTTTGAAATTCATGAAAACTTTGCAGTCTGGAAGACTTCTAATTGTTTCAAATTGATAGCATACTGAGAGAATTATTAGAAGCAAATCTGTATACTCCTAGAACAGGGTAACTTGAAATCCAATCTGAAAAATATAATAATAATAATGAGTTAAAGATAGAGGAAAATTGAGCAGATCACTTACAAAAATCACAAGACAGAATTTACTAAGCTATCATGAGTTAAAGCTATGCAAAACAACTGTGGTAGACATAGTAATGTCCTATCCTCTGAAGGATGTTTGTACTGCGTGGCTGTAAGGAATTGTTGGCTGGGGAAGCTTCTTTAAAGATCCACATCAGGCTTATATGCTACCTTTGTCCAAAGTCACATGCTTCTGCAATCATTTTACAGCTGGTGACAGAGTAAGGTGCAGATTGAGAGATACAATAACTTCTCTTAAGGACAGTTCCAACGGTAATATCCGTTCCTCGTGCCTCATGTTGGCTAATGATTGTGTGTAACCTACAGTTCAATTTGACTTTCACCTCCCGTTTTTCACAGGTGTTAACACTTACTGAGCCTCTTAACAAGTCTATGCATTTCTCACCATCTGCTTCACAGGGTCAAGCATGTAATACAATCAACAGTATCCCACAATCAAAGATAACAATATGTAATATAACAACCACTGTCAATTCCTATCATTTTGTTTTGAAACTTTATATCATTTTTATTGTTTTTGCTTTGTCTTGTTTTGGTCTCTGTTGTTGTTATTTTATTATTTTTTAATTTTCATTATAATAAAAAATGAAAAAAGAATGATGGTACTAAAAGTATCCATTTATTTATATGCCTTAGGAAATTAAAGGCATTTTTAAAACATAAATTAGAAAGCATTATTAAAATGAGATTTGAAGAGGTTTGAAATAGAGTTACTAGAAATGAAAGTTATAAGAGATGAAATGAAAAAGTCAGTGGCATGATTGAACTTCAAAGTAGGTGTAGCTGAAGAGATCAGGAAGTAACAAATATATTTTGAAATTTTTCAAAATTCAGCACTAAGGGAAAAAAGTAAAAATACAAAAGGGAGGTTGGAACATGGAGACATATGTCCAAGAAGAATTTCAAAAAAATAAGATATAGAAAATGGGAGTTAAAATAGTGTTTAAAGAGATAGAGACTAAAATGTTTAGCACAGTGCTTGAGATATGCTGGTCTTGGGATCCACAAATCCATAAATATTGCAAGCCTGATTAAAAAGAAGAGCTCAAGATCCAGTTACACCATATTCACACTACATAGCATTAAACTAAAAGAGAAGATCTTGAGGAGAGAGAAAAAGTGGACTGGCATTTAGACTAAGGCTAGAATAAATGACAGAACACAATAGTATGATGTTGATTAAGGAAAAAGTAATGATCACCCTAGAATACTATGTCTAGTGATACTGCTTTAAAGCATGTTTGGAGAACAAAGGCATTTACAAATGTAATAGCTCTAGAGAGCTACCACTAATATGACACCAAACAAAATTATAATGAAATATAAATTTTAGATGAAATAGAAATGCTTCAAAAAAGAGGAGAAGAACTGTTTCCAGGTGAAATATCTGACTGGAATTGTAAACAAACGTATTTTAGAAAACAAGCTTATCTTGATTGTTATCAATATAAATAAATAAATTATACATATATATTTATATATACACACACAAACTAGTGTCCAAAATAATGTTACTTAACATGCATTTGGCAGAATCTGATTAGATCTAAATTAAATAGCTTGGAAGAAGAATAAAGATGTTTTGATAACTAAAGAATTGGTTCCTAAATTATGCATATTAATTTATCTAGGTTAAAGTCAAATAGCTTAGAAGTAGAATGGGCATGCTCAGATGAAAAATCTTGGTAAAATACTTGAAAACCATACAAAGAAATTTAGCAAGCTAAATTTGTTAAACAATTTATTAAAGAACAGGCACAAATTAAAAGCAGGTTGGACTTATTTTTTATTTTAAAGAGAAAAAAAGTAACAGAATTTATTTTAGAATCAAAGCTTTTTTCAAAAGTAGATTTTGATAAATTATGATAGGCAAACCATTTCAAGAATTGTAAAAATATTTTCCAATAGGAGTAGAATTCATTAATCACTCATTTTCCTCAAATTAGGAGTATGTCAATAAATGTTCAAAAGACATCTTTTAAAAATCAAAACAGATATTATTATTGATGCTAAATATTTAAAGCCTTTTCTTAAAATCATGAAAAACATTTCTTTAAAGACGTAATATAATGTGAATTTATCATTAAACCAAAGATTCTAGTTAGCTCAACTTGATTAATAACAGTAAGAGATAGGAAAAGAAAAGAGAAACAAAACTCCTTATTTGATGTTATTGTCTATGTAGAAAGCCAAAGGTACAGATAAATAAGAGCAAAATGATTAAAGATTAACAAAGCCAAAAATTAATAACGTAGAAAGGAATATATTTATATATTTATGTATGACCTAATCAAAATACACAATGAATGTTTAAAGAATTTATTTCAACTAAAGTGCATTGCCCTTAGCTCCCCTCAGAATACTTCCCCTTGCTTTAGACACACTTAACCCATGTTCTTGCCACTTTCTGAAGCAGCTCTCGAAGTTCTCTTTCATGAGTCCCTCTGAGATGTAATTAAAATATAAATGGTGCTTCCCTGTGCCGTCCAACATGAATCCACCTCATAGAAGCATTGCAGTGTGCCTTCATCCACTTTATTCACTGGATCTGAAACCATACGACTTCTGGATCTTCCTCAAAGTCAAAATGACCATGAAGAAAATGTTTGATGTCCATTTAGAACCTTGATGCACCAGGGAGAGCACATGAGGACACTGGAAACATTCAAGACACCATGATGAGAAAAATAGGAGAAGTGTTTGAAAGGAGGGGGAATATTTTGAGGGGGGATTATTGATAATGTGTCTCTTATTTAATAATTTTAAAAAATTTAAGCATTCACTATAATTTTGATCTGGTCTTGTATATGAATATAGCATTTACAACAGCATCTAAAATTAAATTTAATAAAAGTTATTAAGCACTGTTATGTAGAAAATTAAAATGCAATAAATCCTTAACAGGGAAGCCTTAACGTGTATTTGAAGAAACTGACTCAATATTTTAAAGATACACAATGTCATAGAATGTATTTATTCTTCAACATAATCTTAGTAAACATAATAAAGTTCTTTTATCTTTCTATTTACATGTGTATGTATATGTGTTCAATGCAACAAATTACTTGAAAAAAAAATGCCAAATATTGTCAAAACTCCAAACACTTTGAGGACAAAAACAGGATGAAATTTTCTATGTATGTATATACAGGATAGCTAACATAGCTGTTCTACTGTCTTCTATTTCTTTGCTGGAAGAAACCGTCAGCGAGTCCTTGATTGTTCAATATTGCATGTCTCTGTCTGTTTTCATGAGAAACTACTTTGAAGATATCAGTATGTAATACAACAAGCATTGTTAATTTCCTACCACTTTGTTTGTAACTCTGTATTGTCTGTACTGTTCTTTTGCTGTTTTGTAAAAGGTTGTCTGTCTGTTAATGTTTTCCTCCTTTTATTTTTAAAATAAATAAAAATTTTTAAAAAACAGGATGAGTGACTCAGACTTATAATGAATCAGAATCTTATTATAAAACTATATTAGCTAAAACATTTTCTTTTAGATGAATAGAGAAAAATGAAAAGGAAATAGGAAATATTTAGATATATAAATATCTGAATAGCACTCATCACAAGTCAGAACAGAATGGATATATTACTTTTAAATTGACATTGTCTTTTCATATGAAAAAATTTAATTGGAGCCTTAAATATGCATACTCTCAGGTGAATTGAAGAAGAAAATGTAAAAGGAAGAAATAAACTTTGGGGACTTTACAAAGTTCAAAAAATTTTAATTCTATAGAATAGAGCACTTTCTGCACCACATGATATAATGGATTTCTTGGGAAAGCACAACACACACTCACAAACATATATACACACATTAGGAAGGAAATATTCAAAAATGAGAATAGCATTAAATTAAGTATTTTTTACCATCTAAAGATCCAGTAGAAAACATGAACACTTCCAAGGACAAGATATTTTCAGCATATGTAACAATAAATAGAAAGATGAGAAACAATGAAAACAAAAAACACAAAAATGCCTGTAGAGGCAAAAATTGCTCACAATAAGAGCAAATACCCTATATACTATTATCAGAAAGATGCACATTAAAATTTTAAAGACTTAAATATTCACAGAATTGCCAGTGCTGTGTTGGAAAGTATTCACAGTTATGGAAATTCTTTTTTTTTTTTTTTTTTTTTTTTTTTTTCCTTGGTGCCAGGAATCAAACTCATGACCTTGCACTTTCTTGGCAGGTACCATGCTGCTGAGCTATATCCTCTGCCCAGTTATGGAAACTCTTAAGCAGTACCAAATCAACTTGAAAATGTGCACAACCTATACTTGAACAAGTCTGCTCTTTAGAAATACCACAGAAAAGCACTGAGGATGAGTGTCAGTGGGAACAGTTTTAAAATGCAAATATGATGATATTTTGTAACAGTAAAAAGTTCTAACCAAAATGTCCATCAATGCCAGAATATTCTGGTAAATATACACTTGCAAAAATGAATGAATTACAGCTATTACAATTGAGTTGAATAAACTTCATATAATTATGTGGGAAAGAAGCCACCAAATATGTGTATAAACTAATTCTTGTCATATAAAATTCAAAAAACAAAATAAAATTATACATTCTATACAAGTTGTAAACTACAGGCTAAAGGGATGCGTTATTACAAAAGATCATTTTTAAGGTTACTTTTGGGCAGAAGGAAGGATGGTACTATTGAGGAAGGGTATATACAAAGCTCCTAAGATATTGATAAACTTTTAACCTGGAAAAACAGAATGACTGCTCATATAAATTAAATTTACATAGACAGACACACAGACAGAAGATGAAGTGATTTCTGTTGTTTTATTTTAAATCTTCAATGCATGTTTGATTGTGGAACATTTATAAAGAAACAAATGTCCATACTAGACCTTAGATCCATAGTTTTAGGCCTCGTTAAACACTTTGACTTTAAAGTCATACAAATTTGGATTCAAGTTCTTGGTTTAATCAAGTAACATTTCTATGATTTGGGTCAAGCTTACTTAATATCCCATATCCTGTCTTTTTTTTAATCTGGGAAATAGAATGATAGAACGTATTTCATAGAAATCTAAAGTTTAAGTAAAGTTCTACATATAAAGTACTGTACTCTGCACAGTACCTTCCACAGCATTGCTCATGATTAGACATTAATTTTATCATCATCTCCACACTATGTGGAATAATGGAAACATAAAACCTTAAGCTCTAGATAGACATGCTTGAGATCTAAAATCATGCTAGTTGTAGTAACTCAAATATTTTATCTTATCTCTGTTTCTCAGTTTTCTCATTTTTGAATGGAGCCAAGAATGTTTAGGACTTTTATGGATAAAATGAAAACTAAATGAAATAATGTTTATCAGATTCTTATGAGAGTTACTGGCTCAGCTCTGTGTCAAGTGGGTCATCATTCCAATTTTAGCACCATAATTGTCAGTGCTTTGACTTGAATGTGTAGCCCCCGAAACTTGGTCACTAGGGTGGTGCTACTGGGAGATGGTTGAAGCTTTGAGAGGTGAATCCTGGTCTTTAGGTGATTAAGTGCATGCTCGTGAAGGCAATTGTAGAACCACAGCCTCTCAGTCCTTCTCTGCTTCTGGGCTCATGATGCTAGCAGTTTGTTCCTAGACGCATTCCCCAGTGATGGGTGATCCTCACCAGGATCCCAGAGTCATGGGCTGCCTGATCTCACCCTTGAGTCCCTAGAACCATGAGCCAAAATAAATCGCTGTCTACTCTGCAAGCACTCTGTGCTTGATATCTGTTATAATGATGAAAATCTGACTAATACAGTCCATGAAGTACATTAGTAATCCATTCTAGTGTCTTTGTCTATATCAACATAGCTAGGCTGGACTTCATTTTCCAAAGCTCCCTTACCAGTTTGTTTCAGCTTACAGAGACTGTCTTACAGTGGAAGTCATTGCGCACATGTTCAGCATTTGAACAGGGATGTCACTATTGTTCCCATTAACATTTTCCTTCCTCAGAGATGTCCCTTGGACTGAGGAGAATAAGAAACTGAAAGTTTTGGAAATCCAGTGTGACTTTTATCCTGAAATCCAAACACCTGTCTCAATGTTACCTTCCTGTTCCATGCTGGGAACATGTGAGATATGGAAACTCTACTGACTGCGTATGAGTCTCACTTAAATCAAGGTTTCAATTCTATTGCCATTGTGAAGTATTTATTATGAAACCACAGACCTGCTCAAACTCATAAAACTAATTAATCTCACCTCTTCATGTTACAGATGAGGAAACTATGGCTTAAAGAGCTCATTGCTAAACTTGCCAAAGCTACGTAAGTATATAGTGTCAAATTCCTAAGGAAAATGTAGTTATTGTGAAAATGGGAATATCCAGTTTTGTTTTGTTTTGTTTTGTTTGCTTTTTTGCTCCCTCTGCTAGTGGCCACAGGCAATTCTGGAAAGCTAGACTTTACAGATTTCTTAATGGACTGTAATCACCAAATTATCCTATGGTGATATATATATTTATTTCCCTCTCTGGAAGTAAGAGAATGATCTTAAAATTTTTGGCATTTCAACAACATTCAAGATGGAGAGGAGAAGCCTGGGAAATGTAAAATAATTCTGCTGCACTTATTAAAAGTTCATGTAGTCATATTGATGATATTTGCCATGTCTGCAGTGGTAAACCCGTGAGAGCTGGCAGGAAATCAATGCTACCTCTTGTCTGCTTCTCAGCGCTACAGAGAATCTCGCCCTTGATGGTTGAAGATTTAATAACGTCAATAAGTGCTTTTCCACTCTCCGAATATGTTTCCTTTTATGATTTGAGTCGAACTACTTTTGCTTTTTAGGAATATTTCTCACCCCTCTTGGATTGTGAAATCCATTTGAGAAGGCGCTAATGAGGCCATGGTTATAAATGTCATTCCCATCTGGGATGGGACAGCGTTTCACAGACTCATCAAGTCATATAAAAAATAACTATGTCTGAGATACTTTTAAGAATGGATCATAGCAAATTTATTTCCCCTCCTGGAAAAATATATGCACCATTCTTTCTCAGACCTCATCACAAAATGCATACTCCTACTCCACTTCGCCCCAGCCCCACCACATGCAGATTTGCAGAGATACACACACTCACTAGCTGTCTAACCATATTGGCAAGTGAAAAATAATTAGTATTATGCCAGTTACAGCATAAACTTTGAAGCTGGACGGTATGAATTTAGACTTCTTGTTCACAAATTTGCAAGCTGTGAGACCATAGGCAAGTCATTTAAGTGATGCCTCAGTTTTATTATGCTTAAAATGGAAAGAATAACGATGCTTTTCACCTGCGATGATTTAAATGAATCAGGGAAATGAGTACACATAACACAATATTTCATGTATCCCAGTCAGTGAATACTTGATTAAAATATTTTGAAAAATAAATAATACCTAGCTCAACATTTGAGAATCTACTTCTGTCACGGCTCTTCTTGGGTTAGTTTTACTCTTTTTGTAAATTGTTAGAAATTAATTTGTAGGTCACCTTCAGAGGTGATTTTGAGATTTTCCACAGAAGGATCTGAGGAAAAAAACCTTTGGTTGAATATCTTACCTAATTGTTCTCATATCTATGAAATGTAGGTCTGCGTGGAAATTGGTGGTAAATTAGTACATGTAGTCAAAAATATTTTTCCACTATTCTGTGACTCAGTCTTCAGAAATCCATTCCTATTACTTCACTTTAGGCAGGAAACTGATGGAAAGAAAGACATCATAAGAAAGCTGCTGCATAGTCTGTAGGAGAAATTGTGCAATGGAAAACCACAGATGTGGAAGGGATTGGGGCACGAAAGTGCCAGACAAAAGAATCCAGATTAACAAAGAAATGAGAGCTCAGGAAGAAAAAATTCTTTCGCAGATGCTAATCCAGGAGGATGAGGTTAAACAGTCCATCAATCAAGCCTCAAGATGAAAAAAGTGGAGGAAATAGAGGGGGCTTAGTTTTAGGCTTTTTCTCCCCCCTATAAAACAGAAGACAAAGAATTTAGGGTAGAGATTGAACGAAGAGTAACAAAATCTGAAAAGAAACAGCTTAGTGGAAAGCAAACTATGTAGCACATAAAAATAATAGAAAGTGAGCTGGGAGCCAGGTCGAAGACACTACACATTTGGGCTCGGTCTATTCCAAAGTGATGCTGCTGTGGAAGGTAAGACTGAGAAGGCTATACAGAGGCAGTAAGGCATCTGGGTTTTCAGAGTTGAAGGTCCCTGTGGTACAACTAGCGAAGGCCACCGTGGTTAGGGACTTGAAGGGCTCATCACTGAAGGACTCTGAGGTTAGGGTCTCACAGATGAAAAGCCACAAAATCTGACTTCCAGAGAATGGCATCTCAGTAGAAGCTGTTCACACTTCAGGGATTTGTTTAACGGAGAGTGCAGCTGAATCTACCTCCTTGATATTGCGAGAATGATATTCAACTGGAGAATGCCATTGGTTTTGGAATCGGTTTTCAATTCTATTATCTACATATCTACTGAAATGGATCCAGGACAAATCACTGTGTATGTGTTGCCCTGTTGCTTTTCCTACCTACTATAAACTAGGCTATTTTATTTTTCCATTAATGTGTATTTGCGGTTGCTTTAGTTTGCTAGGACTGCCACAAAAATGCCACATGTTGGGTAACTTACACAGTACAAAGGTATTATTTCATTTCTGGAGACTGGACACAATATGTTGTCATGGTTGGTTTCCTATATTGTCTGTCAGGGAGAATCTGTGCCATGCTCCTCTCAGAGTCTGATGGTTTCCTTGTGACATTAAGCATTCTACAGTATGTAAGGACAACACTCTGACCTCTTGCCCTTGTTCCCATGGCACTGGAGCTGTGCATGTATGTGTGCAAACTTCTTCTGCTTATAAGAACTCGACCATATTGGATTAGAGGCCTAGCACTCCATGTCACCACATCTGAACTTTACAAATCTGTAATAATTTAAGTTTCAAATGAGATTCCATTTTGAGATCCTGAGGGCTAGGATTTCAACATGTATATTTGTGGAAAACAAATCTAAGCCACAACAATTTTAATATACGTCTATATAAAATTTTTAATCAATGTCTGTGTTTATAGCTAAATCCAAATCTATCCATTTGAATATTTTTGTGTAATGTATATACATTTAAAATGACAAAAGGATTTTATAGTTTTTACATTTTTCATCCTACATAATATGTACTTCCTTTTTGTTAATTTTCCTCATTGTTTACTATTAAGAATAGAAATATCTCTTTAAAAAGCCATTGGGATGACTAGACTGTACATACAGCAGTCACAAAAATGGAAGCAACAGCATTTAAATTAATAAAGCCACTTCAGTTTAATAATTTTTACTTACATGTTTAAAAATGGAAATGCAAGATCAGCATAGTGGAGCAGAGCTGTAATCTGAGCATTCGCAGAGGCTGAGGTGGGTGGATTGTAAGTTTAAGACAAAGCTGGACAATTTAGCCATTTAGGAGACCCTGTCTGAAAATAAAAATCTAAGAATGGCTGGTGATATAACTCCATACAAAGGCCCTTGGTTCCTTTCCAAGTATTGCAAAAAAATGCAAAAATGAAAGACTATAGGATTCTTGGAGTAACATTTTCAGAAAGTAGATATTATCTCTAGGACAAGCGCATAGACTCTGGAGAACATACCCTATAGCGCTGAAGCACTAATTTCTAAGAAGAAAGGGGCAATGCCCAGCTGGAAGTAACTCTCAGCTTGGAGACAGGTGCCTGATGGAGTAAGGCCCTCCCATTGAAGAGGCACTGTCACCCGCTGGAGGTGTCTCTGGAGGATACCAGAACTCTTTCTGAGAGTGCTGAAAATAATTGCAAACTGAAAAGAACTACTGCAAGTGGGGTGAAGAATTGTGGTGGGAGTGATGCTTAAAAATGGGAAGTAGAAACAGGCAAAGGCAATGAGCAAAAGAAATTCTTTCTTCCACAAGTTTGACTAAGTTCTTCCAGCACCCTTTATTGGCACAGCTTTACAGATAGCCTGCTGGCAAAATGGACGACAGGTCCGTCTACAGAATTTCAACATCAAGACAGAGTATGGTGGGGCTGGGGATTTAGCTCAGCAGCAAAGCGCCTGCCTGGCAAGCGCAACGTCGTGAGTTCGGTTCCCGGTACCTGAGAAAAAAACAAAAAAAAAAAAAAAAAAAAAAAAGACAGAGTATGGAAGGGTAGATTTGATATTGAGTGACAATAGCTCATTATTGTGATCACAAGGGAAATATGAAAGGCTGCATAGTTTTTACCAAAATTTCCCTTCAGAGGTACTTATCATATTTTGGCATCTCACAAACTTGCTTTTTATGAATATTGTAGGCTTTAATATGATTTTTACTACTCTATACCTACTTTGACAACATATAGACAATAACCATTGTCAAGCCTTCCCTCTACCTTATTAAGTGACATCCTGAAGAAGTCTATTCATACTCCATTTTTTTTTTTTTTTTTTGGTTTTTCTCCGGTACCGGGAACCGAACTCACGACGTTGCGCTTGCCAGGCAGGCGCTTTGCCGCTGAGCTAAATCCCCAGCCCCTTCATACTCCATTTAACTAGAGAAATACATGAGCCCAACAAAAAGATCATCAAAGAAGTGAATCATTGTTCCAAAACCAAAAAATGTTTCCTACTCCCACTCTTACCGTTGGACAATTTGAGTATCTAACTCCCTAGAATAAACATTAAACTGTCTATAAACTTCTAGAAAATGGAGGATAAGTGAATGCAAATCATTTGACTTGTTAAAAGTCTTGCAAGTTTGCATTTATCTATAACCTCATCGTTGATGGTTACAAGATGTTTTCATTGAGGAAACGGGTATAAATAAAATGGCACTATATGATTTTAATTAGTTGAACATCTCATTGTAGGTTCACTGATTATTTGGGTAGTCTAAGCTCTTGATATTGTCAGTATCATGTTTTAATTCTACTTCAAGTTCTTCTTTACTGTAAATCTTAGTTAGAACCTAATAGATTAATTTATTACCTTTGCCTAAAAAATGTTACCTAAATACAAGGGTTATCGACTATTCTGAGGATTTTTTGAAAGAAAACGCAGTAGAAGTATTACTTAAATATGGGTTCTTCTATAGGTTAATAGGGTTAATCAAAGTAGAAAGAAAAACTAGCCAAATCTTTTTTATAATTACAAACTCATTTTATTAAATGGCAGCCAATTAACAAGTAGAAGCATGGGGAATAAGGAGTGGGCATTTATATTGTTTGGTTATTACGGAACCAGCTTTATTTAATGACTAGTAATCACCATCTGTCTTCTTATCTCCATATCAAGCATGATAAAAAGTGACTACTTCCATGTAAAACCCTTTCAACTCCTCTGTAATGATTTATCAACCAACGGTCCCCAAGATTCTATAAACAAAAACATGAAGTTAAAAAAGTACTTCTGTACTCTGACCAGAAAGCTTTTCTTTATTTACTATAAGACAGCAAAGTAAGGAAAGGCAGTCGTCCCACAGCTGAAGGAAGTGGATTGGTCAGCCTGTCTCTAGGCACAATAAAATTTGCTCAGACGTTAAACACACTATAAAGGTAACAAAATAAAATTTCAATTACAATTCAAAGGAAGTAACAAGGATGGTTTTAAAATTCAAACTGCCTAATAAAATAACTTTTGAAGATTATTATATTTCAGTGAAAAGTTTTGAGACTACCAAGGCAAACAACAAGTGTATATTTTAGCATGAAAATTCAGGACTTTTTTTTTTGTTTATATACTGGGAATCGATCTCAGGACCTTGAACTTGCCAGGCAGGCACTTGTGCCGCTGAGCTATATCCCCGGCCATGACATGATTCTATGACAAAAAATAGAGAAGCTCAATTATTATTAATATCAACTTTGAAAATCATTCACTTTTCTGTGTAACATTTGCCCTTATTTTATAGAACTCAGATATATTTTCTTCTTAAATATAAAAACTCTGTCTGCTATAAAACATTTGGTCAGTCAGTTTAAGCTAACTGACACCATCATGAGAATGTTAACTGCCAAATGCTTCAGATTAGATCTCGAGGAGAAGGTTCCAATTCTTCCCAGACTATTTGCTCTAATTAATTTTTCATGCCTACTTCCCTCAGAAAAATTCAAACTGTGATTATATTAGTCCATTTAGGTTTCAATGCCAAAATATCTTACTCTGCATCATTTTTAAACAACAGAAATTTACTGCTGTCGTTTCTGGAAAGTGGAAAATCCAAGATCAAAGTGTCAGATTTGGCATCTGAGGAGGGCTCCCTCTGCTTCAAAGATGGCCCTTTCCGCTCTGTGGAAAGTGGCAAAAAGTGCAGAAGGCTCTGCAACTCTTCTGCCTTAGAGGTGCCAACCCAGCCATGACGGTGGAATCCTCACGATCACGATCACCTCCAAAAATGTCCCATCTCTTAATACTACCATAGTAAGAATTAGAGTTCTACATGAATTCTCAATGGACACAAACATTCAGACCAAATCAGTAGTTCACGTGGGACTCTTGCTTTTCCCTCAAATACAAACTAAGTTTTCCACATTTTCTCAAAATGCTACCTTAACTTGGCAGTACCTTCCAGATTTACATCATGTTGCCACTACATTATAGGAAAAAGGTTTTACACACTACTCAGTCTTCCATGTGCTTTTATCTCCCCACATTAACAGCAATGTAAGATTCTTCAGCGCTTTCCCTGGTCATTTATCAGCATTTGACTTCACAGACGCTCGTCAAAATCAGGGACAGTTGCTGTTGAATTAAGATCATAGAAGCCTCAGCATCTGCGATGTTGTCATTTTCCTTAGTGTCAGTTTCCTCCGAAACAGACAGGGAGCAAGCAGGAACTAACTGCCTTTAGGCCAAAATGTTGATCTCTACATAGAACCTTGAATATTTATGCTTCTTTGGTTTCTGTATTACAGTCTTATTGCCAGAAGCAGAGTGAGAAGAAAGAATTTCTGGACGGATCTCATTCTAATTCTAAGCATTTTTTTTTTTTTTTTTTAAGAAAGACTATGTTGTGGTCTCTCTCCTGTTAAACTTACATTTAAAGAGCTTGTTTCCGTTTCTAGATGAGTTGGATACAAGCCCACCTGTCAACTAAAAGGAGAAAAAGGAGCCTGAGCTGTGGGGTTGACATGGTTTTCTATCATGTGCTAGGAGCAACTTCAAGAAGCAATAAACTCCTTTGGCTAATTACTGTCGGAGAGAACAGCTTAACATCAACTCCACTGAATTTTAAGTTGTTCTTTGGCAGGCGTTCTCAGGTGTTAAAATGAACAGTACTAAATACTCCAGCAAGTCAATTCATCCTATTATTTCAGAGTACGCTTTGTAGCCTGTTCTTCCTGGTGGGCCAATCAGCTTGTAGAGCCACTCAAAATCAAGGACAATTCTGAGATTTCTCTTATGGAAAAGACATTTTAGGCTCTCAGAATAGTTTAGGTCCCAGTAAGTTATCTTGTACCCAGGATTCTGTGCCCGACAAATTATCTCCGTTAATACTACTTTAGGAAAAACCTTTTGGATTTCAATAAGTGCACACAAGGCTTCTGATGTGGATAGGGAATGTCAGTGCCACGGTCTGATGTTTTAATTTTTTTGAGAGCTACCTTCTATAAACAATAGCAAGAGATATCTACAATTTGATTACTTAGAATGGAATTCAGTCTTGGTTTCTCTAAATATGGTTACTAGAGGGCCCCATTCCTGAAATGTATTCCCTTATCTTCCCTATTATGCCTAGATTGTGTCATGGTTTAGTGTGTGTCTTTTTATTCTTTACGTAGTCAATGTAAAGTGTACACACACACACACACACACACACACACTACTGCCTTTTAATGAAACCAATATTGGGGATTTTGTGTATTATATTGGCAAATGTCATTTTTGTTTGTTTGTTTTTTGTTTGTTTCCGGTATCAGGAATCGATCTCACGACCTTGCGCTTGCCAGGCAGGCGCTGTGCCACTGAGCTAAATCCCCATCCCAGCAAATGTCATTTTTATGAGATTTTATAGGTTAACTCCATGTATGAATTAATTATTGAAAAAAAGATTCTCAACAACTGACATTTTCACTGAAAGAAAATAGTCTTTATTCTGTTTCTTGTTAGGAATATACCTGTAGTTCAAAACACCTTAAATCCTGAGTTCCAGAGAGCTTTTTTTACTTTCTCTAATATTACTAATATTATCCTTTGAAGTTCTACATTTATTATTTACAATTTGTGATATTGTGTTAAACTGAGTTAATGAGCTCGCTACAATATCCTCTAATGTAAGCAGAGCAGTGAAGCACAGAAGGTTTGACTGATTATTAGATCTAGTTCTACTGAGCTGTAATCATTCCTTTGTTTTTGTCAGTTTTTGTCACTTGCAGCAGTTTGCAAGTCTTCACCCTTGCATAATAATGGTCTTGCCTTGTTTACCACTATATGCCCAGCACACAGTTACCCTGGAGGAAGCATTCCTTAGTCCTCTACTGGATGAAATAAACCTTCAAAGGCTCCAGCCATACCCCTTGGAGTAACACTTTTTAATCCTTATAGAACATAAATAATAAATTTACAGACTAAAAACTGAGAACTCAGGATAGTAACTGCAAAGTTACTGATGTGATCATTGGGATGTGTACTCTAAGCCTATGAATACGAATATAATTGTTAAAGAAGCAGTCTGGATTCCAGTAGAAGTCAAGTAAGGTTTAAAAAGCCTGCTCCAGAAAATAAAGTTTCAGTTGCTTGCAGAGATGTAAAAGCCTTAGGTTATCTCTCTACAACTTACAGTTTATGAATATTGCCCACAAACCTCTTGCCATGTAGCAAGCACGAAACATATAGAAACATACATCACTGCATGTGCAGGATCACTGAGCACTAAGCCACTCTGAGCTTCAGACTCCTCTTTGCCACCTCAAGTTCTCACCGTTGGAGCCCAAATCAAAGACCACCTTTTCCAGGAATCTGTCAGTTATTCTTCTCAACCCCAGTCGGCAGCAACCAGTTCCTCAGTCATGACTTTGACTATTTTTTTCTATTTAGTATCAAAGTTATTAATGCATCAAATTTTTCCTTCTCACTTAAGACTGTTAGTTCCCTGAAGAGAGGTTTTATGACAAAGTCATCTTTAATTCCCTGAAAGTGTGGGTCATATTATACGTGGAAAATCATTGCTCAGTAAATGTTGAGAAAATTAGTCCAGAAAAGCAAGTAGTCCTTGGCATTCCTGCATAGCTTCCTCTCATTTCAACACATTTCTCTCCTCTCTGTGACCTGGACACTGTCTCGCGTCCCAGATGAACGGAGGTCTGAAGTGTTTAAGCATTAACATCCCAAGCCCTTTTCCTCAGAAGCATGTTTAATGCTCTACATAAGACATGACAAGGCACCCCCAACGGGAGATCTGTTTTCATTTGTCTCCAACACAGAAGTGTTTCTTCCACCCTGGGGATCGCGTCACTTCTTCTCCTCTCCTCCTCGTGGGAGACAGAACACAGACAACACTGAGCAGGCTGGGAAGAGCTGCAGGCCTACTGAGAGATAAAAACCGGCTTCCCAGTTAACAAGGAAAGCAGGCAGCCAGCATGTTTCTGAACATTTGGAAAGGAACAAAAGTTCTTTACTTTACCTTACTAACTGAGTTTAAAGTTAGCTTGAAACATTTGCATTGCAAACACTAAAACCCAGAACTGAATGGCTTACAGGAATGAGGTCAGGAAAAGCAGAGAAAGCAATCAGCTGAACAGTTCAAGAGAAAATAGACCAGAGATCTCAGCTACTGAGGGGAGTTGTCAAGGGATATTCGGAAAGGAGAAAATAAAAGTCAACATCAGAAATTCACAGGATATACTTTAAGCTGTTACATCTATTTACATTTAAATAACGGATAAATTAAAATGCACAGTCCTCATTAAAAACCTCTTTAGAGTTTTATTAAGTCCAGAGCTAGAGGACCTTGGGATATAAAAACAGAACAGAGATGAAATTATGGAAGTATCATAATAATTAAGTTTCTCATTCCTAGAAAGAGGAAAACTATGTGAGAAATACACATAGAAAAAGTTTTCTTAAGAACGCTTCCCTCCATCTACATTTCATAAGTATTGCAATTACTTTTAACATCCAAAAGAATGGACACAGTTTTCTCTTATATTATCTTCCTCTTCATTTAGACAGTGCTTATCACTGAGATCCATAAGATCTGCGGAGCATAACTTTCATATACTAACATTAACCATGTATCACTTCTTCTTTCCAAGTCTTAACTCACTGACTGGAAAATTTAAGGAAATATTCGACCTGGCACTGCCATCGGCCTTTTGACACTCTGAGCTGATAATGCAACGTAAATATTTTTACCACCTCTGGATCTGGGGTTTTAGCAGCCACTGCTGAGAAACTCCTGTGTATAGGTAGCTTTAAAAGCCTTGCAGCTTTGCCATTAACTTTCAATAACTGGAACTGAGACAAGAGCCTCACATATTCCTCCAATGCAGATGTGAAGAATTTTCCTTGATAGTCACCCACTCAGAGTCTTGCTGATAAATAACACTAGAGCTCAGGCAAATGTTTTCCAAAATAATCCACACTGTGAAAAAAATGAAGGTTGCAGAGTCACTGAGATATTTAATATGAAAGACCTTTCACATTTTCCTCCAGCATTCTATAGAAGAGATTTATTAGTAAGTTCTATCTTCATGGTAAATGATGCATAAATAACAGAAAAGGTGTATAAAGAGAAAGTATGAAAAGTCACATAGAAAGCATAAATTGGGTGAAAGCCAGCTTTGCTAAGGGTGAATGCCCTTCTCATTTCTTTAGAGCATGCAGGGTAGTGATGGATGCAAGACTGCAAGATTTTAGCGTGCTGTTTGTCTCAAGGAAAGACAGAGGCTGTCTCTAGGAAGGCTGTCCTACCATTTGAAGGAAAGGCACATTCAGTCACAACCTCCCCTGGAGTTCCTCCTTTCTCCTATGAATATGGCAAATCTTTCAGATCTAAAGAAAGTATTCCCATCCCCAGTTCCCATGTTTTTTTGTATTGTTTGTGGATAGAGGAGTGTCCATTCAAAGTAATTTTACAGGTAGTCATAAGATAATCATATTATGCTCAGAAAAGTTATGTACTGCATATCAGCCAAGCATCAACAGGCTTCCTAGTTCTGCCTGTACAATGCTGGTTCTCTGTTTCCAATAGGACTTAAAGAGAATATGCAGGGCAAAGAATATCTCTTCCTCTGAAACAGAAAGGTCCTTTTGGGTAAAGCCCTCTGTACACCATCTGGTCACTGGAGGGCATCTCTGTGGCTTCATAAGGAACCTTCCAAACATTACAAAGCAGAAGGAGGAGAGTCTTGCAATCAGCTTAACCTGTACAGCACGGTGGGCGCATGCTGAAAACGCATGTGCCTGTTTGTCTTTCTTTTCCCTGGAAGTGTCTTTTTCCTTTGATTCTTCATTACCTCCATTCTGTGCAGTTTTGCTTTCTATTGGTAGCTGCCTGATGTGGTGATTTCCAAGTTTCAGAGCAATCAATTATTGAAAGAGTGAGAGGACTGTAAGTGAACTGGTATATTTGGAAGTTTCATTAAATTTCATTTCACATAATTTAGTCACAAAAATCTATTCTCAGATACGTGAAGAAAGATGCTCTGGTGGGGCTTGATGGAGCTCTGCCTTCCTTTCCTGGGCTACCTCCCTGGTTTAACCCAGGCCTAAGGCAATTTGCATCAGAAATTTTTCAATAATTCTTCTAAATTGCTCTCCATATGGTACAATGCAAAGGAAACATCAACAAGTTAATGCTTTCATGACTTCAGAGAAACATTATTTTAGTTTATTAACTATTAGACAAAACTGAATACAGTTTTCAGTAATAACTCTCAAAGCTGATATTAAATACCTGAACAGATAAGATTATGATAAGGTCAGAAATGCGGATATTTAAACATCTGTACGCTTTTTTTTTTCTTTTTAAGCTTAAGCTTTTAAATCTTGAAAGTTCATGTCTAGTATCATGATCAGAGATGATAAATGAACTACTGAATTGGAAGAAGATGCTACTATTATTTTAACCAGTAAACTAACTCAGGGTTAATCCACGTGTTATTTAACCTATTGAAAGCGTTTTGAGTGAACATATGGTTTCTATTGTGAAATCAAGGCACAGTTTTAACTATGAATACAGATAATTACCCTTTGGACTTTAAACATTTATATGTGTCACGTTGTGTCAGAGCATTTTTCATGGTCAATAGGTTGAAAGGTTATAAAGTTGAAAATGAAAATCAGTACTTTTGAGTAAAACTACATAGTCACTGCAAATAATGTAATTCACTACTGCTCTCTCTTGGAAATAGTTAGTAATAACATTCAAAAAACAATCACTATATCCACAATAGCATGTATAGACACTGAAAAATATGATCTCACTTTAAAGCTTAATCTGTTTAAAAATTCAAATTATATATAATATATGTGTACATATATATGTATATATATATATATATATTTGAGATTCTCAACAATTACTTCACCAACTGAATTATAAATGATGGATTTTCTTTTCAGAGTAAGGCAAAGAAAATTACTTTGAAATCTCATGAAATGTGTCTACTGCAATATTGATTTGAACATTTAATAGAAATATAATTTTTGAACTTTTATAGCAGAAGACAAATTTTGTAAATTGCCCTGCATGTGTTCAATATTTTAGGCCTAAACCAAACCAAAACAAAAAAAAAATAACCTCATTCAAATAGAATCAGAAATTGTTGGCAGTATTTACCAGCCTTCAGAGTGGGTGCCTTACCCCGTCCAAAGACCATGACCTCAACCCCAACCAAGTGACAGCAAATTTGTAAATTCACAGGAAAGTTGGGGAGGGGATTGCAGGGGGGGCTGGTTTGGCAGGTTTTTGACTTTGAATCTTTTCATAAAGGTCATTAAAGTGAACAAATGTTAAAGAATTGTTCTGTCAACACTACTAAACTAGTAGAATGTAGCTATTAACATTAAAAAGTTGTATTTTCATTTTTCTTTTATATTTCAGAGATATATAACATCCACTTTTAAGTTGGCAGTAACAATACTTCTGTCTTAGAATAATTGACTTCTTACAAATAACAAAAGACTCAGGCAATTATTCTATTTGTTTACCATGAAAATGAAACGTTTCTTGGGACAAGGGTAGTGTGTCAGTGCCTTTGGCTTTATTAGAACGGGAAGGCACACTCATTGTTATGTGAGCTCTGTTTTTTTTGTTTGTTTGTTTGTTTTTTTGGTTTTTCTCCGGTACCAGGAACCGAACTCACGACCTTGCACTTGCCAGGCAGGCGCTTTGCTGCTGAGCTAAATCCCCAGCCCTGAGCTCTGTTGATTAAATGATCTAGAACCACTGATAATGGGTGTTTGGATCTATTTAAAGATGTCGTAGCCCGTGTTTTCAAGAATAGTGTTGCAGCGCTGCAAGATGGCCAAAGGAAAATGCAAGAACAAAGGGCTTTGACAAACAAGATTATGACAACACTACATACAAAATTTCCAGCGTTCCAAACTGACAACAGATCCGGGGACAAGTAGACAGTCTCCACTGATAAACACAATGGCCATCATCTTTAAGTATCCAAGTGCTGATTCATTTGTTGCTTTTTATATGTATATGTTATTTCCTATTTTTAAAATTAAGTATTAATACGCTTAATTTTTTAATTTTCTTACCATTGTTATTAACATCTTTACAGAGCTAGAGCTACCCTTCCTTAAAGAGAACCATGACTGGTTAGACACATTCCACATTAAAGGGGATGTACAGTGGGGAAAATGGAACAGGCTGTGATGGTCTCTGAATAACTACTACACATCATTCATTAAATGCAATCATCATAAGGATAACTATGAAAAAAGTATACGCTTCTGCCTGTAATTCAGCTTGTCATTTCACTGGACACGAGGGAGAAATAAAACAGAGATGGGACTCGCATCAAGGGATGGGAACAAGTTCTCACACACATTTTTCAGTAGTGGGTGAATGGATAGATTACAGACTGTCCAAAGCCAGCGACCTTCAATAACTCTTCCTTGCTTCCCTTCTTAAAAACAACTATAGCCGAATGTGGTGGTACAAGAGTTTGAGACCAGCCTGGGCTACAAAGTGAGCTCAAGACCAGCCTGAATTGCATAACGAGACCCTGTCTCAAAAAGACAAAAAAACAAAACCAAACCAAAAAAAAACAGCTATATATGCTTCACAGGCAAACAGAGACTGAGCGCACATGTCTTGAGATACTGACTTTAAAAAACAAAGTGACACACATTAAGAAACCTGCAAACCACTGAATGAACTTATACATTAGGAGAAAAATGCATACGTCAGACAGCTAACATAGGGTTGAGCTATTGGATGCTATATCCTTGGTGATTTTGAAAATAATACATTTAAACAGAAAAAGTAGATCTTGGGTACTTTGTCTAAGCCATGAAATATCAGAATCTTTGCAAGTGTTCTATTCAATTATTTATACAGTAAGTCCTTTCACATACCTTTAGGATGTGGATTTTTTATTATGCATATAAATCTTATTTTCTCAATAATTTTCAAATATCCATCACTTGCCTTAAAACTATTCATCTTTAATAACTGGAACTATTTAAAGGAGATGGATCTAAAATTTATATTGTTGTCTAGAATATGTGCAAAGTATTTTTATGTAAAATAATAATTTCATACTGTTTTATCTTGAAATTTTCTTTATGTTTTTAGAGGAATAATATTCATATTAAGTTCCCAAAATAGCTTTCTCCTTTTTTTCTTATAATCATCAAATATTTAACATATTCTTATTTCAATAATTCTATATTGCCAGAAATCATGAAAGAGCAAGAAAATAAGAGGATATAAAGAATTTAACTCAGGCAGGAAGAACATTTTCTTAACAAAATTATTGACCATTTGAATTACCGACTATCACAAGAAAAAAATTACTTATGTAGTTCTCCAGTCAATTATTTTTATCAATTGTTTATTGGTTCTTGATAATTAAGTGATGGGCACACATGTTGTCTTTAAACTAGTGCTTGAAACACAGTGTGTGGTTAATACATTCTAACTGCCATTATTCATCCATTATTTCACGCATTCAGTGAACATTTACAGAGTGTTTATGGTGATTTTCGGTGCTAAGCTATGCCAGCATCATTTTCCTCAATAGATTTCACAATTTAGAATGCACTGTAAGCTTTATCTTTACAGATTTACTTCTTAAGACAAATTGTCATATTTTTGGGATAGGTAAGATGTAGTTTTCCAATACAGTAGGAAAGAGCGTTCAGTAATATCTCTAAAACCTTTCATCAGCAAGAATCTTCAGAAGTTCTAAGTAGTGATTTTCAGATGACAAGTTGTTCACTTACATCCTACCCCAGCCAGAATGTACCCTTATCACAACCTGGAACTCAACATTGTGCTGTTTAAATAAGCCAGGGATGAAAGTCAGGCTACAGAAAGAAAAACAACCTAGAAGTTAGTCTCAAGTAGTAGTTAAATTACTTTATCCTGTACCTACTTCTGAAAAATGGTAAATTGGTTAATGAGGTCATTTCCATAAAGTTTATAAGCCTCTTGGAAATGCAGTGATGAACAAATACCAGATATTATGAGAAATATTCTAGTACTTTAAAATCTGTTTATACACTTGACCCCATTATCAAAGCTGAGACCAAGTTACCTGATATCCCCAATGCTTACTCTCCACACGGGGGAAAGTGACAAAGTTGACCTTTAAAATAGTCCTTATTACTATTTTAATGAATATTGAAACATTTATTAAGAATTCACAAAAAAACATTAACTGAACTTAAGGAAATTCCTGAAAAAGACTTACACCTGTGAAAACACATAAAGCATCAATGACTGTGTTTCACACTCAGTCTTCTATTTTACCATGTTTAGTAACATTTGCTGCTTTGAGTTACATCATAATGTCCCTGCGGCTTGTCACCGGAGGACAAATACTAGAATAACCAGATGGGACAACCCTGAAGGCACTTTGACAAACAATCATCAGTCAAAGTTCAAAAGAAAGGTATTTTATGGTTTTTTCAGTGTTCTAGAATCACAGTAAATTTTCTAGAGAAAAAGAAATAAATAGTATTGATGTTACATTTGCACACAGTATTCTTCTTTTTAAAAAATAGTATTAGGTGGATGCAATTAGTCTCTGCTTTAAAAGACATGACTAATTTTAGAACTGGACCAGTGGAAGCATTTTTCCCATAACACCATTGTTATGCCTATAAGAAAGCACACATTTCTTCCATTTCTTCTGCAATTACTTTAGGTATTGATGGGAAATGACACATTAATAAGTAAGACATGGCTTCAACCTATCAAAACTCCAAAGCTAATCTGAATTTCTTTGTAACACATGCCTCTAACATCTTAGACATAAGACTTCACGGAGCAACCCTGATGTTTATCTCAGAGACCCCAAGCCAGCTTCAAGTTCTTAACAGAGAAAAACCCAGATAGGATGAGATAATCTTACACATTCCAACTTCATCTTATTTATGAATTGAAAACTCCACAAACTGGGTTTAGAACACACTGATATAATTCCAAACCAATGTAATTAGAGAAAAACTTGAAAATCTTTTAATAATTTGCTGGATGGGAAAGTGATGAAATCAATTATTCTCCCAGGTTTAAATACCAAGGTCAAATTTATCAGATCTATGGCTTTATTTCTTGGATCTTCAATTTTCTCGTCTGTAAAACAGTGATTAAAAAGTGCCTTTCAAAGGTTTGTAAAACAGTGATTAAAAAGTGCCTCTCAAAGGTATGATGCTATGGCTACTGCATGTAACTATCCTATATTTTTTCGTCAAAGATTGTATCATCCCCATTTTACACGAAGTGAAGTACAGAGTACGTGGTACATCATACCTACTGTTCAACAAAATGCTACTATTTTAGTTTTGACATTAAAAACCATTAGTACCTACTATTTACTTAAGCTAAATAAAATGAAACCTCCAAGACAGCCTAAAATCAATTTATAGCATCAAAATCAAGCTCTGGAGTGTATTTTAAATGTTTTGAAAGCCACCTTCTGTATCAATCACCACTTTCAATCATTGGGAATTTTCATTTAGTTACCTTGGTTGAAATTGAAAAGCTAAGCGTTCACAACTCTGTTAAATTAAAATCAGGGATGCAACCATGTAAACTGCTCTGGAAATTGTGTGAAACATATTGTCATTTTTTATTGCAAAAAAATTGTTCACTCTATAAAAGATTGTGGTCCTTCACAATGTTTCCAAAGTAAGTGGGAAGAATGGTGTTTATACAATAAATGGGTGCTAAATTATGCATGTAAAATGCTTTTTTCTAATATAAAAGCAAAGAGCCTACAAAAATGCATAGCTAGTACCTAAATGCTCAATTTGTTTTTATTATTACCAGAAATGTGCATATAAACTAATTTTGCAGGTGGGATCATTGCACCTGTTTCTCGAATGACAGTCCTTAATGATCTGTCTTCTTCAGAAGTGTGCAGTCATAAATATGTAGGCCCTGTGTCAATTTGAAGACAACTAGCCACGTTCTACTCAAATACTACAGTACAAGGATCAGATCTCCTTTACATGTCTTAAATATTTGTAAGTGGCTGTCCAGGGTTTAACTACAGTGGACAAAGGTAGCCTGTTTGGAGAAAATTTTCTTATAGATATATCTTTTTTTGGTGTTTTTGTGCCTTGTTTTCAAGAAGATTCCAGTAGGAAACAAGTGAATGAGATAAATTAAGAACTATTATAATTTCTACCTTTGAGAAACCTCAAATCCATGGGGCTTAGAAATGAGCCCTGTTAAATTCTGCCATACTTTCTGTCTGTCCTGTTGCTTTATTTTCACAGGGCAGGAGATAGAGCTACAGAGACTGATTTTTCCTGTATCATAAGAATAGTGAATCAGGCATGCTCATGTCTGTGACATCCAGCTAAGCGTGTTTGTGTGTGTTAGTGCGTGTGTTTAATAGTAACCTGGCAAGAAGTTTTTCTATGAATTTGTTTTTATTTCATAAAAGAGTTTCCTAATTGATAATACACTTTTTGAGGGGGCGGGTACTAGGAATTGAAGTGAGGACCTTAAGCTTGCCAGACAGATGCTGTGATGCTAAGCTACATCCCCAGCCCTTGATAATAAATTTTGATATTCTCTTTCATGAGTGTAACTCTAGATGTGCTTTTGCTTGCTGTGAAGAGATGTATTTTTAGAAATGTATGTCACTTAATTTCTGTTAATTTCCTTTAACAGATGGTATAGGTGTTTGATTCATGCACTCACCTTCATGTGGCCTGCTGACTACTAGTTTTTTTTTAAAAAATGAGGACTTTTTTGTTCATCACGAAAACCCTCCATTTCCTACATGAAATATTATTTCTGAAGCGAAAAACTGTGAAAGAAAATTTCATGTTATTGAAATTGAGCACAATTTGGTGATTAATTGCTTTGTTCTTATTACCTTCTCTGCCTGATGTTCAGGGCTCATTACAGCAGTGTGAATTCAATGGAACAAGAATTCTAACCAGGTGCGGGTTGTTAAAGTAGCAGTGCCCAATTTGGAATTGTTAAAAGAGGTGTATCAAAGTTGATATGCCTCTGTTCTCCTTCTGGAAAGAAAAGTAGCACTTGTTCGTGAAAATCACTCACATCCATCATGTGAAAAAGAGCAGACAAACTCATCTTCCCTTGGGTAGAGCAGGAAGAAATCATTTCTGTGGTATACTGTAGCAGTGTGCTTTGTTAGCTGTAGTGTGTGCTTTATCAAAAGCACTTATTTTTTTGGTACTGAAAATCGAACTCAGGACCTCACTCTTGCCAGGAACACACTGAGCTATATTCCCAGCCCAAAAGCACAATGTTTGGTACTTGAAAATCATTTATTTCTTACCTGTTACACAGGAAATATTTTCTTTCAATTAAAAGAAAATAAAAAGTGTAGGCTAAAATAGAGCGTGAGGTATATATTATACTCTAATAACGATCAATTTAATCTGAACTCTAAAAAGTGTTCTTGAAACTTTAATCAAGCTAGATGGTTGTAAAGATGGGCTAACTTCTGGAAAACAAAATCATGCTCAGAAATCACTTGAGAGTGAGATTTCAGTAAGTTCTTCAATCTTTAGACTGTTGCACCATAGCAATGCTAGTGATTGACCTGGGAATTACAGGATTGCAAGTACTTGCCAACTGAAGTCTAGGACAAACCTCACACCCACCTGTTAGTAATTTTTCATTCTCAATGTTACATCAATAACAAATTTGGCACAAGTCAGAAAACTAAAGTAGATGGATACAAATTGGGATTTTATGGAAAAGATATTACCTGACATAGAGTTTGACAGTTTCTAGTGTAACAGATAATCCAGTCCTTCATAATCTTTGACTCAGGCACACTGGTTCCCATTTGACACATAAACTGCAGGTCAAAGACAATAAGTGTGTTTCCCCAAATCCTGCACCTAGTGAGTGGTCGGACCCCAGTCTGCAGCCTGCTTTTCTGGATTTTCCATTGTCTCTACACGGACTGTTCATGGTGACTAAGGCAACTCTGCACCAATTTGAGCTGGTGTAATTGTAACACTGGCCATCAGTCCTTAGGTGTGCAGTGCAAATAAAGTGCTTCCTGCTGTTGCTTTTTACAAACTCATATAAACCAAAAATGAGGCATATTTTATTCATGAAAAATACAAAGAGAGGATGTTAAGTATTCCCATCACAGGGGCTGGGGATTTAGCTCAGCGGCACAGCACCTGCCTGGCAAGCGCAAGGTCATGAGTTCGATTCCCAGTACCGGAAGAAAAACAAAAACAAAACAAAACAAGTATTCCCATCACAAAAATGACCTATGCAAGGTGATGGACTTGTTCATTAGCCCAACTTAATCATTCTGCAATATATATATATATATATATATATATATATATACTTATATATATAAGCATTTATTGTGTACTATATATATATGTTGTACACAATAAGTGTGTACAATTGTGTCAATTTTAAAAATTTAAGTGTTATACTAATTGGTACAAAAAGAAATGACAATTTTAAGAGAAAATAAGCCAAGTAGTATTTAAAGCATATGTATGTTATGTGATGCTCAAATCAGCATTAACATATCTATCTCTTAGACATTTATCATTTTTATAGTGCAAAACATGCAATCACTTTCTTCCAGTTTTTCTTGAATATATATAATATCACTGTTCTCCATAGTCACCATACCATGCAACAGAACACTAGAACTCATCCCTCCTGTCTTCTGTAACTAAGTACTTGTTCACCAGCCTTCTGTCCCTCCTTCTCACAATCCCCTCCCAGCCTCCTGTAACCATTGCTCTACTTCCTACTTCCCTGAGATCAATTACTTTGCATCATTTGTATGGTAGCGTGTGGTATTTGTTATTCCGTGTCTAACTTATTCCATCTCATATATGTGTTCCAGTTCCACTCATACTGTCACAAATGACAAAAACTGGTATTTTAATTGGTCTTAATAATAGTAGATTAGACAAGTTCATTTCATAGAAGGAATAAGACAGTATGTTAAATAATGGTGACAAAGGGAGGTGTCTAAATGCCAGGACTTGACTATATCATTAAATGAAGACATTTGTTGAGCAAATCTATTGTCCTTAGAAGAAAGTTAGTTGCAACCTGCAAATTTTTAAAGGATTTTATTTCCAAACTATTTCAATGTTGTCCATTTTACATGGTTCAAATTAACAGACTAGAAGCAGATGCCATGTACCTGGAGGTTCTGGACATGTGAATCAGGGAGCAAATGTGAATATACATCCCAGCTCTCCTCTTGTGCATTGTGGATAATAGGTAATTTCTTTTATTTATGAATCTCAGTTTCTTATCTATTAACTGAGGACAATAGTAGTATCAAAACCAGTGTTTCTTGGGATTGAGGAATTATGAGACATCAAACATTTAGCAGCATGTCTGGAAGATATAAATGGCTTGATAAATGCTAGTATATTATCATAAGTACGTGTGTAGCAAGATTCTGTACAGCAGTTGGGAGAGGAAAACTATGTATAATACAGAATTATCAAGGGCTAAGTTGGGTAGCTGCCATTACATATGCAGAGAAAGGATTTAAGTGATAAAATGCAATGAGGGAAAGAGAAGGTAAAAGTCAAGGATCCCTTCTTTAAAGAGATGATTCTAAGAAAAATGTGGTCCTTGAAGACATGTAGGAAATGAAATAGGCTTGGATAGTCTGGGATACATGAATTTACCTTATGCAATAACAGGGACAACATAAATACTGCATTTGAAAACTGGTAAGTGTGGTGTTTAAAGAAATGTGCAAATACTTATACATAAATAAAAGGAGGCACTGAGCATAAACTTTGCGCAATTCACTGTTCTAAGTGTTTAATCTAAAATCAAACATTCGGAACAACTTTAGGAGGTAGGTACTATCGCATCCCCATTGACAGATGAAAAAAATGGCTACCAAGAGAATCAGTAAATTGTCTAAACTGCACAATCAGCTAATGAGGAAAAATCAGAGAGAGCCTGTATTTCATGTTTTAATCAGTAACCCGTATGATGGCCTGTGTTTCTGTGATCCAAAGCTACATGTCATGGAGGTTAGGAAAAATTGCATCATTTAAAGAATACCCTTAAGCCTGGGAGGGTAGGAGTCTGCAAGAACAGAGAGGATGGTGTCAACTACCTAAAATATTAATTTTATCACATCAGTCTTGATCTTTAGACCAAGAAATATAGCATTTGCTCACTTACACTTTTACTAAACCAATAAAAGAGAAATATTTGAAAAAGTCTATAAAAATCCCACCTAGACTGTCATAGGATTGTAAAAGTCTATGGATGGCAAATCATAGCTATATTTTCTTACTATAAAATAATAACTGTGAAAACTTGGATGTTGAAATTTAGCTATGTCTGAAAATGGATTTCACATTGTGGCTAAATCTATCTGCTTCACCACTTATACTCCACCCCAACTTGTTATAATTTCTGGTTCATTTACTTTACATAGAAAACTTACACTAAAATGATAGCTTAAATATAAGGTGGTTTAAATATAGGAAACCTGCAAAGTTCTATTGAGTTCTCAAATAACTCTTGATTTTCCAGATGCAATTTATTCAATTTACCCTCATTATCCTCACTTTATCCTTCCAACTGGAGGTCTATAGGCCATTTTATGGTCCTGTGGAAATTAGCCCTTCTAATGGGAGATGGATACAAAGTGAGCGAAGGTGAAGTTTAAATCAACCCACTTTGCTGCTACATTATTAGTTTTAAACTGAGTCTTTTGACTGGGGCAGAAAATTATCACCTCTAATGGAAGTGTTATTTATTTTTGATGCAACATATCCAAATTTTTCACTTTCTTCATTCAGCAGTGTCAAAAAGAGTTTATTTGCTTTCAGACACCTTATGCCAGCCTGTACTTGGGCGTGCTCCAGGAAGAGTTATGTAAGTTTAATAAAGGCGTCTGTGCATTCATACCTTATATTCAGTTATACACAACACTGCCATTTGCAAATCCCTTGCCTGAGTTCAAGTCAGCATCTATTTCTACCTATATTATGTATGACATTTTTTTCTTGTGATTTCTGAGACTCATTTTATTTTTTTTTCTCCCTGTCAATTTTTAACCTTCAACAAACCCCAGATATTTCACTTTGTCATGTATTTGGACATCCTGCTCTCTGGGTTTGTACTGCCCTGTCACCCAGTTTTTCACCTGGCATGTCTATGTATCTATCAAAAGTGTTCAAATAATATCCTTTCTAATTAGTCACAATTCTGCCTGCTCTCCTGTGCTCTAATTGGATTCTATTTATACTATTTATTATTTATCAAGCTTATCTATCATTTTCATTAGACCAAGACTTCCTGGAAAGCTTTCAATACAATATATGATCGCTCTAGCTCTGGTACATGATACAAACCCATAATAGGTTTTCTGAATAATAATCAATAGACCTAGGACATCTAAGTATTTACTATGTCAGTGTTGGGGACAACTTACATTCATTACTCTGCAAAATGACTCTCTGAGTTAACAACTATTATTATCACCACTTTCAGAGCAGGAAACAGAGACATGAGACAATTAAACAACTTTCATAAAGTGACAAACGAATTGAAAAGCCAGGAATTTCAGCTTTAGTTGTGATTCCATACCTTGAACTCACTCCTGATCACTCTGAGTAGGTGAAGAAATAATTGAATCACTGTATTATTTCATTACCTGTTTAGATTCCTGCTTATGTATACATGAAAGTTATAACAAGCCCATTGATTTCCTCAGCATTACTATGTGTTAGACATTAAAGAAAAGCTGTTACTTGCAAATAAGTAAAATAGACATGTATATGAGTAGTGAATAATACCTGCTATAGACATTCTCAAAGGCAATAAGGATGAAATTATAAGGCCAGCTTTGTGCAATTTAGAATAATAAAAACTGTGGATAAAGTTTAAATCTTAAAATATGAGAAGATTTTTAACAGGTGAAAAACAGTGAAGGACAATTAGGTAGAAGGAAACAAAAAGCAAAAGCACTCACCATTAACACAAGTTCAAATATGTATACACAAACACGGAAATCCTAAACTTCACTAAATCACCATATTACTTTCAATATAATCATCTTATCCATTGAAAAGTTATGAACAGTAAATACTTATTGCATTATTCCAGTGACATGAAATTCTAGAACAGATAAAACTATTCTATGGTTGGGATAGATTAAGACAGTGGTTCCATTTGTTCTTCATGGAAGAGAGTATTTTCTGGTTAAGCGGTATGACTCAGTGAAAAATATAAATTTATGCCACATCATCTATAATATGATTAAATAATAGTTCTGTAAAGGACAGCCTTGTTGTGCTCCTGACACGAGTGTACATTTCTTCTGTGTTTCTTGCCTATATGGACTGAGAGGAAAAAAAGACTTCACAGATAGAACCACTATTTATAATTGATTTTTTTTTGACCAAGGCTTACGAGAGTTTAAGAGAAATGGAAGTCTTCCCAGATATGGTGCTTAAAAAGTAGTTAAATACATGAAAGAGTAAAACATGATCTTTCTTGCAAACCATACATAAAAATTTATTTTAGATTGAAAGCAAATGTTGAGTAGAAAAATTAAAAATTTTATCCTATGGCATGGGAATATAGTTCATTGATACAAGCACCTGCCTTGCAAGTGCACGGTCCCGAGTTTGATTCCCAGTACCTACAAAAAAAGTAGAGCTTATTTCAAGAAAAATGGGAGGAAATCTTTTGCTTTTAGAAAATATTCCTTACTGCATAGAGGCACAAGGCAAAAAATATTTCATAAATCAGACTCCCTTAATTGGACATTTCTCCTAAAAAGCATCATTAAGAAATTGAAATTAGGCCACAAACTTGGAGAAAATATTCATAGTGTTGATATAGATACAGATACAGCTATAGATAATATGGATATAAATTAGATATATGTATAACTCTAACAAAGAATTTGTATCCAGAATATATTTTTAAAACCTCCTACAGGACATTAACAAATGACAAATTTTAAAAAGTATGATCAAAGACCTGAACAGATACCATGTAAAAATCCTGATAGGCATATTGCTAATAGGAATATGAAAAATTGCTCAGCCTCACTTGTCCCTTGAGAATGTGAATCAAAACTACAATGAAATGCCACTTTGTATGCACTACAATCACTACCATTTGGACTGTAAACCATACATGTCCACAAGCATGAGAAACCACTGAAACTCTCACATCCTGCTAGTGTAACACAAAATATTACAACCTCTTTGAAAAAGTGACAATGTCTTATAAAGTCAATTATTCAACTGCCACATAGCTCATCAGTTCTAGTGGGAAATATGCACTGAAGTAAAAAAGATTGTTTATATTGGCTTTATTCAATAATAAATCTAAACTGAAAAATACCTGCATCTTTATTAACTGGACAATGTACAAGAATGTTGTATGCTCACATGGAAGATTATTTAGTACCAATAAAAAGATACTGATGTGGGACCATAAGGTGAGAGCAGTCACTGAAATAGCTAGTAGTGTGGAACTTTCTGGAGTGATGAGAATGTTCTATATATAAACTGAGATTTTGGTTGCATGGATGTATATATTCATCAAAATTCATGAAAATATTCTCTTCATATCTTTGGATTTTAGTGCATGTAAATTTCCCTCAATATAGTTTTCCATCAATATAAAACATGTATCACATCCCCAGATAATATGCACTGGAACCTTTAGACATCGTTGGTAGAAATGTAAAATGGTTCAGCCGTTATGAAAATAATACAGGAATTTCTCAAAAATTAAACAGATAGTTTTCATATGACCCAACAAATGAACTCCTAAATCTCTCTAAAATGACTGAATTCAAGTCAAGCAAATAAATACATGGATGTTAATACCAGTGCGACCCACTATTGTAAAAAAAATAGCTCAGATGCCCTGCAGTAGCTGAATGAGTAAATAAGGTGTGGTATGTACATAGGAGGAAGTATGATTCAGCTATACAGCAGATTGATGTACTACAGCTGGACAAACATCAAAAAACATGCTCAATGAAAAAACTCAGGGGCAAATGTTGACCCATTATCTGATTTTAGTGACATGAATTATCCAGAATAGGTAAATCCATAGAAACCAACACATTAGCAATTGTTAGAGACTGTGGCTGAGGGAAATGAGAAGACGCTAGCAGTTAATCGATAGGAGATTTGTTGGGAGTAATGGAACTAGACAACGCTGGTGACACACAAACAGTGTATGTGCTAAATGAAACAGAATCATTCACATTAAAATTGTGGGTTTCGTGTTAGGCTGTTTGCTCTGTTGACCCCTGACAGTGTGACTTCGCTTTACATACGCTCCATGATACAGATAAAATTGAATGCACTCTTTTGAGTCTGACTTCTTTAGTATTAAATGTGTGAAATGCATTATTTTGTTGTATTCAATAACAGTTCCTTTTCATCACTATGAAATAGTTCACTTCATGATCATAACCTAATGTATTTATTTATTTCTTCTGCTGTTAATAGGTACTTAGATATCTTCCAGTTAAGGGTAAATATAGGATTAGAGATAGAATTACAGATACAAATTTTAGAGTTTAAGGTTTCCACTGAAGTCTAAATCCAATTTGAATTGTTATTTGAATATTGTGTGATGTATAGAGCAAAATAGTGCTTTTAAAAACATATATAGATATATATACGTACATACATATATACATATATATATAATTTACCAGAATCATTTTCAAAAAGAGTATACAGATTCACTGAGTTGATTTTGTACTTCATGAAATATCTATATATCTGTGCTTTTATCATCTCCCTTCTATTGTGACCTATTTACCCGTTTATGTACCTTGATGTCAATAATTCACTTTAAACACCAATACAAAGCATGCTTTTAGTAAACTCGTTCTGTAATCACAGTGTTTGCACTAACTTTTCCAGAGTTTTGTTTGTTTGTGTCAACTTGGGGATTCATTGGTTGGTTGGTTTCACTACTGTAAACTTTTTGCATTCCCCTATGAATTAGTTAGTGAATGTAGTGGATTGATAACTGGTGGTCAACTTATAACCCCCAGCTGAACTGAGTAATTGTGGTGATGGGTGTGGAAGGCCCACCTGAGGACTGTTGCCAGCAGCATAAGAGGCAGACCTGGAGAAGAACTTTAGAGGCTGTTGGCAACTGAGAGAGGCTGTGGGGAGCTGGTTTTCCTGATGAACTTGGCTGTTTTCATCCTCCGAGGAGCTCAGGACCTCGCTGACACTGAGAATGGCTTCAGTTCACTTTGGAGAGCTCTGGTCCTCACTTTGAGTGTCACTTCCTGGTTCCAGAGGGGAAGATGGTACACTGCCTGCCTCCTGGAAAAGCTTGCTGCATTGGCTTCCCTGATTGGAACTTGGCCATCCTGATCATCAGAGGAGCTCTGGTCCTCACTGTTGCCGACGATGGCTGTGGTACCTTTTGGGGGAGCTCTGGTTCTTCTGAGTATCACTTCCTGGCTCCAGTGCAGATCCCTCAGCCTGCTAGCACAGGTCCTTCATCCTGCTGGCACAGACTTTGTAGATTCCACCATTGACCTTTAGGCCTTTCCAGCAGATCCATGAAACAGGTCTGCATGAGACACTGTCATGGGCTCTGGGCCTCCAGTAGGATTCGTGGGAGGCATTGTTTGTGGGTATTCAGCTCGATTCATGTAGGACATTGTTGTGGGATCCAGGCCCTCAGCTGGATTCCTTGGTCTTAGTATGTGGACAGATTTCCTGCACTCTTTTGTATACTGTTCTTTGGGTGACTTATAAATAATCATATAAAGTATGTGTCCTGTATTATGTTGTTCCCCTTGCAAAATAAGCCCCAAACCAACACAGTGAACATCAGTGAAAATTCCATTTCATTAAGCCCTATAGCAATTTGAAAGAAAATTAATCAAAAGAAGGAAGAAGTGGAAGAGATTGAGGAAAAAGAAATGAAGTTTTTATGTTATCAACAATCTCAGTTCTGGTTGCTAAACAGAATACCATGGACTGTTTGGGCAGAAAAAAAAAAAATTTGTTTCTCACTATCTACAGGTTGAGAAGTCTGATGTGAGAGTGCGGGCACGGTTAGGTTTTCCTTCTTTAGGCAAAGCCTCACAAGATATTCAAGTTTTTAAGTGGTAATTAATCTCTTTTTCAGTGAATTATTAAATGCTAAATGCTCCTGTATTATTCTTGTGGGATTTTATTATGGCAAACATTGAAAGTTAGAAAACTTCTAAGTGTACTGAAGTACAGATGTACTCTACTCTCACAGATGTTTCATAGTGCACCTTTAATACATTTTTAATATCTGTGGAGTCTGTAATGATGTCCTCTCTTTTGTTTTGAAAATTAATGAATTATGTCTTCTGATTTTTTTTCTTAGTTAATCTGGGTAAACTCTTAATAATTTTATCAATCCTTTCAATGAGGTGTCTTCTAATTTCATTAATTTTCTCTATTTTGTTTTCAATTCCATTGATTTCTGTTATAATTTCTATTTTTAAATTTTGTTTCCTTTTGATTTACTTTGTTCTTTCTCTAGCTACCCAATACCAAAATATTTTATTTAGATATGTGGACCTTGTTGTCTATTTTAGAAGACACCAAATATTGACAAATTGTGTCACAAATGTCATGTGCCTTTCACAGAAGTAAACTTTACATTTTATTGACTCCTCATAATAATCTTTTCAATGTAGATGTTATTAGAAGCATTTAATTAATGAAAAATTGATGCTTGCAGAATTAGTCTAATAAAGCTGATCAAAGAAATAGGAAATTAACTGTTTTTTGTCATTAAAGTCTTTGGCAGCAAAGTCACCTATGAAAACTATTTTGATAAACATAAGATAACCTTTCAAACCCCATTATTTTAATAAAACTATGAGAATTGCTAAACATTTCAGATGAGTGCTCTAATCTTAAGTGTTTAAATTTATTGTACACATATTACTTACAAGATATATACTAATTCATATCTTCACAATATACAAGGTTAGTTTTTCCAGTTTTACAACCAATAGAGGTCCAAAGGTAGACTAAAAATTTGTCAAAATTTGAAACTTTTAGGATATAGAATATATAATCACACACAAAGAGTTGAGATGTAGAACTCCTGCTCTTAGCCACTGAGCTACCTAATTACTTCAGGGACAGTTTATTCTTAATATATGCATGATGCCAAGAAGGATTTGCATTATGTAAAAATCTACATGCAAAGCAAATAATTTAAAATAGAAAATCAACAAAATTTTCCATGAGCCATCTGAAAGTCCTTTGATAGGTCTCATAAAATTTATTGATATGGTAACCATTTTGATAACAAGAGTATTTACTAGGTTTGGGGTCTTCAAAATAAAGACATGAAAAAGAGCAAAAAAAATTTCCATTTCTTCCCACCACTACATTTGTATTATAATTACAACGAGAATATGGAAGCAAGTATTTTGAGAAACCAGAAGATAATCTAATTATCTCATAACCAATGAGAATTAATTTAGGAAATTGACTCTTAAACAAATGGAAATATTTCTCTTTTAAAGATCACTTCTTTATGGTGCTTACTGTTTTGCAATTTGATTTTTAAAGAACGCTTTACAACTCAGAATCATCATTCCCACATGTGAAACACAAAAAGTATTTCTAAGTGAAGAAAAAAAGCATTGGGGCACATCTGTGCCAATGATATATTTCAAAGAAATTGCGTCAATTGGAGTCTGCAGCTTGTGTGTGTGCTGCTTTAAGAAGGTGCTCTGCAGGACGCACAATCAGGAGAGACGGTGTTGCTATGGTAAGTACACATTTCTTAACTGAAGAGTAAACTAATGGGTACATAAACCCACATCAATTTTTGACACATAAATGGCCTCTCCTGGGGCTGCAAGCCATACCTATCCTTCTGCAGTCGGAAGCCTCGTCTCCTTCTACTGTCTTCTCCCACATCCCTTCACCAAAAGAACTGTAGTTTTCTTAGTGTGAAGAAATGCTTTGTATACCAAAAAATGCATTAAGGTATTAAAAAATATGTGAACCATGCTCTGATTCCTAACAAGCACTTAGATCTTTGCATCTAACACATTCTGGGGAAGGGGTATTAAAAATGGCTCAAGAAATTCCTCACCATTCCTTTGTGCAATGCAGTCTTTATAGGATCGCTGAATAAAGTGATTGAGAAGGAATACCTCCCATTTTTTTGGAAATATTCCTCTTTTTAATTGAGGCAAAATTCACATTATGTAAAACCAATCATTTTGAAGTGAAAACTTTGGTGACACTGGGCATATTCACAATATTGTGTAACTCAAGCCTCTTTTTAAATTTTTATCAGTATGTTTGTGGTAGAGTGATGACATTCACCTTGGGGGATTGATACATAAATGTGTCACATCTTGATCATTTTTACCTTCAATTTATACTAGAAAAATATGTATGCTAAAATTGCCAGCTCAAAGCCACCCTGTGAAGTCTGGTATTAATCTGTTCATCTGTACGCAGGCTTTCTCAGCTTTCTCACACCCAGCCCTCCCACCCCTCCCGATTTAACCACACCTTTCCTTAACCCAGCATAAAAGCTTTTAACCTTCTATTTTATTTTGGTCTTTACTTGAATATTAAGGACTCCCATGTGCTTATCTATCTGCTGCGTCTTAAAAGAGAGCCTTTTCGTGGCAATTGGCAGGTGATACAGCAATTTACAGCATGGTGCTCTGCTTCTTTTTTTGATTTTGAAGATTATTTTTTTCCTGGTTTTACTTTAATCACAATGAAGCATGTGGAGAGGGCAGTCGTTTGGACTCATATCCAAGTTATTTTGGGAAGCACATTGACAAATTTTTAAGTAGACATTGTATTTTACAAAGAATGCTGTTCTGAGATCACCCGGGCTTGAACAATAAAGAAAATTCAAGACTATGGGAGGCAAGCACAACAGGATATCCATAAATCCCAGCACCTACTTATCAACCAGGGGAGCTTAACAGACTTGTTCCTGACTCTGGCAAACAGTGAGCAGAATTTTTAGACAGGCTGTAAGAGGAGAAGGAAATAAAAGATAACTCTGGAAAAGATTCGGTGTAGTGCACTGAGACGGCGTCCTGGAGCCAACCAGGAGCAGTTTAGAACAATGGTAACTGATGGTTTCAGCAGCTATCTGGACTCTTATTCTTTCGCCTCCTGGAGTTCACTCACCTTTGTTTCCGCGCTTTGATTTCAGAGTTCATTTTTCATGCTGTTCATTTTTTATGATGAAAGTAAGCCCGTCTTGAAGGAATAGATGAATAGCTCCTTGTGGGTTCAAAGACACTTCCAACAGCCTGGAACAAAAGGAAATTATTATACAGATCAAGGTACTACATATAAATGTTTTTGCAGATTTTAAATAAAATATAAACAGCTGCTGAGAGAAGCGTGGCACAGTAACAGTTGTTACCGATCCATTAATAATCCGAACACAAATTCGATCCTGTTCATTATGTGTAGCCCACATTCCTCTATGAAGGAAGCAGTGTGATTTCAATGTGTAAAAAATGGATTCAACAGCAAATCAGAACAAATATGAAGAAAGGAAATAGAAGATCAAGTCAGAATTTATTAGGTAATTTTCGGTAAAGCAAGTAATCAATATTTTCTAGCTATGTAATGAGTGGCGCTAATAGTGATAGGCTGCTTGTATTGGCTACCACTCAAAAGTCTGTCAGTTAAGTGATGCAGTGCTCCAAGGCGCTCTTCCTTCCTCTATTTTTTGTATTTTCCTTGCTAATAAAATACACCCTGACTTTCTAATCATGAGCATGAAGTCTTTCTAGATAACCTGCTAATGAAATTAGCGAAGGTGTTTCTCATGTCTCCTTAAACTTCATTCTTCTTAACTTGCTTTGTCACTGAAATTCTTACCAAAACACTCCAGGTCTCTAAGTTTGTGTTCAACTTTGAACGGTAGAAAAATCCAAGAAGCTGTGGCATTCTTTGTGAATTCCTTATTCATTCACGAGATGTGGAGCTCAAATCTATTCTTCCATCACTCAACCTACAAACAGCAAAGGGTGTCACTAAAACAATTCCATTAATATCAGTTCTATTTGTACTGAAGATACTTGGTACAATACAGACCGTAGAAATATAACCCAGGAAGGCTAAATAACTTTCTTAAAGTTTATACATTCCAGTGGATAACATCAAGTTAGAGGACACAAGAACAATGGGCGGCGAGAAGCCATAAAGCAAAAGGAATGTCCGTCTTGCCGAATAACTGAGCTCCCTTACTAGGCATTCTTCATAGTTATTGAAAGTAAGACAATCCTTCCTCCTTCATAGTTTGAGAACATAACTATTCCATCACCATGAAAATATTTGCCATCACTATGTTATGCTTGATGGATTTCCTAACATGTGGTTCCTGAATTATACTCCATTGCAACACAGATTTAGGCCAAATGTATTGACTGAAGGCAATGCATGTTAGATTAGAAAAACATTACATGGGTGAAATATTAAAAAAAAACTTCTTCCTAACAGGAAATAAAGCTTTTGTAACCTTACTAAAATGTGTGCCGCTTCTCCTATGCTATTTCTTTTATTTCCTCCTTCTTCTATCTGACGACACTCAGGTTTACATCTTTCTAAAGCTTTTGATCATTCCATAAGAGAACAAGCAATACAATAACCTTTAGCCGAGCCTCTCTTACCTAACAAGTAAATTAATAATTCCTCTTTTTAAAATCAATCTATGATTGTTTAGGGGTGACCTAGCACATCATGGAGGAAGAAATATATTTAATATGCTCATTAGTGGTATTTACCTTCCCACTTATGCAAGGAAGAAATGACTATTCAGAAACAACATTTTCATCAGGCAAAGTACCCCATAGAGAACCTTATTGTCCCCAGGAAGTGCAGACATGAATCATGTTAACATCTGAACAACAGAATTTTTTAAATAAAGTAATTAACAGGCATATGTGTTCCAACAATCCAGACATCAAAGGACAAAAATTTTGTACTAAATTCAGACAATAAAATCTTCAACTAGAAAGGGAAACTACCACTGTTCTAATTCTCCTACCCTGATGCATTTTGAAAGTGTAGTTATAAACTATTATACTCAAAGTCAATATTTGTTTTCTCTCAATGATTTCCATTTCACATTTTCCCAATTTACAGCTCAGAGAGGATTCTTCTCAATTTTTTGTTTCATATGCACGCTGGGATTTGGAGGTCAAACTGTATTCATACTGTCTCTTATTAGGGCCATTGATAAAGATCTGTAATCAACAAGGCCAAAGATTGTCCCCATGATGTCAAGAGCCAAAACACAATCTCCTCTGACTTTTCCTAAACATGTCACTCTGCTCTGCCACCAATCAAAGTTTCTTATGTCAGCACAGCCAGAGTCCACACCAGGAGGAATAGCTCCAGCCAGATTGCTTCTTACTCTGCTGCACAGCATAGCTAAGATGCATAAGTTCACTGAGCAGTAAAAAGAGCAGTTCCTCTACAGGTAGCTTTACTCTGTGTTCCAGAGTTCAATTCCAGCTTGGGCCCAAATTCCATATCAAATTCCACCCATTTACCAAAGCCAATAAAGTAAGCTGACTGATTTTGACTATTTACCTATTCGACTTCATCTTTATCCTGTCTTCCCTAGCTGTCATAGTCCCCGCACTCCGTGAAGACAGGCAATGTAGGATAGTAGTTCTGGCCACAGCCTTTAGAGACAGACAGACCAGATTTCTGCCCTGGCTGTGCCTTTCAGCAGCTATGCGATTTGGGGTTACTGACTAAGCCTCTTGTGCAAAATCAGATGAGTATTTACATCATGAATTGTTTTTAAGGGTGAAATGAATCAAAATAGCAAAGGAACTGAAAGTAGGGCCTTGTACACAATAGGTGCTATATATAAAATGACTATGATTATCAACTTGACATCTCCAGTGGAAGATCCTGATAGTTGGCTCAATTATATGTGCCTCAACATCTTTCTAGCTTCCCTTTCTTAACTTCTTGGACTGGGAAACTTAAAACAATATTCTATTGCCTTCCTTCCAGCTAGGCTGCAGGCCTCTGATCAGTTTCTTCCAATCAAATGCACATGTATCAAGTGGCAGCTGTTTGCAGGGAGTTCAGTGCTGGGTAACATGGTAGAATGTTTGCATCTAAACCTGCTGCAGGTTCCTAAGTTTGGGCTTCGACTTCACACCTACTTCCCTTAGAAGAATCTATGGTACGGTAGGACATTTTTGTTTTCTGACTATGAAACGCTAACCTGGTTCTCTGCCCTTCCCTAATGTTCCCTGAACTATCAACTTGGTCTTAGTAAATTCATTTCTGCTTAAACTACCTAAAATGTACTTTGCTGCCTTAATGGAGAGCCCAGACGTTTGCACAACATCATTTAACTTTTTATGGAGCAGCATGGCCTGATATTGTGTATGTGACACAATGTGGTGAGCTTGTAACTCCCAACTAGACTATGGAGGACCATTCTACCCCATGTGGCAAATTCTGCTTCACCCAGCTGTCAGAGCATGGATCCCTAGATGATTTCGCAGTTCTTTAGAATAACTTCAGCTTCAACTTTTCATGGGCTCCAGTAGCTGCAGCACATCCCTGCTTCTCCTGCTCTGTCTACTGTGTTCCTTTAACTTTCAGTCTCATTAATATGCTCCATAGACAAATCTTCATTCCACTGGCAAGAAAAGGAATTTCAGGCTAGATACTAGCCAGATAATATATTTCATGCTCCCAATCTTTCCAGAAATTTCTTACCCCATTTCCAAATGTGTTATTTTTGTCTACATAGCATTCACGACTTGTAATAATTTTCCATTCATGTAGTCACTGAGGATTCAAGATTGCTCTCAAGGATCCATGAGTCATAACTACTCAATTACATTAGAACATCATGGAGAGCAGCATGTAGTTGCCCTACTTTCTTGTCCACAACTGTTGTGACTCTGCTCCTCCCCATGAGTCTTCACTAGACCAAGAGTTATCCTTCATTCAGGCGCGATCTGTGTGTCCCATGCGTTTATGCTACAAATCACAACTGATAGCTTTATGACAGACTTGGCATGGTTACTGACCTGCTCAAAGCACTATAACTCTTCACTTAACACCACAGGTTAAAATGTGACTGCTGCCCTTCTGGTTAATCAATTCAAAACAGTATTTAAAACATACACTGTTTTAACCACATTACCATCAATAATAATAATAATGAAATCTAATATTGTAGTACATGTTGTGTTTAGTAATATTTTAGCTTTGTTGCGATTAGTATGTGTTGTGTAATATTTTAGCATGTATTGTGTTTAAATTTAAGATCAGTTGATTCCTAAGAATATTGTCTGATGGTATCAAAAATGCATCAAAGCATTTATTTCTGTGTGTCTCACAAAGTCTGAGCTTTGTACCTACAGTACTGATACTTTCCCAACTGCTCCTTCTCTACCCTCTAAAATTTATCCCACTCTTCATGTGAGTGAGATTTTCTGTTCCACCTAACTGTTCCTCATCACTGCAGCTAGAAATGATTTTTTTCCACAGTCTTTGCTCTCTCAACACATATAGAATTTATCAAGCACTGCTGCTGTGTATTACAATTTGTTCTCTCCTTAATTTCACTCCCCCATAGGAGCATTAGTCAGATCCAAGGAGACATATATCAAGTCCTATGCTTCTGTTCTTGAGTCCCCCAGTATCTGGTACTTTTCACAAAGACAATAAATATTTGATGAATAAAGAGGGTCACAAGCTCAACTGCCTGCAGTGGTGTGCGGTCAACATGACCGAGTGCAGATAAGCGTCATATGAGGATGTATGAGTCAGCTGCTTGTACTGTGGGCAAGCATCAGGCTGCCTACTCAGATCGCCTGGATGCAGCGGGGATTTAATGAAGGCAAAGCAAAGCTCTTGTGGGGTCGTGTTGAGCCAATGGCAGGTAGTGTGCCTTCAATAAAATACCAGGCAATCTCTTCACTGTCAGCACTGGCCCAGAAAGTGAAGGCATTTTACCAGGACTGAGTTAGTTTTGTCTTCCCTTCTTACTTGATGTAAAGAGTGAATGAATCTATAGCAGTTGTGGGGGCAGGTTAAAGTCATTCGTCATTAATCAGTGATCTGGAGCTCATTAAAAATAAGAAAAATGTTACATTACTATGGGTTTAAATTTTAAAATATTTCTGCCTACACTGTTTGAACATCATAGTACATTTGGGAGGTGGCCAAACATATAATATAGCTCTATATTTTTTACAAATGAGAAATGTCAAGGCTGGAGAAAGTTAAAATGTCTTGTCTAAGTTTCTTATAGAATTAAGATGTGGCAGAGATATCACTAAACCCGGGACATTTGACACATACCCCAGGGCTCATCAAACAGCACCGTCTGCTCAGCACTGAACTCCTTGTTATCTTTGTACTCAGCTCGCAATCAGAAGAATAGGGCCTTTCCTGTTGACAGGGAAGTGAGGTATCTCAGTTTTTCATCACCTTTTTGTATATTTTCCTTCTGGTTAATATATAATACTTTGCATAATATCATATGTTTGTTTCCATGCAACTACTTTGTTACTTTTCACTGACCAGTTAAATACTCACATTTGCAATTGATGGCAATTACCATCCCTGAAACTTTACCTTGCAGTGCTCATTGTAAATTGTAAGACACAGAAACATATAAACACACATATCATTATCATTCACTTTATGTCTATATTGAATAAACCAACAGCTAAATTAAACTACAGCAAGAATTAATGAAAATAAAATACCCTCTAATAATGCCTTAAAATGATCAGTGTAATTTGAGCCATTTGAGAAGTGAGACACAGTTAGTTTTCATTGTCTCTGTGGGCTTTGGAACTGGTTTGCTAACCCACCTTTTCTTTTTATTTGACTTAATGTGACCTTTCAAATTAGGAATGCACTCTGTTTTATTCCTATGCTCATTATAGTATCTGGTGCAAGATTACATAGCCAAGCTTCCCAAAGATCTAGACAGGGGACTAAGGGGGAGGATCACAGGCTGTGACTCAGGACAACTGCAACTATCTGTTCTCAAGTTTCAATCCTGAGAAGGAAAAGAGAAGCCAGGGGTTGGAATGGAGGGATCTGGCGATGGGAAGAGCTTTACTCTCCTCTCGCTTTCCTGCAGTTAATCACTAATAGTGGGGACTGCTCATTCTTAACCAAAAAAGACGAGGGGTGGGGAGAAATTTGTGAAAAAAAAAAAAGAATCCAGTGGACCGTTACTACTTAAAAAATTTCTACTGCTCAGCACAACTGTTTCATCGCTCAAAATATAAATCATTTCATTAGGTTGGTCAGTGAGCTCTTAACAATTATATACACGTCAGCATTCAAAGCTTAGTCAAGAACTGGTAGAAAAATGGAAGGAAAGTGATTATTCCTAGGAGCAATTCATCTGTCGTTGCTTCCTTAAGTAATCTTGACAATGTAACTGAACCTTTTCAAATGAGCTACGCACTGATATCCAAATATTTTTGTTCTAGGTGGAAACTGTAACATTTTGCTTGTATTCTACTGAAAATGGCTAAGAGGAGTTTCAGTTAACGCTAGTGGGATCGCATATAGCTCTGAGATAGAGCTACTTAGGGATTTATATTTCTAAATAAATTCATATGTCCAAAGAAAACTTTTTATATTAATACAATTTTATAATAAAGGAAATTAAATTTAATATTCCAAGTTCAAGTTCATAGATTCTGTTACAGAGGTTAGAACCCTAAGAAAAGAAAATGAAAATTTACTCATATTTAATACTGTCAATTGCATATTTTTCCCATAAATATTTTTGTATCATGAGAAACTATGCAAAATATACTCCAATTGCCTACCTTTACGAAAACATACTATAACATATAGAAAAACATTTTGATAATTCTTAGAAAAATATCTCAACTATGTATGAATCAGAAGTTTGAAAGTTTATAAGGATATTTGAGATTATGCTTTTTATTCTCCTTATTTACTGACTAATTCTTAAAATTTCTAGTTCACTATCTCTGCAAACATCAATGACTATTTGCATCTTGTGCTAGCATTTTAAAAACTTAAGGTGACACAAGCAATTCATTATAACCTAGATGCCTAAAACTTGGTTTGGGGAATGAACAATAATTTAGAAAAGCCTAAAGGTTAAAAGAATTAAATCCATTATTCACATATATATTAATGATTTATTTATCATTACTAAATGCCATGACAGTACACTTAAAGGTAGAAAGTAAAAATAAAAAAACCTTGACTCTAAAATAATATTGATCCTGGAATGCTTTTTTCTGGGAAATGTCCCTTGGGAGATATGTCCTTCTGAGGAGGGGGGAGGGAAGGAGAAAGAAAGATTTGAAGGAAGAAGGAAAAAAGGCAAATGAAACAAGAAATGAAAATGTTGAATTGTCTAATAGTTAGAAAATGTTGTGTTATTTCGTCATTTGTCATTTGTAATATCATCTTTAGGAAATCAAGAAATGTTCTCATACAAAGGCAATGCTCAACTATCTCCAAACATGATCTTCACAGTCAAAGTACTGATTTTTTTCGCAAATAAGAAGTTGAAGGATGGAAATAAAGAATTGCCTGGAAACTTTGTGATATATAACAAAAGAGAAAGAGGAGATCGATTCTAAAATTGTGTCTATAAAATGTATTCATATTTGTATTGACTTGGGACCAATATGACAGAATGGTGTGTTACATTTTACCAATGAAACCATCTTGGAATACTCTTTTCCAATTAGCAAATATGTAAATTTCAGGAATTAGAGTTGTGCAATAGTGCTAAGGCTATACCCTTGTTGATCTAGTTAGCCCATCTCTGAGAAATGCTACAGATGGAAAATAATCTTTTTCTGAAACATAGTGCTCTTCATGTAGTACTTTCTCCAAAGTGAAATGACTTCTACCATAATTACGCTCTATTTTCTGCATCATGTCTCATTTACAAATTGAGCGAGGGAGCCCTGACACACAACCATGAATTCTTATGATTTCCTTATGGAAAGTTTTCCAGACCTTTGCTTAAAACAAATTACATTTGTTTCCACAAGTCCTAAATAATTGTGTGTTTGTCTACTATGGACCTTATCTTTATTATTTACACTTTACCTGACCAAATACTATTGTTCACCAGCCAATTGTGAAAATAGAGAATGCTTCTGAAATTAATATACCTCTGGGCTCGTTTAGCTTAATAAAATACTGATATCCTTACCTGAGTACAAGCCACTTCTAACCCATGAGGCTGGGTTTTTGATCTTGGCTTTTTCATCTGTTCACTGCTGTCTCCACAGTCCTCTCCCAAAATCTGCTGAGAAGTAATGAGTTGGGTGTCAAGATTTAGTAATTGATTTAACTCTCACAATATGTTATGCTTAGGGTTTAGCTCATGTACATTTCTTTGGAGGACTTGCCCCGTGCATGCAGTTTCTTTCCTCAGGACTGATAGAACTGATTTTTATTGAGTACCCATGACCTCTATATTTCCACATCTAACTGAATTACCTCAAATCTCATTTTTAATACTTCATAATATTTTCTCACAGTACTCATATCCATGGAGGAAGGGCTTCACCTTCCTTCTTACAGGTTTTAGGATGATGCAAGGCATAGCTTGTCCTTGAAACCACCAGTGTCTCCTACACCTAATGTGCTTCCTATGATGCAAAGAACATCGAGCTAAAAATTGTTTCACAGACATCCTGAAAGCAGTAATTAAAAACGAGCCCTAGGTTTGGCCAACCAATATCCTGTCCTGTGAACCAAACACAAAATTTAGGGGAGGGAAGGACTGCTGCATTATATTCCTCCTGCTAGGCAGATATGGGTTGGGGATATTTGCTTTTTTCTTAAGGACCATTGGCAGAGTTTTGAACGGTCATTCATTGGACTTACGGGTTTCACAAATAGGATATCAAATTCCTTTTTGTCAACTTGTAGGTTTTAATATATTTCACTTTCCCTTGAATACCAAAGTATTCTATCATCCTAAATATTCCTCCATTGATCCCATAAAATCTAAAATAATGTTTACTTGTTAATTATGCCTTTACCCTCATCATAATTAAGTCCTCCTTGGGCAGAGATTTTGTTTGTCTCCTCTTTGGGCTCTAGAAAGATTCATCTATTTTTGGGTTTGTTTCTGTTCCCCTGGGCTTAAGCCACTTACACAAAATAGCACACCATTTGTACATGCAATGTACATCGCCATCTACAACTTAAGTCATTTCATATTTCTTGTAATAACAAATAAATATAAATTCTATGTAAGTCATATTATACTATATTGTTTAGGGAAGAATGCCAAGAAAAAGTATTTGCACATGCATAATATAGATGAAATTCTTTTTTCAAATATTTTCTATCCTCAGTGGCTTGTAGCTCAGGTGTTCAGACGATAAAATGTTTACATGAAAAATAAACTTTTTTAGAGTAGTGGTTTTTTTCAAGTAGCTTTGCTACTAAACAGTTTTTATACACTCTACACTTAGATTTCTCTATTATGAACATCTACTACTATAAAAGTACATTTTTTACATTTAACAAACTAATATTGAATAATTATTATTAATATGTTTCATATTTTTCAGACTTCCTTAATTTTTACCCAGTGTCCTTCTGGTCCAGGATTTTCTCTGAGAAACAACACCACATTTAGTCATCGTGTCTCCTTACGCTGCTCTTGTGTGCTAGTTTTTCAGACTTTGCTTGATTTTGATGGTTTTTAGGACCTTAAGTAGTACAAGTCAAGTGTTTTAGACAATGCATCTCAGTAATAATTCTTCCTGTTTTCCTTATAACTAGGCCAGAGTAACGTGCATTGGGGAGAAAGGTTACAAAGAATTAATACTATTTTATTATATAACCCCAATGTACACAGTACTGAAATGATTTACAGTGTTATTGACTATGACATTTGGGGTTAGAGGTGTAGCTCATGTGCAAAGCTCTAGGTTCAATCTCCAGAAAAACACAACAAAACAAACACAATCACCTACCCGACTGAAGTAATGTTTGTCATACTTCACCACTATAAAATTATTCTTCTTTTCCCCCTTTCAGTACTATATTTTCTAGCAAATTCATTATAAGCAATCCACACTTAAGAGTAAAGAGACTTTGTCTACTTTTTTTTAGGAAACTACCTATATAAATTATTTAACTGAATTGGGATATTTGCCTATTGTCTTCTATTTATTTATTTATGTACTCCTTTGATAATATGTTTGGACTACTGTATTATCATTTTATATGCTGAGCAGTAATATTATATACCTTCATTTAATTATTTTCCAAATTCCCTCAGATCTGACTCTTGAAAATCCTTCATTGTCTCCTGTATGCTTTTTTCATGTTCCCATGATTACAGGATTTCTTTCATTTCTCCCTTATTTTCTGTCACTGCAAAGATCCTGCAGGTTCATCCTATACATTCCCTAGCCCACTTGTAAGATCACCCATTCCTCCAAGGGTACATAGTTCTTTTTACTAATAAAAAGAGTGGTATTAGTTTAGAAGCCAATATCTGTGCATATGTTTGCTCATTGCTACTAAAGTGGTATTGCTTCCAGATCCTCTCAATTGACAAACAAAGAAATTATACACATGCACATATCCATATACACACATATATATGCACAAACATATATATCTGTGTGCATTCATGTATATACTAATAGCTATAAATAGTTCTCTGTTTTTGTTTTTTGAGACTATGCAGTTTAGGCTGGTCGTAAACTCATTTTGTAGCCCACGCTGGCCTCAAACTCATAATAATCCTCTTTCCTCAGCCTCCTGAGTGCTGGGATTGCAAGCATGCACCACCATGTCCTGCAGCTATAAATACTTCTATGTGTAACCATCTGTATCTACCTAATTTTTAAATCCATCCTGATGTCTCCAACCCATCCTATTATTGCCACATAAATCATTCTAGCCTCTTCCCTTTGTTGACATATAATTTCCCAAAGTCTGCTTTCAATTTAATGAATTATTAAATTCCAGTGCATGTGTATAATTGTATCACAATTCCTATACTTAACACATGTGAAGTAATTTTTTAAACTAGAATACAGTATTTATTTACAATTTGTTTTACTTGTTCACATTTCGTCTCACAGATGCCACACATTTCCAGAGTCATTCATGTACATTCTTCAGTGAGGCTGTTTCATATTTTACAGTGTAGTTAGATTGTTCTGTTATTTTCTGCAATTCTTGCACAGCTAACATGACATCCAAAAGCAATTCATTTTAATTCTACACATTTACTCCGGCTCTATGCTTAAAGTACTATGCATTTTAACAAACCCAGTGTTAAATATCTGTGATTATATTATTTCACGCATTAATCATGCACAAATGAACAGTTTTGCTGTTCCCAAATATTCCTTGTGCCTTTATCTTTTCAACCTTCATAGCTCCAAACTCCCAACAACCCCCTCTGTATTTAAAGTCTCTATACTGGTCCTTTCCCAAAATGTTGTATACTTACACTCAGATATGCCACCTGTTCAGACTGACTTCTTCCATTTAACAACATGCATTTATAGCTCTCGTGCTATGAGAGCTCACTTCTTTATTATCACTGGATAATATTTCATCTTCATACATACGCCAGTGTTCTGTGGTAGCAAAGATTCATTTATTGAAGGATACCTTGGTTATCCTCAGCTCGTGGCAGTCATGAAAATGCTCTTATCCATGTGGAAAAAATTTGAATAGAACAAAATTTCTCCTCAGGTAGCCATCAGAGATGAGGAAAAGTTCTTCTCCATTATCAAATTTGTTCTGGGGCTTTCGTTTTCCAAGCATCTCACCGTCTTTCTTTCAGGTAACAGGTACTGTTTTATGTAATTTTTCTCTTTTAATCATACATATGGGTATATGGATGTATATATTTTCATGTAACATATAGAGCAAAAATACTTTTCAACAGAAATGTTCTTGATCTTCCATACTTCTTTTTGTCTTGTCTATATTATAACAGTTGACTTTACCTATACCTACATGTTTTTTGAACAGAAAATAAAGAAAGCAATACTTCCTCAAACAAAAGACTTAGTATGATGTTTTTTCTAATTATGTAACTAAATAAATCTTGCTCTGAAGAGAGAACTGTTACTAACAATTTCTCAAAGAGCTTGACTAATTGCTAGTGACATTTGAAAATTATGAAGGGCAATATTGTCATCTTGATAGTTTTTGATGAATTTTTTTCTTTACATATATATAGAAAACACCTTGATCAGGCAATTTTCACAAAACGTTTTTACTGGATCACATATGGTTCTGCTGTGAAGGCACTACTCATCCACACGAACATTCAGATTTATTCCCTACCAAACATCTGTGGGTGTTTTAACTGTCATGTACTTGGCAATGCACCGTAATACTTTACTCTAAAAACTGAAAGTCACTTAACAATCATGGAGATTAAGAGCTTACTGAAGATAGCAAAACACGACCAGAAATGTAGTTAAGTGCTTAGTGGAATCTTGTATTCTTTATTTATTACATGGTCTTCAAAATAAATATGTTGATAGAAGAGGTGTAGCTAGTATGTTAATGATATTTGCAATCCCAAACTAGGAATGCTGAAACCACACAGTGAAATTTATATACTTTGTGTCTTTATGATTCAGGATTTTAATGAAGACAAAAGAGCCTGAAATCCTGTTACACAGAGACATGAAATAGAAAAGGAAAAGCCAGTACACTTAGGAACGTAGACAGAAAAAGTCACACATATTATAGAAAGAGATAAACTATTAGAGCTATTGATCAAAGTGTCACAGAGAACTACATGCAGATGATTGCACAACACAGCTGGACAGAATTTGCTGGTAAATTATATCATTACAAAATCAATCCACATTTAGTTCTCTAACATTTAGTAAGATAATTTATCTTGCAACACCTCCATTTTTGAACTCACATCTGTGTCAGTGGCCAATAAAGTAGACAGCTAGGTGATATGGACCATTAAGACAATTTCTAGATAATTGGAACTGAGGTTATCTACTTTCCTTCATCTTCAAAATATTTTCAGACACAGTGAAACACTTTAAGACCCTCAGTATTTTTTAGTTCAACATGTACAGGTAACTCTTCCAGATTTGATATCCACACAATAAACCCAAATGGTTATTGAGCATCTGAAAATTTTTTAGCATTTTTCACTATGTGTAATTGTGCCCCTGCATGCATGTCTACATCTGACATTGCATTGTGAGTTTTCATGGTAAGCACGTGTATATATTTTTACTGATTTATTAAGGGCATATTTCAGAATTTTAGAGATAAGGACTTATGCAGAGTAGCTCTGCCATGTTTTTTGAAACCTTAAAAATATACAAACTCTATTAGTGTCTGACCTTAATTCTCAAAAGGGGAATGATGATAATTGTTTCTTGCACACACTTAATAAAAGTAAATTTTCCCCAGCATTTATAGGAATGAACACATTCATTGGCAGCAAGATGAAAAAGGTGAAAATATTCAAGAACCCGACACACTTCATTATATGTCATACCGGCTTCCTCTCAAAGTTCTCCACGTAACTCACAGTCAGGAGTCAGTTGGTTGGGTGCTCGAGCTCCTTTCTCAGTTCCTCCTACTGACTCTGTTTCCCCTTCAATCCAGACACAGGGCTGGAAGTACAGAGACCTCAAGGGCACCGTTTTTCCTTTACTGATCTTCATTTCAATTTACTCAGATACAAATAAAGAAAACTATTTCTGCTTTTATTTCAATCCACTCAATTACTGAAAACAGAAGACACAATAGGCAAAGACAACCATGACTCAGTTCTTGGAATTTAGGCACTAGACTAATATTTGTGCAAGCCATTATTTAATAAGCACTCAGTACAATAAGTTCAAGGTGCAATTCATCAGGAGCAACACACACACACACACATCTTGTACATCATCTAATCTCAGAAGTGGAGGCTAGCAGAAGCGAAAGTGCTTTATAAATTGGCAAAACAACACAATGGCAATATCTGAGTGTTCTGATTATTTCCAAAAAATCCCTTAATTTATATCTTGCTTGATAGCCCCCATAAAAGTGTCTTAGTTGTGCATCCAAATCTCCATCTCTCTATAAATATTTGTCAATATTCTTTAGAAATATGGTCCTGTTACTATGAGATGAAATAAGAGCTGCGTGGTCCAAATATAGTATTTCATGTGCGACGCTGACATAGTTCCTATCTCTGAGATATTTGTTACTTGGTAAACCTTATTGCTGCCCTTAGGCATCACCACTCTTTGGTTTCCCTGGAAAATGAGTTAGCTCCCAGAAGTTGTCTACTTCCTTGCAGCCCTGGCAACCAGCTTATCTTTTTCTACCCTACCTACAAATTTGCACAGTGTCAAATTGGGCCCAGTCTTGGGTTACAACACATATGAGTGTTAGCCTAAACCTAACCGAGTGTTCTTTCGACTGCGATCAATCCCATTTCTCAGTCATTTTCTGTATCTTCTATTCCTCCTGCCTTGCGTCCCTCTAAAGCTATGTGAGGTGACAATTTCTGCATCATTTACAGCTCATCCCCAAACTATGGCTGATTTTTGTATTAGTCTTCCTGGTAATCCACTTGAGGCTTAGAATTTAATATTCAGTTACATAATCTTCCATTCCAGAAGGACTGCCTACAGAGAGAGGCCTTTCTATTACCTCTGAATGGTGAGCAGAGATGAGGTACCACCTTTAGGATTCAAACCTGATGCCTCTTCTTTACATAAAGAAAAAAATTCTCTTTCCAGAGAAGATGACTTGTTTTTAATCTCAGAAACAAATAATTTATAGAACACCCAAGATTAAAAGATACTGAAAGGATCAGGTGAGCAAAACAGTAGTATTTTTTAATTGTATTGACAAAATATACTAGCAAATCTTCACAGTAATTGTTAAAACAGGAAAACTAATAAATTTAAAATGTATGCTGTAACAGTTAAACGTTTGGCATCACAATGAAAACTCTCAATATTTTTATAAATACAAGTAGAAAAATGCAGGCCTAACATTTTCAGAATTCTAACGTGACTTCTTAATCAAGTGACTCTCTTAATTAGACCTGCACTTGATTCACTTCACTAATCACCACCGAAAGGCCTTAGCATACCCCTCCTTTGTCCAGAGGGTTTTCCAGCTATACAGACTTTATTCATGGTTCTTTTCCAACTTCAGTGGGGACGAACATATTCAATATACAGTAGCTGCTTCATAAATGTTTGCTAAATGAAAGAAAAGATTATCTCTAATTGAAAAGAGGGTATTTTTCTCATGGTCTCAGAACAAGTAAATGCAATCACTCAAACCTAGTTGTGGGTTTTTTTTTTTTTTTTTGGCATTAAATTATAGATCTTTGCTATTTTGTTGTCTGGTATCCATGGTCCCTAATGCTCAGGTTGCAGAGTTCTAAAAACATAGCCTGGTGACATGCTGCCAGAGAGATTTAATAATAGGTGTATTATGAAATAAAGTTTTCATCCTTTTTTTTTTCAAGATTCAACAATTGTGGCTGAAATGTTATCCAATTATATATGAAAACATCTCTAAGTAAAAATCAATTTTCATCACTTAATTCCTCTGAGCAGTATCTAGAATTGAGATCCACTCAGTTGCTATTTCTATAAAGCATAAAAAGGCAGGAATACTTACAATAAACTTTTATTCACTCCTGATTGAAATAAATCTCCCACTTATCAAGATGGTTTCATAGCCACCTTTTCCAAATACATACACTCAGAGACACCAGCTTCCACACATATCGCCTTTCACCTTAAATCTGCAATAATTGCATGTGCTGTAAAAGATTTTTGAGAAAACTGAAGGATTGATGGGGAATATTTATGTTGATTGGAATTTTTCTATTGGTTCCATGTATTCATTGTGCAAAATGCTGAGAACAAAGAATAGTACAAAGAAGATTCACCATAATAGCACTACCTCAAAATATTTTTATTGCATTCCCAGTCATAGCCATATATCAATACTTACACTTTCCATTTTTTAAACAGAAGAATCACATGGACATAAATTTTGCACTTCAAAATACAGAAGAAAAAATTTATATATCTGTACACTTTCCTGTATAAGACATGAATCATTGGCAATGATAACAGCTTATCAGATTTTTGTCAGACTATCTACTAAACTATCAAACTATCTATCATTGATCATTAACGTATCCCTTATATTTTGCTATTACAGAATGGACTAAAACATTATTTAATTTAATGATGCTTAATATGTAGATATTTTAAAATATATTCCTAAAAAGTAAATTATCAGCATTCTATAATATATATGACATATTATTAAATTGCCTAAAGGAGGATTATAGCATTTTTCTTCCTGATACAGTCTAAATTACTTCACACAAGAAAATCTGAAAGAGCAAAATGTCCTTCATCTGCATCTGCCCTGATCCTTGCCATATTTCCAACAGCCAGCCTGAAGTCAGAAATGAGTAGTTGTCCAGTATGTACTGACGAGTGATTAAGCAAAAATGAATGAATGGATGAATGATGAATAAGGTGGGAGAGAAACTCTTTACAAAAGAGAAAGTTATCTTTTCTTCACAGTATATACTATGTTTACTGATTTTATTCATGAAAGGAGAAACATTTACATGAACATGTTGGTAACTGTCCAGGTGACAGAAAAATTTATGCATATTTTGTTCAGTCTACCAGACTAAAATCCAATGAGTCATGGATCATTAACTTGTTCAAATTTATCAATGATTGCTCCCAATTTTTTCTTTCTCCAGCATTTCTCTTATCAATAAACACCACCCTGTGCTTATACACTGACCATGAATAACAGTCATTACTCAAACCATTTTCTCCCAGTATCGCTGTCAACTCATCACCAAATCTTGCCTATTTTTCTCGTTAAATATCTCTTAACTATGTTCCTGTTTCACAGCTATTGTCACCATCTTTGTCTAAGCTTCCAGCCTAGCACCTCTGAATGACAGAAGCACTTTTAGAGTCTTTTGTTTTTTTTATCCTTGTATTCCTCAATCCCGAATAATTCTCACATAGAATCCAGGAGAATCTCAGTCTTCTGAGAATACTGTTTTGGCTTCTTATTTTTCTTAGAATGGAGACCTTGACCTTACCCTATGAATAGGAAACACAACAGGGTGGGCTTCATTAGCAACCCTGTCCTGTCGTATCATCCCTATTCACCCCACCTCCTGAGACTCTGTTCCTCTCAAGGAATCTATTCCAGGAGATTTGCACAGAGCTGCAGGGACACCCACAGTGCTCCCCACCCCCATTTACTGCTATACCTATTCATGCCTATTCATCCTTTGGGGATCAACTGAATTCGGTATCTCAAGGAAAACATTCCTAATCTTAGATGCTGTCAGATGTTTAGCTGATGACCTAGCTATTGCCCTAGCCCTGTAAATGCTCTTTAGTACCTTTTATCAAAATTGTAATTTAGTAACAACTTGTGTAATTGTTTCATCTGTGTATTCTTCTTGAATATGAATTTCAAGAGCTCTAGGTCTAAGTCTATCTTTCCACACCTGCATCTTTAACTCTTGTCTTCTTGAGTAAACTCAATAAACACATTTTGAATGAAATAGTGAATAAATCTTTATAAACAACGGTGCTTACTTTCAATTAAGTGTTTAAAAATAATTATTAGCTTTGATAATGAACTGGAAGACATAACTTCAGCTTTCACAGCTGTGATATTCTATCAGTCTCCTACAGAGTTCTTACTAGCAGACCTCTTATCAAAGAAATTGTTTTTTCCAAGATGGATTTTGTTCGGGTACCAATTTGGCGGTTACTTTAAATTACTGCACTCTAACCCTAAGCTTTTGGATTATAAACGATATCTGCTCTGGACACCTTAAAATCTTACTGTATCGTTGCTTGCACATCACCCCATGACCTTTGTCAGCTACCAGATTGAAGTTTTAGTTCCCTAGAGTTAAGTTGGAGTAAACTGGAAAATAGAGTTTTCTACACAATTAGTTCTAACCTATATAATCTTTTCACTCAAGGGATTGACCTCAGATCAATTATTACATCCACCAGAAGATGTGGGATGCCTTATCTATTTGTTCATCATCTAACAATTTCCAGGGGAGTCACTGATATTCACCAGCCGTAGCCACTAATGACTCAACTCTACCAGAATCCAAAGGATTATAAAATAATGTCACCTTGTGCTTTTTGATGTTCATTTTTGTCTTCAATTGATTAACAAAGCAGGTTAATACTTTTTCTAAGGAATGTAACTTAATGATTTAATGTCTCAAGTTGCATTTTTAGTACGTCTATAAGTAACTGCAAACCGGTATGATAAGAAGATAGACCTGTTAGCCCATAAAGAGATTGAAGAAATTTTCTACTTTCTACGTTTGACATTTTTGCTTTTCTTTTCATTTTTATTTTTATTAGTATGTGTTTGCAGAGCATAATGGTTATGCCCACCATGAGCAGTTGTTACACACACATAATACATCTTAATTTTTTATGTCCCTTTCCCCTCCCCATTTCTTCCACCTCGGTTCCCCTTTAATACAAATAGCACTTATTTTTATTATTGGTCTCCTAAGACAAACATAGTCAACAAACCTAAAAGGAAAACCCAGTTACTAGACCACAGGCTCTGTCCCAGGATAGTGGCACTATTTTTTCAGGTGCAGTCATCATGTTGGTGGCTTAACTTTATTTTCTAACAGTGGATGCATAGAAAGATCATGAGCTATGATGTGGTCCATCTCTGTAACAAGAATCATAAGCCAAAGAAGACTCTTTGATAAAAGTGTTGTGAAGAATTCAGCAGCAAGCAAAGAAGTAAACAGCAAAGGGACCAAATAGGAGCGGAAAACATTCTCCCCAGCCCAGACAACAAGTTGATTCCTAAACACAGAACATGTTTCTCATATTCTAAGACAGCGGGGTATACAACAAAACATTAAACCTGGGAAATGAAAAACACCTTCTACCTATGAAAGCAAAAGAAAAAACACCTTCCTGTAAGCTAGGAAAGCTTCCTTACACTAAGGTACAAGGCTTTAGTTATTGTGATTGAGTTGTACACTGTGATTGAGTTGTACATTGCTTTTACTCTTCTAATAATTTATCTTGATTTATTCTTTCCATTGAGTATCTGATTTCCTTGGTAATAGGGGCAGAACTTAAAAGGCTATCTTCTTGGCATCTAGTACTGTGCTAGATATATCCTACTTAGATTCTCAATTAATACTGGAATAACTAGCTTGTTCCACTAAAGTCTGAAATAAGGGGAATATACAGTCAACATGACAGAAAATAAAGTATCATCTACTCCTGGGTTTACAACTATTCTCTCTTAGAAGTCATGTTTGCACCACTTTAAAATGAAAGAAAATGCCCTACTCTGTAGGGATGCCTAAACTTTAACTCAATATCACATCTTCCACAGAAAATGGTTCTTGATAGCCAAATTGGAGAAATATTTGTAGTGTATCAAACTCTGCACCCTGTGACTACCTAATCTTCAATCTTTTAGCTTGAGACACTTAGCTATGTGTTAGCACTCCTTCACCCAAAATTATATCAGGGCTCAGAATTATAGGGTTTTTAATATTCAAATTAGATGTTAAATGATTTTTAATGCTAAAAAATTTTTAAATAAGAATTGACAAATCAAGGAGAAGGATAATAAGCACTAATGTAATTTGCAGGAAATTATAGACATTCTTTTCCTTCTTTTAAATTTAAAACACCAAAAGATGTCTTGCTCAAAAATATGACACAAATGGGGCTGGGGATTTAGCTCAGCGGCAAAAGCGCCTGCCTGGCAAGCGCAAGGTCGTGAGTTCGGTTCCCGGTACCGGAGAAAAACCAAAAAAAAAAAAAAAAAAAAAAAAATATGACACATTATTTGCAGTTTCAATATTCATATGAAGCTGGTTAATAAACAAACCTATTCTTTAAATGGCTAAGGTCTTATTTAATATGGAAATTTAGTTACAGTTCAGAAGAATAAAGGTCTGCTTGTCTATACATTAATTATGTCTACTAAAGAAATTTCTGAAGAAAAATTTAAGGATAGTAACTTTTATTCCAATATTCTATTATAACTTTCAGTTTACTTCTTTCTAATTTAATTTTCTTCAATAAAAAACTTTGTGATTAAATGTTTTGCTGTATATGTCCATAAACTTTACCCCAATTTTACCTTGTGAATGGCTTATTTCTCATACTTTCTCAGAACATGACAGTAATGTGTGTGTGTGTATGTGTATGTGTGTGTCTGTGTGTGAATGGACACATGTGTGTGTATTGTAATAATTATTAACCTCGCTTTTAGACCTTTCTAATTTTCTGAATATCTCATTACTTAATAAATAATTATCTTCACTACAGGATTTCATGAAAAATTCTAATATGTTATTTCAAATATTTTCCACTTTGAATTCTGATGATATATTTTCAAGACTTTCAATATCTTATGTTTATGTTTTACCTCCATGCTGCAGTTTATTCAGATAGTCTTTAACGCCTGGGGATTCCTGGCAGATTATATTTGTATGTATAAAAGATAGGCCAAATCTCCATGGGAGAACATTCAAAATAAGAACAAATGTATCCCTGCTTACTTTATGCATTAAACATTTTTCTCCAAATATTTCAGGAATGAGAGTTTTTAAAAATTAATACCCTGAGTATTTTAAAATAATGTTCTTTAGTTACTACTATTAATTTTTCATATTATAGCAATTTAACATCCTCAAAGTTCTGGGTCCTTTATAAATTCCCTTCTGTCCTTCTCCTGTGAAACTCTTTCTCTTATGAAATCTCATGAAATAGTTTTTCTGGAGTTCAAGTTAATTTGCACCTCATGATTTTAACTTAAACTACAAAAACAACTTTACATAAAACACTTCTCTAATTATCTTTGCTTTACTAGATAATTTAAATTAACACAGATAAAAGCTGTTTGTATTGTAGAACAAACAAGAAAACCCGGTTCCTTTTATTCCCTTTAAAATAGACCATATGAAGACTGAGACCATTAAAAAACTCGAAAAGTTATATTAATTATAAGTGACCCTCAATACAAACATCTGAAGTTATTGGGCGCATTTGTTAAGGAATGTTGGTTTTACTCCTGGGCAAGAGTGATTTCATGTCTGTGAATAGTTATGGTGAATATCACCTCTAGATCCTTTGCCCACAGATTACTGCACACTGACACCATACAAATGCCACCCCTAGTTGGCATGGTGTACCTCCCTGTTCCATGGCTCACCATTTTCCAGGTCCTTTTCCATCAGTCTCTAAACCTGCTCAGCTTCTGTCGAATCCAGTTTCGTCGTAGCAGGTTTCTCACTTAAGGGCTCAAGAATATAACTGCTCAGAATTCCTCCCTCGCCATCTTTAAAATCAATAACCTTAAAACGATCTGAGTATTCCCTTCTGAACTTAGGGCCAAATCTATATTCCAGCTGGAGCCCTACAGTCATATAATACATACACAGACACACACACGCACATGCACATACTCACATAAAGGAAAATCTCTAACCTTAGATTCTCCTGTGTGGGCGTGCAGGATTTCAACCATGTACCTTGTAAGTGGGAAAACCTGAAGTCTCAGATGCTTATTTTTCACAAGCATTGAAGAACCATTAAAAACATGTTTCCATGGATAGCTACAGGACACTGAAATTTTTCTGTCCTACTTCTCCGTATTTAGCTCCTATTTAAATCATCCTATTTAAATCATCCTATTTAAATCATCCTATTCTCAGCATTTCAAAGGGAATATGTTGGGGAGACATGGAACTCTCGAGGTTAAAAAGACAGAAATACAAATTTAAGAAGCTACCTGGAGATCACAGATAAGAGAATTCATATTTGTATAGACTCCATGTAAACAAGAGCAGATGGGTTTTCCCATATACAATGTACATGATTGAAATCCCGAATTTTCACATACAGAGAATTTATGACTAGAGGTTTTCTTGTGTCTGAGTATGACAGTGTATGTGTGTGTGTGTGTGTGTGTGTGCGTGTGCGTGTGTGTGTGCATGTGTGTGCATGTGTGTGTATATTATGTGACTGTTGGACTCCAGCTGGAATATAGATTTGGCCCTACTTTCAGAAGGGAGCACTCAGATTGTTTTAATGTTACATATAAGCAAATTGGTAGTTTGCAGCAAGATACCCAAAATATTTCACCTGTACTTTGCTTTGCTCATGTAGTTTCTTTATAGTATTTGTTACCCCTAACTCCTAACATATTGTGGGTTTGTTTGTTTGCTCATTTGTTGGCTCTATGCGCTGAAATAAAAACTTTATAAAAGTATGAGCTTCACCCTGTATGTTCGTTGCTCAATTTGACCGTAGAATAGCTCTTAGCGCATTATATATGTTCAGGAAATACTAAACAACCAGTGAAGGAGCAAACATAAAAGAGAAAAGATTCATATTCTTAGGAACATGGTTGATTTCCTTTAATGGGTTTGGAGGAAGGGTATCATAAACATAATCTTTCCTTATAAAATGTAAAGGGTAAATGAAGAGTAAATCTTGCAAAAATCATAGTGCGGTGTTCAGTAAAAGTAAATCTATATTTTCCTGTCTGGAACTCAAAGTAAGGTAGGGCAAGAAGGACTTAGCTGCTGGGAAGGAGCATTTTGTGCTGTGCTAAACATTGCCATGGTCACTGATATTTATGAAGGCAGCTTTGAAACTCAGATACGTGAGGACAGAGCTCATTGGTAATATAGACCGCATTGAGGTAAAACGAATATCAGACTCAGCTTTCTCTCAATAAATGTACAATTGCCTGTTAAATGATAGCAATTAGTATTAATATTATAATTTCATTGTTATTTAAATATATACATACATACACATAACTAATATATGAACTATACGTACTATATATAATGGCTATGGGGATGTGCTTGATTTGATTCCAAATCCAAGCTCTGCCACACACCTACTGGTGATCATGGAAAAGTTTTTTAATCTCTCTGAACCACATGTTCTTATCCATTTCCCAGGATCACTGGAATTACTAAGAGACATAATGTATGGAGGTACTATATTCATGTTTGACATTGTACATTGAGACAGTGATAATAATGAAGGCAACGTTAATTCATTTAAATTAAGTTATACGAATGAGAGTGTCAGTATACTAAAGAAAATATTCTTTCTAGGCAATTGTATAAATTGTGAGGCAGATCTTAAGGCCTACATTTATTTCTAACCCCTTAATAGTATAGCTCCATGTATGTGTACATGTCAAAAAAAATTCAACTAAAAATTAGGACAGAAGATTAAATGACAATATGCATACTCTTTGTAAGCAAAACACAAATATCCAAATGACATTTAAAGATTGAAAATATTTTAACAATAACTTAAAGTTGGTATTTTAAAAAAGATCTCAACATAAAAATGCTTTGCCTCTAGGCCTTGAAAAATGTATTTGGCTATTCCTTCATCTGGAGCTTGTTTTAAGGCTCAAATACAGACTGATGAGTTTGCTAATGATCCTTGCTTCTCCTTCGTTCTCTGAGCACTCATTTGTTTCCCTGAATGATGAAGTTTCCTTGTGTACTTTTATATCCCATAAACACACACGAGCAGGCACATTGATTATATTTTCAGTCAGGCAATACATTACTTTAAATAGTCACTCGTATATATCACAATTTCATCAGAATCCCTTTCTTGTAATAACAGTAAAATGCATCTTTGACAAATACGTTAGCAGCTCAGTCTATGAAGTAGCCTAACCTAAAGGGACATGCATGCAGCTATCTGAACTTAAAATATAAAGAAAGAAACAGAATGTCAGCCTGTATAATGGAAGAAAATCAGAGGGATGTGTGTGTGTGTGTGTGTGCAAAAGAAAAAGAAAAGTTCTCAATGCCTGTCAGGCTAAATGATCATAAGATGAAGAAAAATGTTTTGAAATGTCAAAAGTTTCCTTTTGCTGCTTTTCAAATCCTTTACCTTTTGTTTCTTGTTCCTCAACTCCAGTGCCCTAAGACTGCATCAGTGACCTCTCTCAAAGTAGGTCTTTCAGCACCCCTGCCTCCCATCGGAGTATTTGCTTTCAAGGACCCAGATACACCACACATGGGCCTGTGTCACATGCTCTTACACAGTGATTCCTATCCAGCTCTAGATTTCTTTATACCAGCATTGTTGTTTATATCAGAATTTATCAACTGATCACTCGGGAGCCAAGTCCAAACCGTCATCTGTTTATGCAAGTAGATTGTCCTAGGAACATAGCCACATGCATCTATCTATTTCTCTGTAGCTTCTTTCATGCTACAAAGAGTTGAGTAGGTGCCACAGAGACCATATGGCCCACAGGGTGTAAAATATTTACTCTCTGGACCGTTACAGAAAAACATGTCTCACTCCCCCTGCATCATCACTGCACCTAACTCACTCAGACAACAACTTTTATTTGTAGTTTCAGCTTCTACCTCTGAGTCTCTCTCCTAATCCGGTTTTAATTATCTCAGCTTTGGAACTCTTACCCAACATCTTCTACAAGTTCCCATTTGTCTCTCTGATGCATCTTCTGAGATGGTTCCTTTATAATCCATTCTGCTCCTTTTGTGCAATGCATAATCCTTAGACTACTAGAGCTTCCAAAAAGCTGAATGTCATCCAAGCCTGAACCAATCTGGATTGCACCCTTTCAGTTCAAACTGTGTGACTTGTATTCCTCTGGATTCACAGGCTAATAGGACCTCTGGGAGACATAGTGAGTGTTAATGCGTTATCTTTTTAAGCTTAACATATACAAATGTGGGCAACATACTCCTACCCAACTTTCCCTTGATAGGTGGCATTTTCCTGCTTTAAAGGAGGCTTTTATAGGAAAATGGACACAACTAGAGACCATACTCATAAGTGAAATAGATCAGACCTCCATGTGTAAATACCATATTATCTCACTAGTGTAAGAACCTGAAAGAGTGACTAAATCTAGGAGGTACAGTAGACATCATGAAAGGGAAGGAAACTGCTCAAAAGGAAAGAATAGCTGGGATGAGGGAAAAGAGAAAAGAAAGAAGGGGGAAAAATATCTATCTATCTATCTATATATATATATATATATATATATATATATATATATATACACACACAAGATAGGTAACATAGTTGTACTACTAAATTTTACTGCTCTATTGATTTTTTTTTTAATTTTAAGGATAAAAGGAGGGAAACATTAACAGACATACAACATTTTACAACATATCACAAGCACAATACAGACAATACAGAGTTCCAAACAAAGTGGTAGGGAATTAACAATGGTGGTTGTATTACATATTGATATCTTCAAAGTGGCTTCTCATGAAAACAGATATAGACATGCAATACTGGTCAAGGAGCAGTTCATGTTTAAGTGTATGATCAATCTTACATGTCTCTATTTGTCTGAGTATCCAAATTGAAGATATTAATATGCAATATAACAACCATTGTTCATTTCCTATCACCTTGTCTGAGATTCTGTATTGCTTGTACTGTTTCTGTGTTATTTTTTAAATGGATGTGTGCTTAAGATGTTTTCATTCTTTTATCTTTAAAATAAAAATAAAAAATAAAAAAAGGAAGAGTAACCTTTGCAGTTGAGTTTGTTTTCAATGAAGTAGTAACTTAAAAAGCTTTAGTAGAATTGCTCCCAAAGTAGCATAGTGGTTTTGGAGGACTGAGGCTAAATGCAATGATTTCTTCCAAGTTTGCCTGTGGACCCATCATTCATCATAGTGTTTAAGATACTGCCATATTCCTATAAATCACTGCATGTTCATTACAGCCAAAGAGAAACACAATAAAGCCTGTACATGTGAAGGTGTCACTCACAGAGTCATCCATCTGGTTAGGTTTGAGTTTTCTTTAAGCTTCAAAAAATTTGGGGAAGTAAATTCACCTTGGTTTACTGTACATATGATTCCTTGCAGGGAGGCAATATGCTTAAACTTCCCAAGTCTAGGAGCTATGAACTGTGTTGCATTGCTTGGTAAAGGTTCCAACCTCAGCTCAAACTGCTTATAGAAGGACAAGTCGTAGAAGTATAACATTTCAGTAGCTTCACTTAGGCTGATGCGTGATTGTTATGACCTCCAAATACAACCTTGATTAAAGAATTTTCTATTAGACATTCTCTGATGCCTGTCTATCTCTATTTTTATCTATCTCTATCTGTATCTCTATCTCTGTCTCTGTCTCTCTCAGACTTTCTGTCTCTCTGTGAGATTTACATCCAGATAACACAACAACTAACTTAAAAGTTTCAACAAAACTTAGAGGAACAAAAGACAGGACATAAAAGGACTTTCACTTTAAAGTTGTCACCAGTTTGTGCAATGGCTACTCTGTTTTCCTATAGAGTCCCTACTCTAACAGTATCTCATTCATTATTTATAACACACATTAGGATACTTTGAGTAGGAAGATGCTACAGAAAACCAATTCTCCTCTTCTTATTGTGTTAATCCTGGATTAAAATTAATGAATTTTATAACAGAAAGAAAATGAAGCAATGCATAAAGCTAATATGGCAAATACAATGGTATTCAGAAAATTAATTTTTAATACTTTTCATTTTGTAACTTCTTGGTGGAGTATGATGTGATGTCTGCTTTTTTTTCTTATTTCTATAAACCTTGTGGTAAAATTCATTACAGCATATGATATATCTTCAGTAACCTGGCAGTGGTGAAGCAGTCCAGAAATGAAATATGAATTTAACCACAACAATGAATCAAACTGTCCCAAGTCATCAAGTGTACCCTTTATTCCAGTGATAACTATGTTCTGCACTTCCACATTTGACAACTTCATATTCACGTTGTTAGAACTAGAGATTCTCTCACAGCATTAAATGCGTACCATAGGTAACAAAATCTAAGTCCAGAAAATTTTGCTTAAGTAAGCATTTGGGATACATATTGCTAAATGTACATAGTGAGCAAGTATAGGCAAAAATCCAAAAGAGAAATTTCATTCAGAATATTTCTATGGTACATCTATGCGTACATTACTAATTGCATGGCTTTGATGTAGTGGCTTATCAGTTCAAGGTATCCTTTCTCTAATATGAGGGATGGATGAGAAAAGGACATTATCATATTATGAAACACTGTAGTGGTAATTGGATGAATTGTCTTTCTAGACCAATAAAACCTGTGGGAGCACAGCTTGGTTTAAATGAAAATGAAAAAAAAAAAAAGCCCTCGTGCCACACAGCATTACGCAAACTCAGAATTCTTGGATAACAGAGTAGAAATATGAGATTGTTATCTTCTAACTCCCATTCTATCTAGAAATCCTTGTGCAGTGAACAGCATACAGAGATATGTACAATAGCCCTGAATAAGAGCTTGAGAAGTAGACAGCCTCTAAAATCTACTTACCCACATTTGGTTCTTTCTCTAATTGTATAGTGGAAATACTATGTTCAGAATAGGGAAACAACTTATAGATAGAATGGAACAGGTGGAAAACTGCTTACATTTCTGTATATCATGAAATATACATTGATGACATATAGCATATGTTTACACAGGATTTAAAATAACTACAATGGTACATGACCTCTACACTGTACCACATAAAAGCAATGAATAAAGGAATTAGAAATGTTTACCATGACAAAGAATGGCCAAAGAGAACTGAGAAAGAATAGATACAATGTTGTCCTTTTTTCTAGATGAAAATAAACAGTAAGAAAGGTTTTAGTGTAACACAAGGAAAAATAATTTAGGAATAAAAAACTAGAAAGACCTCTGATATATCATCATTTAGAAATTGAGTGCCTTCTAAACAAACATGGTCCAAAAGTCGAAAGAAAAATATTTTGCCCAAATGAAAATGAAACACAGTAAATAAGGAAGAATTTTTAATGGAACGGTTCAAACACAGACTGAGTTAATATCAGAAAACACAAGGTTTGAATGATAAGAGGTATTCAATGTGATGTTAGACTGACGTTAGTTCAGAATCTTTTAGAAGGACTTTAGTTATACAAAAGAGGTGATCTTCTGCCCAAGTGATATTGAATATTATGAAAAATTCCAGGGCTACACACAATAATTCTATTACTCTGCAAAAAAACATGTTTCATACAGGGTCTTGCTGTGTACTTTATGCTGACCTTGAACTCACTGTGTGGCCAAGGCTGGACTTGAACTCATGGTGATCCTCCTGCCTCAGTCTCCTGTGTGCTGGGATTACAGGCATGCACCGTTATGCTCAGCTTACAAAATCTTTGAAGATCTACCATATTCCAAATTCTCTACTGGCTTTTGAAAATATGAAGATGGATAAGAACTGGTCTATGCATTCAAGCTACAACAGAACACGAAAAGAAATATATTAATGAATATATATCACTATAAACTACAATTTACTAATAGTGCTCTAAAAGAAATCAGGAGAGCCTTCTTGAAATGGTTACTCTTCTTTTTTTTTTTTTTTTTTTTTTTTTTTTTGGTTTTTCTCCGGTACTGGGAACTGAACTCACGACCTTGCACTTGCCAGGCAGGTGCTTTGCCGCTGAGCTAAATCCCCAGCCCTGAAATGGTTACTCTTGACTGAAGACAGAAGGAAGTCTAAAATAGAAATCACCCAAATTTAGCATAATAAAAATGAAGACACTGATTACAGAATGCTAGAAGCATTGCTAGATCATAATATATAAAATAACCTATAACTGAATAGTTAGCTTGATATTTTTGTCATTGCCCAGTGGCCAGTGGAAAAAGTATGTACTATCTTACCTAATTGGCTTTTATAGAGTACTACACCCAGCAATAGAAAATTATGCATTATTTTCCAATACACATACCTTTACCAACTTAGCCCATAACTGAGTCCATAAAAGAAATTTTAATAAATATTAGCATCCAAGTCATCCAAAGAATGTTCTGTGAACACAAAAAATAACTTGAGGATAAAAACTAGAAAGATCTCTGATAAGTCATCATGTACAAATTGAATGCCGTCTAAGCAAACTTGGTCCAAAACGTCAAAAAAAAAGAAAAAAGAAAGAAAGAAAAATATTTTGCCTAAATGAAAATGAAGACACAATATAGCAGCATTATGGTTACTAATGTGGTACACAGGGAAATTTTATATGGCAAATGGGGAATATTATCCATTCAATACTTTCAAATTTTACCTTAAAATGAAAGAGAAAGAGGCAAATTAAATTCAAGGTAAGAAGGAAAATGGAAATAAAAGCATTCAAATCAATGAAGTATTTGGAGAGAGTGAGAGGGAACCAATGGAGAAAATTATGTGAAACCCAAAGTTGCTTCTCTGAGAAGATCAGTAAAACTGATAAATTATAGCCAGGGTGATCAAGAAAAAAATGAAATAAAAGAAAGCGTTAATATATAGATAGTGTGAGAAGTGATATTACTACAGTATCCTTAGAGATGAAGAAAATACTTAAGAAATATTTTGAATAAATTTACCCCCATTCATTTTTTCTCAGAGGAGGCTGGATTAAGAGTGAGTGATGCTGGGATTAAGAGTATGTGACTACTAAATCCATCCACTGATTGGTTTGGCACAGTTGTGGCTAGGATTAAGGATGTGAGTGCTATACATGTCCTAGGGCAGGTAGCCTACAGAAAACATAAGGGACAGAAGGAGCCTTGTCTCTCTCCCTTGTTGTTTTGCTGTCTTCTGCCTGCTATGCACTGTTGTCAGTAAACCCACCCTGCCTTAGAACCAGCCAATTATAGGCTGACACCTCTACAAACCATGAACTAGATACACACTTCCCCCTTTAACATTGGATATTTTTTCTCAACATTGAGAAAAAAGTAACTAAGACATTACCTAAGCTCACTCACAAAGAAATAGCCTGAATAACGTATATCTCTTACAGAAATTGAACTAGGGATTAAACACCTTCGCATGTTGAATACAGATCAGCGTGTACATTTGTATCTTAACTGTTGCCGAGGAGTGCACTCTTTACATTTGCCAACTAAGGACATTGATTTTATCATGGTCCAAATGTCAGTCTACATTAAAAAAATCTCACTTGCTGGGTGGAACAGAATCTTAGTTACTTTTTCTCATGGAAAGTACAAAAGAATCCCAATTTTTAGATCCATCAATGAGCATGAATTTAGAAAAAGTCATTTTAAGGTTTAAAGGATGTCTCCTTCTTTCAAGTGGACTGGTTGCTGGGAATGCATAGAAGTCATTGTCTTCGTTATCTTTTCATCGCTGAAACAAAATATCCCATACCAACAAACTTGAAGAAGGAGAGGTTTACTTTGACTCACAGGTTCGGAAGTTTCAGTCCATGGCTGGCAGTCTTCAATACAGCAATTGCATAAGGGTCGGCCTGGCGCAAAGGGAAGCTGCTCACATCATGGTGGTCAGCAAACAGAGAATAAAGGTAAGATCCAGGAAGGAGGTACACAATTCGAGATAGTGCTCTGTGACCACCTCTTCTTATAAGCCCTTTCCTCCCAACAAAACATTCAGCCATGCAGACATCAGTGGTTAATCCCCTGATGAGTACAGTGGCCCTGTGATCTCATCACCTTCCAAAAGCTCTGAACACATAAGGTTTTCTATGACATTCTATATCTACACCATAACAATCATGTTGGCCTGGCAGTCACATCTCCTAGGAAGACAGTGATTAGGCACAGAACATTTGCTTTATGTTTCTTTTTCTCTCTACTTCTAAGATTTTTTATTTAACATAGCCTTTGAAAATTGTGTTCTTGGGGCTGGGGATTTAGCTCAGTGGCACAGCGCCTGCCTGGCAAGTGCAAGGTCGTGAGTTTGATTCCTGGTACCGGAAAAAAAAAAAAAAAAGAAAATTGTGTTCTTTCTTTAGGTATATATTTATTTTACCAGGTTAGGGAAAACATTTTCAATCTTGGCACCATTGACATTTTGACCTAGAGGTGAATTTGCTGTGGAGGCTGCTTATACATGGTAATATGTTAACCTTGATATCTCACCTCTGCTTATTTGTTGCCAATGAGTTTATGCCAAGTTGTGAAAAGCAAAATGTCTCTGGGCAAGGCCAAAGCCTACTTCAGAGGAAAAATGGCTCCCTTTTGAGAACTACAGTGATACCTTGGGATACATTGTTAATTGCTTCTGAGAGGAATGCTGAGCAAATGTTGATGAGTGCTAAACAAATCCTTCTCTCTGGAAAGGATAGTGAGTCACAAGGCAATTAATACCAACAAGTTCTAATTTGCACATGGATTGCCAAACAATGAATACTGGAACAAAACAACCACATCAAAATGCATTAAGTACCAAATCTGATGAATTTCAAAATAGCTGACTTCAAAGACTGACTGTACAAAATCAGGTATTAAATATTTCTGACTTACACAGCTTTCAAGATAGCTTTATATAGATTTCTCTATTGTCTTATATTATGTGTTGATTTTTTTATGTATTGATAAATACCTAAGGATTCTATTATCTCATCTTTGCCCTCCATGTCTCATCAAATATTTCTCCTTATAGAAGATGCTACTAAATAATATTTAAAAGGTATTTTAGTCATAGAAATGAAGGTGTGCCAATGAATTGGCAAGCAGTGCATAGCTAGACAAAAGCAAAACCAAAAGGGATAAGATATTATATCCTAACAATCCAGAAGTTTAATTTAAATATTGTTTTATTTAATTCTTTTACTAATAAATAAAAATAATTCATATTGAAAACTTAAAACGTGTTAAACTTGCTGAGTTACATATTCATTATATAATGTAATATTTATAGACACTAACAAGTACTGTAATCATTCCTGTTTTGTACATAAGTTTCTGAAGTAACTTAGGAAAACACATAACAGATAAAGAAGAAGTTCGGAAACTCATTTTGTCTGATTCTGTAGTCTGAGATCCACACACTGTGCCCTACTTCATGAGGACGTAAGAAGGGCAACCTTCCAGAAAATCCGCAATAATCCGACTTCATCTTATATTGTTTTTCTTTAGAATATCTAGGCATGAAATTATAATTGAAAATAATCACAAAATAACCTTGTAGTTCACTCTCTCCTAAGTCTTGACAACAATATATTCTCAGAATATTGATTTTCTGAGATTTTCATTTCAAATACCTCTTTCCTGAAATGTATTGTTTCCTATTTTATCTGTAAAGCAGAAAAGCAACATTGGAGGGGAAAGGCATGGTGTGCTGAGCACGCTTACTGTTCAAAGACCAGCTAGAATCAGCTATGTCCAGTGCAGAGGCATTAACCGAGATGACTTAAAAATTACTTAGCAGATACTTCAAGGAATGTTCTAGTTAGACTTGCCAGTAATGGTATAAAGAAAAAAGTCGTGTAACTCTGTCTGCTGATGGTTTTTTATTATTCTGTTATTGTAAAAGGAAAAGCATCTATGCTTTTTTATTTCATTATTTCATGAGACAAGTAGAAGGGAATGGAAAAGCTGACCCTTTAATACAAATAGATATGAATGTGTTTTCAACACCTAAAAGTATCTGCCCTCTAGAGCTGAATCACAGAAGAAACAGAGATCTCCTGCTGAGAAAAGTATAGCTCAGGTCCTCTGCTCAGTGAAAGAAAAAGAAGGAAAACCTGGCTGCTTATGCACACAGAGATTTTGATGGGCAATTCTCTCTCAAACATTTGGATTTGCCTTCTAAATTACATGCAGGGTTCAACAGGTTACTGCCAGCCTCTACAAAGCATGGGCCAGGTGATGATCTTGATTAAAAAAGAACAAATTATATGTTTCAAAAATAAAAAAGAGAGAGGGAATTCATGGATGATAAACTTTCTCTATATTTTGTCTTTTATTGTCTATTGATTTTTTCTACACAACACTTTGTTACCTACCTCTGAAACTGAAGATGCAGTCAAAATAATTAGTAAAAGACTCAAAAGTTGTAGTGATTGTGGATGGTACAGAAAACAATGCCTTCTATAGAATCTTTTTAGAGAAGATGAAGCTTCTTTGCTAATGTTTCTGTAATAGTTTTTATTTATTAAAGATTTTAAAGTTCACCTCTACCTCAGATTAATATTAATAATAGTGATAAAATAAACCAAGATAAGAACCTTTGTCTCTACCCCTTTAGTACTTCGCAAGCAAAATCCACCTGGAAAATTCATTTAAAATGTAGATTCTGGAGTCTCATGTTAGAGTCCAGTAAGTAGGACTAGGACAATGTGCAGAAATCTACATTTCCCACATTACTCAATTGATGAGTGGATACTCACACCACAGATATAGAACCATTTATGAAGGCAGTTCCATAACACAGTTAATGTACAGGTAGAATCAAAATAAGAGTGAGTGTTTAAAGTTTTAAACTGTATCACAGTAAAGGACACACTGCCATTGCTCTTCCCTTCTCATACTCTCCCTTGCTTTGAACACACTTCTCCCATCACTGTCACTTTGGAAAGCGTTCTGGAAGTCCTCTTCCCTGAATGTTTTATGGGGTGAGATTTTTAAAAAATGTAGTAATTAGCATTGCCAAGTGCCACTCAGTGGAAAGGCCAGCTCATAAAAATGTTATGATACTATTCAGCAACAAAAATGAATAAATGTGAGTCATTTTTAAGACATGGGGTGGATTCTGAGACTATAATGCAAAGTGACATAAATTGAACAGAAAAGGTGCAAAATTGCATGGTTTAATTTTGTATGAAAGATGCAAATTATAAATAATTTAAAGAGAAAAGTGAAAGAAATGGTTGGAAACAGGGTTAGATTCTGTGGAGATTGGAAGTGTATTGAGGAGAAAGGACAGGGTTGAGTAAAAATGACAAAGATGAGGTGTGTATATGAACCAATTCAACAGGATGAGTGGAATTGTTTTATATTCTAAACATGTAATAGTGAAAAGTTTTTTAAAGTACAATGTGTCTTCATCTATCTTATTCACCAGATCTGACACCATGTGACTTCTGACTCTTTCCAAGAGTCAAAACGGCCATGAAAGATAAATATTGTCAGTCTATTCAGGACATCTGGGCAGACACAACAGTGCAGCTAAGGATATTCATAAAAGAGGACTTCAGAAGCCGCAAAGATGATGGAGTAGTGTGTTCAAAGTGAAGGCGCATGTTTTTGAGAGAGATTACTAGTAACATGCCTTTGACTGTAATATTTTTCATTTAAACATTCACCTAGGAAGCAACTATCCCCTAGGTTGCAAGATAAGAAACACATTGTTTCTACAGATAAATTTCCAATAAAGGAGAACTTGTTCAGAAGGCTCCTAGGTCTAGAAAACCCTACTTGTTGGTGATGTCTATTGCAGCTGCATTCAAGAAAATTCAGACACCAGATGGGAGACTCTACCAACAGATCAAAGGCAAGTTTCCACCATGAAATCTTAACGCAACCCTTAATCATTATTATCTTTCCTAAAAAAGAAAAAAATCAAAATGAAACTCTAATTTCAACCTTTGTACCTGAAAGGTTTGCCTCTTCTACATCCCTTCAATAACCCCAAAATCCTCAGAAAGTAATTGAACAAGGGTTAGGCAGTTAAAATTTATTTTCCCATTTCTACTCAGTACAAATCATTTTTGAGTCCATCAATTTATCTCTTGTTTTGCTGACACTGATACTTGTTTAAAATGATCTGGAAAAAATATGTCACATCACCTGCTTTGCATAAGTAGAATGGGTACATACGTTTTTATAAGGGATTGTGTTTGAACAAGAACTTTCCTTTAGCACTTCATCATTTCAAGATACTAACTTAACTGACAGAGAAGTAGCTCCAAGGTGATCAGCTACTTAAGAGAACACAAGACTGAATACACCTATAACAGATCTTACATGAAACTTCCCAGGGCCGTTACTTCAGCCTCAAGTAAATTATCCTTGAAAGAAATTATGAAGCTGGAGAACAGCGTAGAACAGTGATGAAGAACACAAATTCTATATTCTAGCCGCTTGGATGGAATTTTTGCCTCTAGCTTGTGACCTTGGTCAAAATATTTAAATTCCATGTGGAAGATAGTAGTAGTATAGCATTATTTGGAGGACCATATGATTTAGTAGACATTAAAATACTTAAAACAATGGTAGATATATGACAAGCATTATTTTCTTTATCGAACCAAATTTACATAGTACAATAAGTGCTATGGAAGAGGAAACATGAGAAGAAAGGCTGAGGGAAAGATTGTGACATGATAAATATGACTAAACATATTAAACATTCTGATCCACCAACCCAATGCTTATATTACTGCAAATTCCAAATAGAACAAGAGAAAATAAACATTTCAGTACTTAAGAGTGTCTAACTCTAAACAAGTAGTATTTTGGCTGAGATAAAAATGCATGAATAATTTCAGGATAAATACAAAATTTAAATATTTAATTAGACATTTTTAAAAAACAGATAAAGAAATCTAATAGAGTTTAAGTAACAAAAAAAGAGAGTCATTTTAAGTTCTCTGAGAATAAAGCAGAGCAAATGTCTCTGTCACACGATTTGTCCTGTGCTGGAAACCCACCACTTGCAGCTAAGACTCAGATCCCATCAAGTGGCTTGTAACAGGTGCAAAGGGGACTACTACGTGCACCTTCTCCTGAGGCAACACACTGACAAGCTCCATGTCTGTTTAATACAGTTCATGGGAGCAGTGAGATAGAGGAGCCTTACTTATCAATGCCTAATCAGAGACCATGAAGTCAGAGAAGTTAAGAGTAAATAGGGAAGGAGGAGAATGACATTTTCCACCTTCAGCAGAATGTATTTAAGTAGTTTTACTTAGGGTTATTGCTAACAAGGAAGATCTGGGATTGTTCAGATAAGATATGATTCTCTCTCTATACTTGATGTAATAGCGTAGATGGTTCACTTGTATCTACAAGAGAGGGACCAGAACACACAGTTTTATCAAGTTTGGTTGACTTCACTGCTGCATCTGCAAAATTTGGTTTTAAACTTGTGAGACCCAAGTTCTTTGTGAAAGTTCTGTGCTTTTAGATTCCATTCAGGTGGAAAATGAACAGGCTCTTCTCTAAGCAGCATATTGCTTCTCCTGTGGGTAAATGCAGACCCACTGGGGTTGAGGGTCCATGAACACACCAGTCTCATTGTCACACCTCTGCCCCAACTACCCATTTCTACAGACATGACTATCACTCTCTCCAATTGTATATACTGTGAGCTCCAAAGAAAACAGACTTCACTACTAATAATACTGTTGCCCCTTTCATTGGTTGGAAATGCCTTCTTTTCACCTTTTCTGCATAGATACCCATCGTTAATCCTCGCTGCTTAAGAAAGAAGCATCCAGAGCACAGTGAGAGTGAAGGGAGACTGTGTGTATGAGAGATACCAAAAGCATGAGCTCACACCACAGTGAGCAAGAGCTCTGGATTAAAGGGTTTAGAATTTTAAAAAATGCTACTGTGAATCAATAGTCAGTGTGAAGTGCACGAAAGAAAAAATGCCTGTCTTTAAGCAGTGATTGTAATATTCATCTTGTTCTATTTCCTTTCCCCATCGATACCTATTTCCTGAAAAATTGCTGCCCTAAAATAACACTAAATTTTCTCACACCTTTTCTCTCCACCTTCAAGCTTTTAGAGATGCTTCTGCTGCAAAACTAAGCTGCTTACTTAGCCTAACAGCCCACGTGGACCTCTGGTCACAATGCGAATGGGATGTGCGTGTGGGAGCAGCGGGGCCAGCTCCTTTATGAAGAAGGACGTCACAAACACTGCTAAATGTAGACTGGTCTGAGCTGGGGCTAAACAGCTGTATTTCATCATGCACAGGAGACGCTTACCACTCTACCATGGCTCAGATGGGAATGAAGGAGAGAAAGTCCACTTCTCCTTCATTTACAGTTAGGGTTCCCAGTAAAAATAATCCCTGAATAAACCCCACTTTCTTTTACTAAACAGACCAAACTGGTGTAGAAACAGCATCTGAACGTGAAAGTGTTTTTCTGCTGTGTGCATGTGTGCGTGTGTATCTGTGTGCACGTGGGTATATGTGTGGACATGTGTCTGCTGGGGACTGAACCTAGGGCCTGGACATGCTAAGCACATCTTCTAACCCTGAGCTGCAGCCCCAGCCCCTAAAATTGCTGTTGCTTTAATAAAGCTGTTCATACTACCTATTAGGCATACAGTTGAGTACCATTTGCAAAGTGAGGTGCGAATGAACTCTTTTTTCCAAGACTGAATAATTAAATGAAGCAGATTCAGCTGCATTGGTGTGGTAACTCGTAAGGACAGTTTAAGAAAAGCAGGCTTTGTGAGATTTAGAGGTATATGTTACTTCTAAAATGTTTGGTTTTTTGAAAGATTCACTTTAGGTAGTATCTATGGGGAAAACATATATTTTAATTCTCCAAGTCTTGAATTTATTTTTTAAAATGTATTATGGAAAACTCTGTTAAACTAGAGTTCACTTAGCAAACGATTCTGCTCACATTGTAACGCACATAGAGAGAGGTAAGCCATTTTATTTTTATTTGTATTTTTTGTCCTTTTTTTGAGACAGGGTCTTGCTCTGCAGTTTAAGATGGCTTTGAGCTCACTTTGTATCCCAAGCTGGTCTTGAACTCACAACGCTCCTCCTGCCCCAGCCTCCCAAGTGCTGGGCCATCATAACCTGCAAGTCGTTTAAAGTGATTACATTTCATCCAATTCTACAAACAAAAAACTTGTTTTTAAAAAATGTTTTTCAACCTGCATTATGAAATTTCATGACATAAGAAAATAAAATATTCCTCTTTTATTTTTCCTTAGTGAGCTTATGGTAGAAGAGTAGGACAGGAAGCGGGTCAAAGCCACCATTCACAGAACACATGGAGTCATGTGTGGAGTGGTTAGGCACCTGCAAAATGTTATTTTGTTTGTTTCATTTTAAAGAATACTTTAAATTATTTTTAAGCCATTATATTACAAAGCTTAAAGTATATATTGAATCATTTAAGTTATTTTTCATATACAACAAAATATGATCTTCTGAAGAGAAATATCTTTTCCTAGCACACTTGAGTGTGAGTAGACAATTGACCTTTGCAATGTTCAATTTTCACATTTATTAGAGGCAACACCTCTTCAATATATCGTGTGTTGTCTACTCACACTTGGCTGTGAGTAGACAATACCAAACTGTTTAATATAAGTCTCCACATTCTTGTATTTAAAATGGATTATTAGCCAGGCGTGGTGGGGCATGCCTGTAATTCCAGCACTGGGAAGGCTTAAGCAGAAGGATTGTTACAAGTTTGAGGCCAGCTAGGGCTATAAAGTGAGCTCAAGCTCAGCCTGAACTGCATAGCAAGACCCTGTCTCAAAAACACCCCCCAAAAAATGTGTTATTACATAAATTGTATCCTGGCTGGATGTGGTAGTGAATTCCTGTCATTTCAACACTGAGGGAGGCTGAGGCAGGATGATAGCAAGTTTCAGCTCAACTTGGGCAAAGATGTGACTTAGTGAGATCCTGTTTTAAAATAAAGAAAATAAAAAAGGTGGAAAGGAGCTGGAGGATATGGTTTAGTGGTAGAGCATATCTGGGGTCATATACATATACTTTTTATATATACAAAATTATAGTATATAGTACTAATATAATATATAGCATAGCAGGATTATTTATATATATATATATATATATATATATATATATATATTTGTTCCTTTCTCCAAAGGTCAAATAGTATTATATTTATAGTGTTCCTTTAAAACTGTGGTTTTATATATATATATATATATATATATATATATATATATAACTTTGTAGTTTTTCTATATAAGCTAGAAAATTTATTTTGGGCTAGTGCCAACACACTATATATTGAAGAGGTGTTGCCTCTAATAAAGGTGAAAATTGAACATTGCAAAGGTCAAATGTGTTCCTTTCTCCAAAGGTCAGATAGTGTTACATTTATAGTGTTCCTTTAAAACATTTTTATTTGTACTGTCTTCCCTGTTAATCAGCATCTGGGTAAAATGTCAGAATCGCTTTTCATCTTTCTAAGTGCCCACGTTACTCCTCAGCAGCTGGGGGAGCACTGCGCTAGGAGATACCTGTGTCTGTTCTCTGCAGGGTGAGCTGCTTGGGAGGAAGGAGCTGAGGTGAGCCAGGCCAGAGGTCTTTGTTCTGAAGCCCTCATGGCTGCAGTTTGACCTGAAAGGTGTCAATCTCACAGTGTGTTCTGAAAACTGGCTGAAAAGCAGCGGTCACTCTTAAAAATTACAGTACACTTAAACCACATTTAATGTCTAAGAAAAGACGTGATTTTAATGGCTCAGGCTTTAATTATGACTCAACAACTTGTTTGTAGAACGGATTTTTCAGTATCAGGAAACAGGACCAGGATGTGGGAGAACAGGTCAGCTGCTGCAGTCAGCAGCCAGGGTCACAACTGCGGTGGAGTCCTGATTACACTCAGCCTCTGACTCACCGCACCAGGCACTGGCGCTGTGGTTCGCGTCACGAAAGTAACACCCAGGCCGTAAGAAAGAATGGTACTTCTACAAGAAAGAATGGTACCTCTAAAGTCATGGATGTCTTTAGTTAACGGCCAAAGAATTGCTTAATATATTTAGAAACAAGCTTTTTGTAAAAGCGTAAGATACTGTGATAATGAGTTTTAGTTGGCCAGGCAGAATTACAGAATTCTAATTGAATTTCAGCCGTTTTCCTGATGCCCTTTGCTAACCCTAACTGATAAATCTCTGAGCTCTGTCTTATACTTAGGTTGCTCCAGGAGGGGAGCGCAACGAACAAATGACTCCCTTAGCGTACAGTGTTTAACCATGTGAGGTAATTTCCTACTTCCAGTCCTCCTGAGTGCTCTCCACAGTGCCAGATAAAATCAGTCCTCTCAATTGTTCCTCCGTGACCTGGAACAGTGAAGTCTTCAAGCTGAGTAGAGATTTTTTTTCCGCAAGCTTGTGCTCAATCCTGGCAGATATAAATTTGGGAACTTAATACTTGGTGCTGAAGTTATTGTTAAAACCCAATAGTCATTGAGAAATATGTAAAATATATATTTTTAAAAAGAAATTGACAGCTATAGGCTTTTGAAGAAAAAGACTGTTAATAGTTACTTGCCCTTTAAACCACAGAGGAATGCGGGAGGTTGGTCAGGTTCCCAGCCCTCTGTGAGTTAAGCCAGGAAATCAGAGCAGGGACTCAGGTTAATATGATAAACTGTCCCTTGCAAAGGTGATCACATGCATATGTTATCCTATCATGGTTCAGTATCCATTTTTTAGGCTTTAATAAAATACTTTTCTGGCCCTTAAGGAACTGCTTTATGAAAATCACATCTGAGGGGCTGGGGATTTAGTTGCCTGGCAAGCGCAAGGTCATGAGTTTGATTCCCAGTACCGGAAGAAAAAAAAAAAAAAGCAAACAACAAAAAAAAGAAAACCACACTTGAGGATCTTTTCCTGCCATTTGTCTTTTCTGCTTGAATCATCATATATTTTCTCCCACAAAAATTCATGTTCGTCAAAACAGCGTAAACTGTATTCTCCAAATTATCCCAATACCAAAGCCAGTATCCAAGACTTTGAAGTTCACAAAATGTTTCTCTCTTTTATCCAATTACCAAACAGAAGAAACTTTAGTTATCTCAAGAATTACATCATCCAGAAAGCCTGCTAATTCTGTTATAACTGAAGTAGTTCCTCCTCTATTGGTAGGAATTGGTGTAACTGATTCAGGGTAGAAATGTACTTAAAAACCATGAATATCACAGCATCCAAGGCTCCAGCGAAGTCTTATCCAATACCAGTAAATTCATGCCAGTTTATTTACACGAGTCTGTATTGAGTCAGCACACCAAAGCACCATGCAAGGAGAACCACAAAATTTCCATACCTCTTCTGTCATAAAGCAGGAGGTTTTAAAAGATTGTTAATTAACATATATTGTTTTATATTACTTCCAAGTCCTAGCAAGCTCATCAGAAACTGACATTTAATCTTGGGGATAGAAAGAGTTGAAAAGAAAGAAAAATTTGAGACACCATATCATTGGTGATATGGATGGCAAGCTACAACACTAAGGCAAAACAACCAGAATGCTGCCCAAGCCAAGTTGAAGAGGGGAAGTGCTATCTAGAACAGCAACAAATTGGACTGCATAATGCTAAGAAGAGCAGTTTAGTGAGAAATCAGCTTAACAAGGACAGTCCTTCCACAGACAGATCTAGGACAGCTTACGCCATCATTGTAAGACTACTTTAGCTTTCACTTGTTTAAAGACACTAAATTTGGACAAGATGCTTCCTCCCATTTAATTTGTCCTACCCCAGTGGACTTTATTTTTCTGTCACTCAGTTGAACATTATTTATGACATGATCCTGCTATTGAATCTCAGCAATTCTCTGCTTTACTCTTCTTCCCTTATGCAACTCAATATAACTTAGAAAACTAATATATTGTTTCAAGTATCCTTGAAAGGAACACTTTTCCTTTCAATATATTTTGGTTGATTATCTTCATTATTTAAGGGCAATAATCATAAAAACTCCCCTACTAAGTGTAAAAAACTCAATACAAGTCCAGTTAAATCTTTGAAAAAATTTGCAATGAAGGATCACTTTCTTGGGGCTGGGGATTTAGCTCAGCTTCAAAGCACCTGCCTGGCAAGCACAAGGTCATGAGTTCGATTCCTGGTACTGGAAGAAAAACAAAAAAGCAAAATCAAAAAAAGGATCACTTTCTTAAAACTAATAAAGGGGAATGGAATCTTATAAATAAACACTGAAATTGTATTTGGTCATTTGGTTGTTATCCAGTATCATCACATGTGAAAATCTGTCATGCATGCAAATAAAATTAATGTCTTTATATGAGAGAGTAAACCTTTGCTTATAAACTAAGCCCTCTATGGCATCTTTAACTTGTCTTGTAAAAGTACTGATCTCCCTCTCTTAATTTTGTCTTAGAAACTCATTTCTCTCTCTGAGCTCCTGACATCTAGGATAACAGTGGTCAGCTCTCAGCTCTAGGGATGAAGAATCCAGAACACTAGTAAACGCAGTTCATTGAAAAAACAACCAGCTGCATTCTGTCAGTCATGGTGAATGGTTCTAAGGGCAACATATAACCTATGACCATCTAGTCAACTTGAATTTTATGACTTTTGGTAGACTGTCTAAAACCAAAATCTCATTTTTTACTGAACTTCCTGTAGGACAAAGAAAAAAGAATATGGTCTTCTGCAAAAATTATTTTGACATGGCAAATGGGAGCAAAGGTTGTGAGGGCAACACGCACAATGGGTGAGGATTAGAATGCATAGCCTATGTCCAGAGCCCACGGACACTGCTTCAACTCCAGATTAAATATCACCTGTGTCTCTTGAGAGTTATGAAAACCTGTAGATAATTTTTTCATGAGCAAATTTGAAAATTATTCACTTACCTGTTGCTTTATCAATGATATAATTTTAGTCATCATTATGGAACCAGAAGGTACAGACATTAATTGTGTTTATAGAAGCAAGGAAACTTCCCAAGATCAAGTAAATTGCCCAAGATAATCAACTGGTAAATATCACAGCTGAGTTTTGAAGTTACCTCTGTGAGACAATAAATTTCAGCCCTTATAACATAAGATGTCCCCATCCACAAGGAAGGAAAAATACTGGGATTTCAAAAATCAGGGTCCCTTACTGTCAAGCTGTTTTTACTGCCTTTGAGAACATGGACAAATAATCTTACAAGAATGCAGTAAATTTGTTGAAATAATAATACCGTGAAATTTAGGAATACTGAAGACTTTTGAAAAGATTTGTCATATGATTCCGTTATGTTTCTATAATTTATTTCTGTGATAACTGTACAATCTTCCTCCCTACAGTGGAATGAATTCTAATCTGACATTTTTCTCTCTCTTAGCCCTGGCTTGGTCTGGACTGGCTATGACTCATGCTGTTGATCTCATAAGTCTTCCTAAGGAAAACTGTTTTGATTAATATTTAAAGTACCATGGGGATTGCTTCCTGTTTTTCTTAAGCTGTCTACCTCCTTGCCGTTATCTCACACATGATTTGTTAGGTATGCGGGCTTGTATTGTTTCTGATACTACAGGAAATACAAATACAGCAGCTTTTTTCAAGCTGCAATACCCAGGAAGCCAAGGAGAAGAATGGATATTATATATTGATTTTTCTGAGTACTATTTCATTTTTATAAAAAAAAGACATCTTTTTTCAAATCATTTGCAATTCCTAACAAGAAAATTCATTTAGAATCACTTTACTGTTATGCATGCTGTGATTTAGATTCTCTCTATCCCTTCAATGACAGCATAGTTGCAAGGACAAACTAAGAAGTCCAGCAAATCTATACCTCACAATGCAACTTTGAACACATAGCTTAACTCAGATTCTTAGCTTTATTCATCTATAGGTTGAAGACAATAAGAAAAGGCAGTCTGATAAATTCTGAGACACAGATGTGATTGTGATCCTAAGGGAGCACATTTAATCTTCATCCCAGATGGAGCAGAAAGATTTCTTAAGTGATGGCTAGTGTGAATCTGATAAGCCAAATATAAATGTCATGAAAGAGAGAGAGGGGAAAAGGGGCACACCTCACCCCACTGTGCAGCAGGAAATGACAAAGAATTCAGAAAGTGGACAACAAACCAGGATTGGCCAGAGACTCGTAGTTCTTTTAGGGAGATTAAATATTTTTACTTTCAAGGAGAGAAAAGGCCATTGAAATATTACTAACAGTGGAAGAATAATCAAATTACCATGCCTAACACATCAGTCAGGTAGCACTGGGGAAAGTATATTGGATCAACCCAGAATCTTATCTACTTGGTTACCTGAAGTATTTCCAAAACAATGGAAGAGCTTATGTTGGTGCCCCAAATGAAGCTAGATGAGAGTGGTATCTAGATGAAGCTAGAGAGAGTGGTATTCAGGGGAAGAAGCAATATTTGGTTGGTGAAAGGATTTCTTAAACTCTTCTTTTTACCCCTTTGGTAGTTCATTATTTTGTACCAAGTAGGTAATTATTTATACTGAAGTTTCTCTATTCAAAGAACAAATGATTTCTCTCTCCTGAATGAAACTTTACTGGTATTATTCATCTAAATTTATAATTTTTTGAAACTATGTGCAAAGAAATGATATATAATTAAAATAAGCAACAACAATAACAACAAAAATATGAAAACTGTGAATTGGAGGAAAGATTTTTCAAACTTCTAAATAATTCACTGGTTAATGGGGATATCAAGAAGAAATTACCCAAAAGAATACCATAAAATTATTCATATGAAAAAACCTTTCAGAATTCTGGAAAATATATTTGACATTAATAAACCTAACTTACAGCTAGCCTAAATTAGGAAAAATTAGCAAAATTAGGATGGGAAAAATAAAAGGATGCCACAGAAATTCATAAAGTAATACACAACATATAATAAAATGAAACAAAGTCAAATTTGAACAAGATCATAAAGATTATAAGTTTCAGCTGGGGATTTAGCTCAGCAGCACAGCACCTGCCTGGCAAGCGTGAGGTCGTGAGTTCGATTCCCAGTACCAGAAAACAAAAACAAACAAACAAACAAACAAAATTATGTTTCTCCTGAGCTTGCAGATCAGGTGTAGATGCTTCCCTAGTAGATGCAAAGCCCTTGGTTCAAAATTAAATTTTATAAAATTAGATCAGATAGATAGATAAATAGATAGATAGATTAGATAGATAGATGATAGATATGGAGACATTTCTGTTAGATAATTAAAATAAAGAAAGGACTCCTACAAAATCAGCCTAACATTGAAACCATAATTACAGACCATTCGTATCTGAAAACAAAGCATAAACATCATCATTTCTAAAAACTTAAAAATGTAGAGGCCATGGACATATATCTAGAAATGTATAATTTAAAAAGCAGTGTAAAGAGTTTGGAATTTGAAATGAGCTTTCTGTCCTTCAGAATATTCCATTAGAGCAACTGTAGGAAAATATTGAGCTCTTAAGCTTAGTTCCTTTAGTTATAAATTGGGAGCTATAATAATTCCTAAGACCAATAATTACACAGTAAATCAAAAACAATCAGAATGTTTGAGTAACTTAATAAGCATGAAAGATAGTAGATCATCAGTTTAAACACTTTCCAAAAAGAAAAGCACCAGCCGGATGTCTCCTTGATGAGTTCTACCAGACACAAAAGGATCAAGAAGTTCATTCTTTTTTGTAATACAGAAAAAAAACAAGAAAGATTTTCTAACTAAAATTATGGGATTGAGACAATATTAGAATGAGAAAGGAAAAGCACATACAATTTTATTGATGAATATAGGTACAAAAATCTCGAATGAAATATCAGCTATCTGATTCAGAAGCATGAAAAGAATACAAACAACATCACTCACAATTTATGGTATTCTGAGTGTAAATGATTAGGTTAGCATTATAAACCAATAAACACTACAAAATGTCAACTGATTAAAGAATAATAAAGATATAAATTATGTCAATACATGCAGATAAGGCATTCATCAAAGTTCAACATTATTTATCCTTAAAAACTAGGAATATAAGCGAATTACCTTGATGTGACAAATGTAAATGTATCATATAATACATACACAAAATAAGATAAAAGAACCGTTACATATAAAGGTTAAAATTCTTAAAACATCCTTTAAATATTAAGTACAAATAAAGATTTTTACAGTAAACTTTATTGGGTACTTTTGAGAGGAAATTAAAATAGAAGACAACTAAGTAATTATACAGAAAAATACAATTATTAAAATGGAAAGTGGGCTGGGGATTTAGCTCAGTGGCACAACGTCTGCCTGGCAAGTGCAAGGTTGTGAGTTCAATTCCTGCTACTGGAAGAAAAGCAAAACAAAAAACAAGATGGAAAGTAACAGAGTAATATATTATTTATAATAATTTTATTTCATGTATATTAAAACATGCAATCAAATTTTACAAAAAGTACAAAAATTCTCCAAATGAATTATTAAGGAGAATATTTAACAATTGGACTCAAACCAATACCCAAATGTGTTGATAGAGTATATAATTTTTAAAAACTTATAAATTCCAGTAACAAAAATACAAATGAGATGCCTAGATGTGTAAATAAGACTCTTAAAATTATGAGATGTTATTCAAAGTCTCTATATGAAGTTTCAATAAATGAAAGGTATCACACTCATGTTAAAAGTTTCAAATTACGACGATGTCAGTTCTCCCAAAATAACCTATAGATTTAATGCAATTCAAATTAAAATGCCAACATATTTGTATAGCAGTTGACAGACTAACTTTAAAATTTGGATGGAAATGCAAAATGTCATGAATAGCAAAGGCATTCATAAGGGAAAAAATAAGGTAGAGGAGATAATTCTAAAGAGTTATCAAGATTTATTTTGAATATGTATCAAAAGAATGGTATAAGTATAAGGATAGAAAAATTAACCAATAGAAGGAATGGAGATATGACAATTGATGTTCTGATGGTGCTGACATTAAAAATAAATGGGGAAAAATGAACTATTGAATAAATAACTACTATGGGAAAAACTGAAAATTTATCCCTACTCATATAATAGTACAATATTAATTTCACCCAGGTTGAATCAGTAAATATAAAGATAAAAGCATAAAACTTTACTAGATAATAATTTGTATCAGTTTATGAAATATGTTAAAATTCATTAAGAAAAGTTAAAAGTTTTACCCAAATTAATATTTTAACTCCTGCTTATCAGAAAATAAAACAGGACACAAAATGTAAAGTGTATTTATAACACATACAATTAATATAGTTGCTAACACTTGTCCAAATTTAAGCTAGATTTTGATCTTAGCTTTTCCATGCATATCAAAGTCATTGACACTTTATATTACTTTGATTGTATATTTGTTTTGTGGTACTGGGAATTAAGTTCAGGGTTTTTGCACTAGCTGTTTATCCCCACCCCTTTTTTGTTTTTATTACTATTGTTTTTACAATTTCACCACAGGGTCTTGCTAAGTTGCTAAGTTGTCCAAGCTGTGCTCAAACTTGAATTCCTCCTGCCTCAGCTTCCCAAAGTGCCGCAATTATAGGATAGCACCACCAGCTTTTTGTTTTTTGCTTAATGGAGCCAGTGTTTAAAATGCTGAGATGCTTCTGTACAGGATGATTTTTAAGAAGGATCACTGGCAGAACATTAGAAGCCACTACTGGTAAGAAAATAAAACAAAAAGAAACCTCCAGATTAACAACAGCATGGACAACATTTCAGACATACATAGTCAGAATGTGTTTGAAGAAGGAACCAAACTCTATCCAGGCACAGCAACACTGACAAATAGAAAACTAGAACTACCCCATGTCTTCAGTGGGCAAGAGGAGGAAACAGTTATCCTCACCAGAAATAGTGCCTGACAGTATCTGGTTTTTATAGGAAACCGGAGCCATCCCAAAACTAGCCTGGCACGTTGAGAGCCAAGGTATACTGTTCTCTTCTCACTCTTACACTTATATTTATGCCTCCTTTGGCTGAATCCAACTAAAATAATGCAAAATCATTGAGTCAGTTTATTATGAACATATCATCTCCGGTTCCTTTCTTTTCAAGCAGAGGAAACAAGAGGAGAGGTGAAATTTAGGAATGGGTGGTATTCATCAGCACCCAAGAATGCCAAACTGAACCATAGAAAAATCATGCCAGTAACATCTTACCAAAACATAGCAATTCGTAGCCTAGAAAATACCTACATGAGATAGTTTAGCTCTCAAAAATCTTTTGAGAATTATTGACTCTCCATTTCCTAGAATGAAAATGAATGCCCCAGAATATTGGTACTTCATTATAAACTTTAAGTAAAATATGAGGCTTTCAATTCAGAAGATCATGCAGGCTTTGTAAAGTATGACCAGGTATGAACATTAGGATTAGAAATTTTTATGTAATACATTCCTTTGTTCACTTTCCATTTTCCTCACCCCCAAACACACAGTGCTGGGGAAGTTTAGAGAGAGGAGGGGTAGATCACTTTGAAGCGATCTGTAAGAGGAAGTTTTTTTGAGTCAAGATTTGAGTGTGAATGTTCAGTCACCTGGTAGAAGCAACTTACTTCATAATGCATCAGACTTCGCAATTCCCTTCTTTTCCTGCTGGGTCAGTATGTGGAGGATTGGTTATGAATGTATGTTCTATGCTTAAAATATATGGGTTCAAACTGTGACCCTGCCATTGACTATGAGCATGACCTGGGAAATTAATTTATCTCTTTATCTCTATTCTTTCTATAAAACAGAATCCATTATAATTCCTTCTCTGAAGGGGTGTTATGATAATAAACTCAAATAATTCAAGTAAAAGCTTTAGAAAAATACCTGGCCTATGATCAGCCAGCATAGTTACTTTCTCATCATTACCATAATCTGTATTATTATTATTACTCTAAGACAATGCCTAGCATTATATAGTACTTTGAAATTTTACCTCCTAGGATCCAAGTTCTCTCCATCTACTACCATATGTCAGCTTTACTCAATAGTAATGTAATTGAGGGCTGGGGATTTAGCTCAGCGGCAAAAGCGCCTGCCTGGCAAGCACAAGGTCATGAGTTCGGTTCCCAGTACCGGAGAAAAACCAAAAAAAAAAAAAAAAAGTAATGTAATTGAAAGTATTTTCTATCAACTGTCCCTACTTCTGTATCTTTATTTTCAACAACTTCTAGTTCAGTCCTGTCGTCTCAGTTATCCATGATCTCTGTTTTACTAAATTAGATGGGTTTTTTGCCATGCTTTTGGTAGTTCTTAGCAAAATATGATACAGTTGGGTGCTATTTCATGTTCCTCTTCCCCTTATACTTCCTCTTGATTGTGTGACTCTCTCTTTTTTCTTTAGCTCTGCATCAAAGATAACTTGCTGATGACACCCAGGCTAAGATACCTGTGATGGTTAGCTCAAGTCAACTTTATTGGCTTGAGAAATGCTTAGGGACTTAGTGAAGTACAGTTCTCAGTGTGTTTGGGTGAGACATAGAGGTATGACCTGGGGTACTATATATGGTTATGGGCAGCTTCCTTTCTGGTGCTTTTTCCCAACTCTTACTTTCAGCTACCATGAGCTTTGATTTTCTCTGCCACACCATTCTGCCATGATGTTTCTGTCTCAGAGCCAGACAAGCATGGCTTCTCCTTTAAATTTTGGGTGTCAGGTATTTTGTCACAGCAACAGGAAAGCTGACTAATACAATATCTCAATCATTCTACAACTTTACACTATTACTTCTTTGTATGATATCAAAAATTACCTCAATTTTCTTTTTTGCTAAATTACTTCTCTATTGCATTGTAAAGCCCAGGAAAATGAAATGTCACTTATCTGAGACATGGCTATATCTTGAATGGCATATCACAGGTACACATTTGTTGAGTAAGTTAATAAATAATGTAGGATATAAACAGATATCTCATACAAAGCAGCTACTTAATACCTGCTAGCTATTTATCCTTCTGAATTATGGACGTTCAAGAAAAATATAGTAAGAGTTTCTTTAGTTAAATCTTCCTCTGTGAGCTACGATTAGACACTCAGACAACTGTCAAAATAACCATGTTATTAATAACTATTCATCTGATATGTCAACTTCAGTGAATTAAGAAACACCTAGTAGATCAGTAGAGCACAGTGACTACCATATAGGATCACAAACTCATTGCAATCTGGCGCTGTTCCCCTGCTCTGCTTCCCGGATACCATGGTCTGTGCAGCTTTATTTCCCATGTCCTTCCACTGTGATGTTCCTGCCTTGGAGCCTATCAACCAGCTGAAACTCCTGAAACCGTGAGCTAAGTGAAACCTTTCCTTGCGGCTGTTGGGTATTTGGGTCTCAGTGACAGTAAACCTAGCTAATACATTTCCCACTCTGAAATGGCAAGCTGTGGTGCTTCGCCTTTCATTCTAGTCAATAGGAGCATGCTGCCCTGTTGGAATCACCAGCTCTTTTACAGCCATTTCAAATCATTCTGTAATGGCTACATCCATCTAACCAGCCAACAGTAATCGTGCTTTTCTCCCCCACATTCTGACCCACAAGACTCTGTTAGGGTCCAAAATTGCATGTCACAGCAACTGCCTAACAGTCAATACATAGCACATTCAACCATCTTACATAAAAGAAGTCAAACTCTTTGAATTGACTAAATTAACAATTTGTTTGAATTAAATGATCAACTGAGAAAGAACTGGCTACCATAAAGCCTGCAATATACTTTTATATAAAATGTGATAATTTTAAATCACTTTTACATACATTATTTCATTTAATTTATAGCAGGATGATAAAGTTATAACTACTGAAAGCTATTACCACTAGAAATGACCTAAGTTGTCATCTCCTCCAATTTCTTTATTCCTGTAATAATGATGATGATAATGACACCACAGCACTGATTTGAATTATCTTATGCCTTTGTAGGAAAATTAATATATTTTTAAAATTAACTTTAAAATTGACTTGGACCAGGCAGCATTCCTCTGTCTCAGTAATATTGCAATCTATGTCAATCATTGTAGATATATAATATTCTTTCCTATTTGGGGGCAGATTTGGAAATTATATTCTCAGAATATTGTTTAAATTAAATATGGAGAGAAAATGTAAATTAGAAAATTTAAAATATGAAGATGCAGTAACATTGGCAGTTGTCATCCATGTATTATCTTCTATTTGAAGACACAAAAATGCACAGAACTCATACCATATTCTGCAAACTCTGATACAAAGCTTGACATGTGCTAAAATGTCAAATCCACCAATGTCACTTACTAGTACCTTCCTTGGAAGTATATTCAGTTCATTTTTTTGATCAGTTTCCTTTCCAGATTCTATTTTAGAAGTTTCCTAAGGTATTCATGACCAAGAAAAATCAACTAATTCTTTCTGCAATAACTTCTTACATGACTTTATGGAATGTGTTCAAAAGAACAGCAATAGTTAGATACTTAAAAGAAGTCTTGTCATTGTTTTTAATACCAAGTGCTTTTCTATAGAAGAGGAAATTTCAGCTTCAGTTAGTAACTGGAGAGTTGCAGGAGATTGTAAGGACACTCGGAGGAGGGAGCTGGGCAAAGGGTTTTTATCAGGTTAGATTAGGGGTGGAGTTAATATGGGCAGGCAGTGTCCTATCTCGAGAGCATTGGGGGATTGTTGGCACAGGAAGTTTATTTTGGACTAGAAGAGGAAGAGGACGGAAGTTAGTCTTGGAGGGACACATTGTTATTCTGAGGCTTAACGCCATTTTGGATCACCGCCATGAGGACCCTGGCAGAGTTTCATAGGGGCGGAAACCCATCAGTCACTATGGTATATTTGTATTTCAAGGACTTTCAAGGAAACTATTATGTATTGAATTATGGATGTTAGAATGGTAAGGGGCACCAAGAAAATATGTGTTTCACTTGACTATTTTTACCCAGCATGAAGCTGTTGAGTGTTGAAAAATTTAGGACCTTGTAAAAAATTGCCTGGTTAATTTAAATAGAACTAGGTCCATCTTAATAGCATTTAATAGGTTGCCCATTCCATTTCTGTTCATTGGTTTTCCTCAAAACACTCTAAGTGCCAAAACATGCACATAAAGGGACCACAGATAGCCCTGGTCACTTTTTAGTTGTGATTTCTGTTATCCTGATTGTCACATAATAGAAATTCAATTCCTGCTCCAGAAAAAAAGTAATGACAGAATGACACTTTCAGACTTATTATTTTATATTTTCCATATCTGATCACAAAATGACATTTGTTTTGATTCAAAATTGTAAATGCTGCATCTTTTTGCATTAAGGAGAGTCAGTCATATAATCATAGTTCTTTGGAGGACAAGGAGGCCAGATTCTATCTAATAAAGAGGAAGAAATTAAGTTTGTTTCTCTGGTTTTTAAAAAATCAAATATGAAAATTAAAATAAAAATCAAGACATTTTAAATTGTTCAAAGGGGCCCAAAAGAAGCTTAGTTTCTTAGTGTTGTTGATACCAGTCCCAAGCAGAATCTGACAGAGCATTTTATAGCCTCTTCAGAAAATGTGGTATTTCCCTTTGTTTCACAAAAGGAGTTGCTTTCTGAGCCTGAGTACTCAATATAATTCACACTGGAAATTAACTCGAAAGATATCATGCTTTCCTACCATCATTAAAGGTGTCCAGGTGCTCTTTTCTCAACCTCTTTCAGGCAGGAAATTGTTCAGGTCTTTTTGACAGATTTAAAAACAGAGAACCAATAAATTCATCTACAGCCTCAAAAAACTATCTGTCAGTTGCAGACTGGCAGATCTTTGTTTTGTTTTGTTTTGCTTTGCTTTATCCAGAGGGGACTAATGGCTGCTAATAATTGGGATGTAAAGATAATCAAAGAAGAGACCCAAGAACAGCATAGTATACTAGAGAACACCATCAGATTGCCCTAAGCATCATTTTTCTCATCTCCCACAAACATGCATGCGTTTACATAATATGTTTCTTTCAAATACAGCTGTTGCAAAGTATCAGACTAAATTGGCATTATTTAGTATTCAGGTGGTCACTTATTCTGCCAGAGGAGCAGGGAAATGACATATTGGAAAAAACTTTCTTGTCAAAAATGCTTGTTCTTTTAACATACACTTCCCAGAGAGCTATAATATTATATGAAACATCTTTTATGTTTTGAATAATCATTTATCTGATCAAGTTTGTAGTGGTTTTTTTTTAACTTTCAGAAAACCAAATTTTATTCATACTCACAAATTTATTGTCCTTCCAGGTATATCCACTGTAAACTACGAGACCAGAAAAAGGGTAAAAAAGAGAAAGACAGACATCTCGCCCTCCAGAACATTTCATTCTGACACACACATGATCAGGTTATTCTGAAGTCTCTTTCCATGCTGTGCAATGCAGAAGAATGAACTTGTATTTTATTCTATTGCTACAATTTAAAGAGACTCTGGCTTCACTTGGAGTTTAGCCCTGAACCTTTTAGAGAAAAAGTACTTTAGTGCAAGTTTGAAGATAATATATAAATAAATCAGGACCTAAATTTTTGGTGTATTTTGTTTTCAAAATGCTCAGCAATTTAGCTTTCCTTTTAAAATTTGAGGAAAAATATTTTAAAATAATAATAGAGGTTTGATACTTCATTTTGTATTGGTTGGCAGGTTTTTTTCTCTCTTTGGATTCAAAGAATCACACAAATAGTCATGGCAGGTCATCTGTCTCTCTATTTGTACTGCACTGTTACAGGTTTTATCATATTAGCTGATCCAAGGGTGCATTTCTCTAATCAAAGGAAAATACAATCTTAACTAAAGAGAATTGTTCTTCTCATTAAAGACTATTGTAATAGTTTCAGTGATGTGATGTTATATTTCTTTTGTTCTATTCTGAGATTTCTTATTTGTTTCTTTGTTTTTGTATTTCTTCCGGTACCAGGAATCAAACTCATGACCTTGTGCTTGCCAGGCAGGAGCTGTGCTGCTGAGCTAAATCCCCAGCCCCTGGGATTTTTTATTTGAGGCCAAGCTCAAGAACTCGAATTTTTTGAGTTCCCTTGTGAAGTGTCTTTTTAAAACAAGCTGTTACATCCCAGTCCACTACCACCTGTGCCAAACTCTTCCAAACAGCTATGTCCTCATCCTTTGCATAAGTTACTGTGACTGTACAATAAGATTCTATGTCACTGGCTTCACCAGGAATCAATGATGACATCAAAGTTGACATGCAGGAGGCAAGGGCCTCTGAGGAATAGACATTCAGGGTGAGTATTACCAGTTTAGATGCTCTCTCACAGCATCTCCCAGAATGTTCTGTCCTAAAGTGAATCAAATAACAGGTTGGTTTTTTTTTTTATGCAGAGATGCAGAAGCTCAAGTGTCTTAAGCACCACATTTTAAAGCTCCAGGTCCACTTCCCAGAGAAATGTATCTTATCTGTGAGTCACTGTTCTCAAGCAGGAAGCAAAAACACTGCAGATAAGTAAAATCCAGGACCTGCAAGAAGACTGATAATTTTTTCTCTGTCTTTCCTTTCTTCAGTGAAAGGAAGCCTTCCCAGAGTCTCTCAAGAAGACTTGCCCACTTGTTTCACAATTCACTGTTTAGTCAAATAACCCTCATAATACACACGCCACTAGGAGTGGAATTATCTTGGTGTATCCAGTTTACAGCAGTCATTTGAGGGTGAACAAGAGGCAAATCAACCTCAAGAAGTAAGTAAATTTTCTAAAAGCAGAGATGGAAAGAAAATAAAAGATGCAAGTCAGGGTAAAAACAATAGCAGAGAACTGTTTTTTCTTGAAAGTCTATCAGATCTCCCTGAAGCACTTCAGAGAGTCTATAAATTATTCTATTTTCTACACCTACATCTCTGTGTATCTATGCAACAAAACTTTGTAAAGTGAATTAAATTTGACATGTTCTTGCCAACTTCTAAAGATTCTAGCACATCTTAGTTGCCTGGCAGCACCCCAAACTCCAGAACTTTTCTGACATTATGTAACAATCTACTTGTTCATTCTTATTCTCTCAAAGCCTAACTCTTTTAACATTTTCAGTAAAAATATCGTTAACTAACATAGGCCTTTTCCAGGTTCATACTACCCTTAGTGTAATCCGAATGTAAATGAAAGGAGTAAAGCTGCTTGCTTTATTCACTTTATTGAATTGTTACACTCCGTTTTTTCCAAGCACTTGTTTATCCTATTTCCTTACTCCTTACTTACGGTCTGATTTTTCTATTGCTGTCCTCAGCTCAGTCATTGCTGTAAATATAAATCATTTTATTCCATTTTTGATGCTGCTGTTGGTCATTCACTAGTAGTTCTTCTGCACATGTCACAGCTGTCACCAGCACCTCCAGCAGTCCCGTAAGTGGAGAACTGTCTCCTGTGACTATAGCTCTCTTGGCTAACTTAGTAAACATGGGTCCTTTTGCACTTTAAAATGTGAAAAAGCATGTTACTTTGTGTGCTGCTACTTAATAAATGATCACAAACTGAACAGCTTTATACCATGAAAATTCATTGTTTCAGATGGCTGTGGTTCAGGACAGATACTGTTGCCTGGGTCTCACGGTCTATAATTCAAGAGTTGTCTAACAGTCAGTTATCATCTGGGGCTTGGTGTACTCCTCCAAACTCACACAGTTGTTAGTAGACTTAATTTCTTTGCATCTGCAGAATTTGTAGAGGCTTTCTCTTCAATGACAGTGGAAAACTTCTGGCTTAAAGATGGCTCAGTTCCTCTTGAGGGTCCACATGATTAGGTAGGGCCAATCCAGGAAAATCTCCTTATGTGTCACTTCCAGCATGATTGATTTGGGACTTAATTATGGGAATGGCAATCAGTTATATTTATGGTCATGCCCAACATGCAGTGAGAGATTATAAAACGTATGTAAACCAGAGTATGAAATCTTGGGAGCCATTTTAAAATCCATTTTCAGTCTTATGTTAGGCACTTGGGATTTTTTTAAAAAGTGAATCAGGTCTTATCTCTACTATCAGAATTTACTCTGATTTAAAAAAAAACATATATATGAAGAGATTAAGTAAAGATTGTGTTCATGGACTGTAATCAATGAAATCACGGAAGAGCTTGTGAGCGAAGATAGGACAAGCCAAATAGAAAGAAGAAAAAGAAATGCAAATCATGCCTTACTGAGGGGACTATGTGTACAAAATCCATATTTCTTTTTTCTTTCTTTTTTTTTTTTTTTTTTTTTTTGGTTCTGGGCATCAAACTCAGGACTTTGTGCTTGCCAGGCAGGTGCTTATACCACTGAGCTATATCCCCAGCTACAAAATCTGAAACTATCATACATGAGTAAAAGTTGGCCAGGTAAAAAAGATGAAAAGATGATAGCATGTGCAGTAATAAGAAGGAAATAAAAGGAGTAGTCAAAAGCATAGACAAATATGTTAATATATAGCAGCTCATGAAACCTTGGAAGCTTCTCATTTTGTTAGATCTTAAATTCAAAGGCAGGAAATGGAAACAAGTAAAATAGACAGAAGTATGCCATTCTATAATTATGAGACTAATGCATTGTGAATCAGAAACTGCATAAAAGATTTGAGTGGAAAAATTACTACATTAGTAATTAACAGACATATGTTAGGTAGTTTTAAGAAAGAAAAGAGGAAGAAGTGTTAGTAGTTATTGCAATTAGTCAGGTTAGACATGATGGAGAAATTAGATAATATCAATATGAGGAGAAAGAATCATGACAGGTTGAGAAGGTAATGTTGGTGAACACTTGGCAGCTGATTGTGTATTAGTGCTAATCCTGAGAGCAGAGTCCAAGAGTGGAAGTTTCTTAGCTTTTCAACTATGCTTTCAGTAGTAGAAGCTCTAAGAGAAGATTTATGAGCCTAGAATTGGGGAAGTGATTAACGGTTTGGGAAAGGTGACCTTTCAGGTTTTTAGGGGGATAGCAAATACAGACTCCACCAGATGGTTTTATCTGTAAATAAAAGCATATGTATAACTCTGAAACATGGAGGAGAATGCAAAGCTCTAGACTTTAGAGTCAGCAGCATATACATATGAGGTAGCCCTCATTAAAATGCCAAGGAAAAATATATGGAGTAATAAAGATGATAAGACAATGATTGAATCGAATAGAGGAAAAAGTAAGAAGGACCTTCAAAGCCATTAGAAAAGCAATAATCTCATAATGAGGGAAGTGAGACAGAGCAGGGTCACAGGTGTTCAACAAGGAACATCAATAGTGCCATTTAAGATTAGTGAGGAATAAGATAAGGACCAGAAGTTCCTTGTCATTAAATATGGCAATTAGGTCATTGAGTCACTTCATTAAAGAAATTTAATACAGTGTCTGAGAGAGAAAATCATTTGGAATTGTCTAAGGTAACACAAGAGGTGATAAAGTGGACACATGTAGAGGCTACTCTTCAAGAAGTCTTTAGGAAGAAGAAATTTGGATGCAATTCTAGATGAGGCATAAATTTTAAGAAATGTAAAGACTGGAATATTTTTAGATATTTTTGATGAATCAGCAGAAAGATACATTAAAGTAGAGAAATCAAGATAATTCCTGGGAACCAATCATGAAAGAGACTCAGAATAAAATACACTGGTAAAAAGGGCTGATTTGGAGAAGTAGAACTGATATCCTACACTAAGACCAAACTGAAGGGATAGTCGACAGAGTCACCTATGTTGATGGATGAAATTTTGTTGAAGTTCATACCACAAAGTTACAGTTTATCTGTTTTACTAAGATAAAGGTAAGATGAGAGTAAAGGGTTTATTTAGAAGACTTGATTTAGATAAGTTTCTGAAACAAATGAAACAGCTTTAGGAAAAGAAAAACAAATGTGAAGAAGACCCAGGTACAGATCATATTTCATGTGTCATGATTCTGGACAGAACAAAGAGGCTGGTGAATTACTAGACTATGGAAGTAGATTAAGAATCGATAAGCTTATGAATTTAAAACCACTCCCATGAGCAGGAGTGTGATTTTTCCCTAGCTATAGACAGCTGTGTTGATTCAGTAATAAAGTAGACACAGCCTCAGACCTAATCTGGGGCACTGGGTGCAGTTGTCTTATTTCACATTTTGCCTTTAAATGAAAGATTCAAATTGCCACCACTGGAGAGCTGAAAGTATTAAATGCATCCATTTTTAATGACTGAATATAAAATTGTCAAGTTGATTACTACCTCCCTCCCACAATCTGTAGTACTGATTCTATTTCTTAAGTATATCTAGAATTTACCTGTATCTCTCCATTTCTAAAGCTGCAGGACTATTGCAAGGAACCTATATTTCTCTTACAGCATGATGTGTTGGAGAAAATGAGATTAAAGTATAGCTATAATTTTTCTATCTATTTTTTCTATCTATTTTCTCCTTTTTCTATCTCATCCTTCTTCTTTCCCTTTAAAAGGTGAGCAATATCCCAAATTTTGTGTCTATTGTTTCCATGCGTGTACTTTTAAAGAAAATGTACTACTCTATATGTGTCAAATAAAATATATAAAAATATTGCTCATTTTAAAAAACAATTTGAATGTATCACGGAAGGTTTTATCAAAAATATAGTTTAGTTTGAGATAAAATTCAAATGCATAGATTAGTCAGACATACATTTTAAAAATACGTCAGAACAGGAAAACATTGAAAAAGAATGAAGATTTGTACTATTTTCATGGATAGAAAGTCTCAATATTTTTAAATGCCAATGCTGTCCAATTTAAGACACAGACACCATATAATCTCTTTCTAAATTAAACATTTTTTCTAAAAAATATGTTGGTAAAGTATATTTAAAATGTATTTTAAAATTCAAATGATATAGAACAGCCAAAGCAATTTTCTAAAGGAAGAAAATGAGAGAATTTCTAATTTTGCATTACAAGAACTCAATATTTACAATTTCTCCAGATCTACTAGTCAAATTCCTAACAAAGAAAAATTAATTGAACAGAACATAGTGCAATCATGGGAGTGTATATGTGATCAGTTACTAAGTGAAAATTTATCACAGTGCTAAAATTAATAATTAAACCAAAAGTGTAAACAAGGACAGAAGTGGAGGATAAATATTGGGAAGTAGGAAGAACTTGTTCAAAGGGGAAGAGAAACAAGGAAGGGGAGGAGGGGAAAGGAAAGAATGGAAAAGGAATTTTTTTAAAAAGAGAATTGAAAGAAAAATGAACAATTTTGCATAAATGGGGAAGGGAAAAATGGTTGAACAGGTTGGGAAAAGAAGAATTAAAACATATGTACAGGTAAAAATGTCCCATGATGAGTGTGATCATTATGAATGGCAAACATGTATTAATAAAAAATAAATTTAAACAGTTTCTAGAAGAAATTCTTTACAATCTTCAGGTAAACCAGTATTACTTAGGACATAGAACTGATAATAAAAGGAAAAGGATAAAACAGGGTTTATGAAAATTAAAACCTTTTTCTCTTTTTTTGTTTTTTTTTTTTTTGGTTTTTCTCCGGTACTGGGAACCGAACTCACGACCTTGCGCTTGCCAGGCAGGCACTGTGCCGCTGAGCTAAATCCCCAGCCCAAAACCTTTTTCTCTTTAAAAGATATTATTAAGTGAAATAGGTCAAACACAAAAGTTTACGAATTGCATGGTTTTTCTTACATGAGAAATACAAAGTATAAGTAAATTAATGAGCAAAATAAAAGGCTGATAAGGAGGTAAATCTTCAGTGCATAGAAAGGGGACCACGAGATAGAGGAAGTGGGGGAGGGAGGAATGGAGGAGATGAGAAAAAATTAAGAAGAGTCATGTACGTGTACCAGCTTCCCACAAGGACTGGAATGATTATTCACTGCACACATGTACTAATAAAACATAAATAAAAATTTAAAAAATTAAAATCATTAAGGAAATGAAGGGCAAGCCATATATTAGGAAAATATTTTTAGACATATATCTTTAAAAGAATTTATATTGAGAATATATAAATAGCTCATCATTCAATAATTAAAAAAACAAATAACCCAAGTAGGGCATACGTTCAGCAGACATTTAGAAAATATATAAATGGTCAGGAGGACCTGAAGACATGCTCACCCTCATTAGTAACTAGAAAACTATTTGTTACAATTAGTAATACACAGGAAAATTACAGTGAGATTACAAAGCTGCCAGGATGGATAGAGTTAGAAAGACTGACAGTACTGAGAAATGGTGAGAATGTGGAGGTACTGGAATTCTTATCACTTTCTGTTGGAAGGAAAATTGGCCAAACTATCATAGAAAAAATGTTTGTGTATCCTACGTCTAACATACACCTGCCATGTAGCTCATCCTTTCTATTCTTTGTCATAGGCATGCCTTGTTTTATTGCCCTTCACTTGTTGTGCTTTTGAGATAGTGTGGCTTGTACACATGGAAGATTTGGGGCAATTCTGTATGCTGCAACCCTATTGATATTGTTCTGCAAAGACCACATGTTCCTCTGTGCCTCATTTGAGTAATTCTCACAGTAGTTCAAGTTTTCACTATTATTGTATCTATTGGGGTGAACTGTGATCATTAATGTTGCTATAGGGGGGACGAAGCATGCCCACATAAAATGGCAAATTCAGTTAGAAAGCATGGGTGTTCTTCTCACTGCTCCACCAACCAACCAGCTGTTCCTTTATCTTTCTCCTCTTCCCAGAGCCTCCCTATTCCTGGACACAAATATATTGAAATTGGACCAATTAATCCTACAACGGTCTCTAAATGTTCAAGTGGGACAGACAGTTGAGTATCTCCTACTCTAGATCAAAAGCTAGCCATGAGTAAGCTTAGTGAAGAAGGCATGTTGGCTGAAAGCCAGGCCTCTTGCACCAAACTTTTAACTCAGTTGTGATACAAAGGACATGCTCTTAAAGGAGAGTGAAAGTGAAAGTGCTATTCCAGTAAACTCCTGAATAATAAGAAAGAAAAGCAGCCTGGGGCAGAGAAAGTTTTACTGGTCAGGATAGTAGAACAAATCAGTGACAGCATTTCCATAAGCCAAAATCAAATTCAGTAGATGGCCTTAACTCCTTAATTCTGGGAAGGCTGGGAGACGTTCAGAAGCTACAGAAGGAAAGTTCGAAGTTGGAAGAGGTTGGTTCAGGAGTGTTAAGAGAAAAAGCCATCTCCACAGCAAAGTGAAGTGGTCAATGCTGATGCAGAAGCTACCTCTTGATTAGATGAGCTTGCTAAGATAACCGACCGAAGTGGTTACATTAAACACAAATAAATAGTAATATGTGATCTATCCATACAGAGCACCATGCAGAAGAAAAAGAAAAAAACTAATAAATCATCCAGTAGTATAAACCCATTTAAAAACCACTTTGCTTAATAAAAGAAACCAGGTACAAAGAGTATCTATTATATTTTTAAGTCATATGAATCCCAATAGAATTAACACCACACACACACACACACACACACACATACACACAGAATGAAGTAAATTCTTATTTAGAGAGGTTGTAGGGAGATACAATCTACAAAGATACACAGAAAAAATTTTGGGAACAATAACTTCTCTGTATCTTGATTTTACGGCTGAGGTGGTCTCAGTTTGTTGTAAGTTAAACAATAAAATATTATCAGAAAAAAATTAAAGAGAAAATAAAATAAATAGAAATATGCAAATCTATTAAGTTAATGAATGAAAGAACTTTAAGCAATAACGTTAATAATAATAGTTTTCAAAGTTGGATTCAGGCAAAGAAAACAGATGACTGAGCAATGAGTGATCACATCTTCATCTTTTTTCACATGTGAAAACTAACGGTTTAATACAGACACATTGTGTACTCTTAAAAAGTGAGGGAAGAACACCTAAGGATTAAAGACAGAGATGGTTATGAAAAATATTGTTCCTATATTCAGGAGCAAAGTGTCAACATATTTACACTCTTGCTTAGTAACTTTTAATAGATGTTTGATTACCATTTAGTTTTTTCTTCACGAGATTCTGTTGTATTATTTTAAAAGGAATTTTTCTCCACTAATCATTAGTACAACCAGACCTGGTGCATGCTTTTACTCTTATTTTCTTATTTTATTTTAAAGAGAATAAGAAAAAAACGCTAACAAAATGACAACAATCTGAACAACTAATTTGAAGACAACAGTATGAAATATAACAACCACTGGTGAATTCCTACCATCTTGTTTAGTGAAGTTCTGAATCATTTCTAAAGATTATTTATTATTTTTTACTCTCTTTAATAATTTCATCAGTCTTGCTTTCTTACATCTGATATTCTTACTTTCTTAAAGTACGTTTTGGGTACTTACCTACATCTTTACGTCTTGTTTTATTAAGCATATTAATCCCAGTTGTGCGGAGTCCTTCACACTTCATAAATAGCTGTCATCATTTTTCCCCAGGGAAATTGCAGGATTTTTTATGCAAATAGGATTCCACGATGCCTTCTTTCTGTAACCTTGAGTTTACTAATAAGTACTGTATCCCCTCCTTTTTTTCCTATTAATGCATTTAATGGAAACTAGAAGAAATCAAGGTTCTGTAGAACAGAAATAGTACATTTCCTAATGGTAATAGTTCTGAAAGCATGCGTGGGTATCCAAAGATCGTGAGGAAGGCGCTCTTTCTCTCAGGGCTGATGAAAGGATGTCAGTGGAACTGAGTAAGAACCGTGGGAGAGGACTGTGAAGAGAGTTTTGCTGTTATGATTGTCTCATTTTGTAATTTTAATCTAAGGTTCTTTTAAAACATTTTAATGTGTTATTCTTAAATATCGCACTGGTGTAGCCCTGGTTCATAAAACAAAGCAACAGTCATGAGCTGTGACTTTAGAATTAGGTAACTATAGACTGAAGAGAGACCACAGAGTTTGATCAAAAACGTAAATAGTAAATTAACATGGAATACTTTTCTATTATACAGTTGGAGCCATTTCAAATGTATTATAAATAAAATTATTTTTCAAAATCTAAGATCAATTCTTCCTGGATGATTTTTTAACCTGAGTTTTGCTCTAGTTCAATATTTTCTATTTACTCCATCTATTTTTCTCTTTCTGTTCCTCTTTTCATGCCTTCTTTCAAGTTAATGTTTTAAAAAATCATTTTATTATCATTTAATGATACCTCTGTATTAAAATTTGATGGCTGTTTATGAAATTACTACAGGTATTCTTATGCTCCTTATTGTTGGATCACTTTATTTAAAATTTATTTTAAAAATAAAAGAAGGAAAACATATTAACAAACAGACATCCATTTACAAAATAACATAAGAACAATGCAAGCAATATGGAATTACAGACAAAGTGGTAGGAAATTAACAATGGTTGTTGGATTATATATTGATATCTTCAAAGTGGTTTCTCAGGAAAACAAATAGAGACATGCAAGATTGATCAAATAATTAATCAGTAACTGTTCCTTGTATCCCCTTCTTCTTCGAAGTTCCAAACTTAGAGTCCATTCTGTATAGTAAACTATAGCAATTTCTTGGTGCCAAAGGGAAAAAAAAAAAGTATTGTAAATTGTAAATCAGATGCAAAAATGATGGTTTATTCGGTATGTGGAAGACTACAGTTGGCGAAAGATTTTGATTTAACCAATCTTACAATTATGGCATGATACAATTTGAAAGAAACCTATCGAGTCCAACTTCATTTACTTGCATTGTCATGGTCCTGAGCATACTAAGCATAATTTGTTTTGTTTTTCAATTGTTAAACCCAAGCAACTATTACAGATTTACTTCTGGGCTCCAGTGTATAGCCTTGTCTGAATTTCACAATAAAACTAGAGTTTCAAATGTTCACAAAAGAATGAACTTAATTCCTCTGAACTTTGAAAATAATCTTTTCTTTACCATTTTTGACATGTAAGAATTCCTGAGACTTTTCCAAAATCCCTAGTAAGATTGGCAAGCATGCTGAAATGCTAAGAGTCATTCTGTTCAGAACTACAAGTAGATACAACTATGACTGCTGAGTGATAATAAATTTTCAACAATTCAAAAAAAATTGATTTTAACATAAAAATTTAAATAATTTATAATTTATACATCAAAAACAAACTATGTCTGGGCTCCCTCTTCTACTGTAGTAGAAAAACATAGATAAACTGATCAATTTACAAGTCCATATTTTAAAGAATAAATCTTATGTGTACTTGTCTATAGGTGTACATAAATTTCAAATGAATAATCAATCATATCTGAGAATGAAAAAATAAAAGGACCTTTAATTTCCCAACTTATTTATTGACATCTTTTTAAATGATACTAATTAAAACATCAGAAGATACCTCTATTTTTGTTTTGAGTCTGTGGCAGTAGCTGAGAAGAGTATCATCAATTAGCATTTAGATTTACTGTTGAGAAACATGAAAGATTTTAAATAATATAAATCTCCCATTAATTAAAATTCACATTTAATTAGTCTCTTTTTAAGTCTTTGGCCCCTAAGACCTAACTAAGTACCTGACACAAAGGTCTAATGACATAATAAAAGCCTCTTTAATTACTGAATAAATAAATAGAATCAAAGCAACTTTATTTTTTTAACCAGGAATCCTTCATATCTAAATTACTCTCAAATAATTTAGGCACTGTCGGTAGTCATAGTAGCATTCATAGCACTTAGAACAACATGCATGCAATAAAATAACTTTTTGAAAAATTCCTGCTTGCCTTAGAAAGTAAATAAAACAAGCGTTTTCAATTTCAAAATCCTAGAATGGTGAATCAGCCATTTTTCTACACAAATTAATCTTTTTATCCTACTTGTGAAATGAATACAGTAATAATATTGATTAAAAAGAACCATTAAATAGCTACTTTCCAACATTTACAAATATCCAGATAATTTGAATGCAAGCAGGAAACTATTTTACTTTGCAGTCTCAATTATCTTTTAATATATATATATATATATATATATATATATATATATATATATATATAGACAATGAAAGAGATAAAGAGATTTAATATACTGAAGGTTAGGAAAGAGAAAATTATTAAATCTTAAATTTATGAATTGCTAATCCCATTTGTGGATGAATCAGCATAATTTTTATCAGAAGTTTTAAAAAGAAATCACAAGAAGCAAGGTTTTCCTTATCTTCTCTTCAATATTCAAAATGAAGAAATGATTTATAAATTTTATGGTGGAAACTTTGACCATGTTAAAAAAATCTTTTTGAAAGGTGAATCAGTTAACTGATAAATACTTGAGCTTTTCCATATGGACTATATTTTAAATTATGGCTTAGAATTATCTACAGCATGGTTTTTATATGGAAATGCAAATTTATAGATTTCTTAAACCTTATTGAATTAATATGTCTGAGAATATCTTTCTGGGTATATTTAAATATTTTAATTTCAAATCCATCTTGTTTTCATTTCAATGGTGGAATGGAGAAATAGAGCATTTAATGAATCAACAACTCTTCAACATAAGAACTATTGAGAAGAAATCTGGTATAATCTTAATAAAGTAAAATGTCTACACGTTAGGCAAAATGACACTGGCTGTAATTAAATGTCATCCCTTTTTTTGTAGGCATAAAGTCTAAAACTGGAAGGAGGGATGTTCATAAATTCACTCACGAAATATATAAATGTCAGTGAGAAAACATATTCAGGCACATTTCATGAGAACCTTCTGAGCTTTATCACACATGGATAATAGAAATTTTGACACAGACTTCTTAAAGTGATATTGTGGCTTAATTTGTGAATTTATAATGAGAGGTTTGCAATAATTAAGTAGCCACTGATTCAGTGCCATAACCAAAAATATTAGACATATAACCAACTATATTCCTTGGTGAGCTTCCTTAGCGACAGCTAGGAGTATGCTATGTATTAAATATCTTCTGTCCCTAGGTGTCTTGTTTAAAGACTTGTTTAGTTTTTCAGTTCTTTTAATTCTGTGACCTATACAATTTCTATCCAAAAAACTTCTTACTTTTCACTCATATTACCTTGTGTTCAAATTAACCAGCACCTATTTCTGTTTGCTACCAAAAATCCATAATCAGAATCTAAAGCAACAGCAAAGATAGATTATAGGCAGCATGTTTTTGGGTTTTGTTTTGTTTTGTTTTTTTGAAATGTGACTATTTAGAACTGGTTATTGAGATGAGATGAACCAAAAAATACTGAAATTTTGGTTCACATCATTGCTTCCTTTGATGACCTGAAGCCATATGCCTACAAAATGTTAAGCTCTTTATGCTAATTCTATTACCATCCTTTGTTTTCTGATAATAGAAATAAAATTTTTATATTGAGTTAAAATTAATTGGAAAGATGCTGTTCAAGTCACAGAGCTGAGTGGAATGGGAGAACTGCCTAAGAAGGAACACAAACTAGCATACTATCTTCAGCAACTTGTTGCTCTTTTTCAATTGATATCTTCCTGGCTTGCTATTGGAAACTTGAGGAGACTGAATACCAGGATGTTAGGAAATGCCTATCACAAATTAGGCTCTAGAAGGTGAACTCAGCAGGATGACTTCCTTGACTAATTTAAACCTGAATTGCCATAAAAGGAGAAAAAAAATTGAATTGGAAAATTTTTCACTCTGAATGTGTATTCCTATTTTTATATTTTCATCTATCTCACAGTCCACAACTAGGGTCCCTTGGAGAGTTTCCTATGACTGCATAATTCAAAATGAAAATCTCCTAATCTCATTTACAAAAGTGTTTATAAAATGTACCAGCTCTAGTTGGAGGTAGCCTGTGTGGACATTACAACTTCACCAGAAATGAGCTTTATTTTATATTTTAGCATGCATCAAATAAAATTTGCATATTAATGAGTAACAGGATGTTTGGATATATTCATAGAATGTCCAATGCATACATCAGTTATATTATACATAGATATAGATAGATAGATATAGATATAGATAGATATAGATATCTTTAAAAATGTATCATCATTCCTTCATGGTGAAATCCTTCTAATGCCTTTAATCGAGCATTTTGAAATGTCAAATTATTGTTCTCTACAGTCACTTTACTGCTAATAACACACCACAACTTGCTCCTTCTAGAGAATTGCAACTTACTATCAACCTTTAAAAATTATAAAAATTTAGATATTATAGCACACTTTTGTAATCCCAGGTCTTGGAAGGTGGAGATAAGAGGATCACAAATTCAAGGTCAGCCTGAGTCACATAGTGAACTGAATGCCATCCTGGTGTACGTAGCAAGATCATGCTCTCCCAATCCACCCCCCAAAAATACTATGAAAAGTGAAATTTTTCTTCTAGTAGGAAGAAATAAATATGTTCATTTGTTTCTATATTGCCTAAATGAGATGAGCACAGTTGTTTAGAGGTTCACTCTTGGAAAGGGGAAGATTAGCAACAAGATTTGAGAAACAGAAGTTTGTCTTCCTCAAATAGTTTAGGGGTTTGATTCCATATTTGGGCTTCTGGTGGTTACCACTCACATCCTGCCACCCTCACCCCCATGAGAGGGAGATTCTTGGTATCCAGGCACACAGCAAAAATCTTTCTGGATACAGTCATCCTCTTTGTTCTCCAGATGATAAATTATTTAATGGGCCCGTAACAAAACAATCATTCGAAGGAAACAATTGATAGACTAAAACCATGGCATTCCTTTAACATTGATCTAGTTATTCTCATTTTTAAGCTTTTGATTTGCTAGGAATAGAAACCAATTTTAAGCCCCCTTTAGATATCAAAAACCCTTAAGAATATCTGGTGATGGGTGGATAAACTGGAGGAAACAGAAATATGCCCTCACTAAGATAGTTCCTAGATTCCCTTAGATTACTCTGGATTGGGATCTGTTTCTGTTCTGGGTTAAATAATGACTTTAAGAATAATGTTCAGCTGGGACCACAAAAGCTGGCCTTTGGAAATAGACAGATGCAGTTGAAATGAGGTCAGACTAGAGTAAACTCTAAATCCAGTCACTGGTGCCTTTGTAAGAGGGAAATGTTTACACAAAAACCCAAACACAGAGGAGAATTTCTGCTGAAGAAATAAAGGCATAAAATGGAGGGAAGCATATATAACCAAGGAAGGCCATAGGCTGCCAGCAGCACCAAAAACTAGGGAAAGATCATGGAGGTGATTGTCCCCCTTCAGAGGGAGCGTGGTCCGGCCAATAACTTCATTTCAGATGTCTACCCCCTCGTTAGTTCTTTTCTGTTCTTTGAACTACTCGGTTTGTGGTATTTTGCTATGGCAGCACAAAGAATCAAATGCAGATTCCTTTTCTGTCAGATCTCTGTTATTACTCCCACATGGATCAACTGAATCGTAAAAATATTTCCCATGAGCAAAAATATATTCCTTTCCTAAGGAAACAAGAAGAGTGATTTTATTCTAGAAGGATGTATTGTGGTAGATGGTATCTCCCACTGGAGAAGGATTGAATGCATTTTAAATTGTATAGGTTAGTGTTGTAGGTAAAAGAATCCCATCATAGGGTACTTTCTTTGGTTAAAAATTATAGAATTGAGCATGAAATGAAGGGTTTTCAGGGTATATTATGTTAACCTGCATATAAAATAAGACAAGTGATTTAATTTTTTCCAAGGACAATTTGGTAATAAATAATTTTAAATTATATTACTTTTCCTGAAAAAATATAGATCCCTACATCCTCATCTATGTGATATTGGAATTGGAAAGTTTAGATATAAAATGAGTACCGAACAGGACAAACAGTGATAAAATAAATAACCAAAAACCAAGTAAAAATTCAAGTCAATAAGTTTTAAAGAATAAAAGCAACCTCAAAGAAATCGCTGGGACAAACAGTATTCAAAGAATGGAGCTATATTTTATGCAGCCTAATATAAGCATTTAATAAATATGAATGTAGTTCATTATTACTTTTCTCTTGCTATCATTAATGTTATTAATTTATGAATCATTGCAAACTTAGAAAATAGATGGTGACTGTAATGCTTAATTAAACCAGGCAAAGTGCTACTAATATAAATGAATAAATAAAACTTTCAAGTTCACTTTATGAAACCTCAGCAGTTTTACAATCTTAAAACCCACACTAAGAAGTGCTTTTTTTAATAGAGAATTTTTGATGTTTGTCTACATAATATATAGATATAATCTCACAATTCATGTGACCATTGCTTAGGTAATCAAAACTATGTATTTTAACACGTTGCAATATATTTTGCTCAAACTGTACAAAAACTTAAGAACAGCAAAGATGAGTTATTTCATGAGAAATAATAAAATTGAGGTTTAAGCAATGCTAAAGATTCTCTACCTTTTACATTAAACTGTATTTTTTAGAAAAAAAATTGCAAAGAAGACTATACTACTGCTTTATTTGAAATTTAAGACTTTAAATTCCCCCAATTGCTTCTCAGCCTTTTGGCTAAGATCAAGTGGAGATTTCATTCCCCCAATGAGACAATTATACTGTAGCAAATTACTTGTTATAAAAATATTTCATATCTAATGAGTGCTTCCTATGTCCTGGGTACTATTCTAAGCTTTGTTCAGATAGATGTGAATTCATTTTTGCCCACTCACAGTTCAGTGAAAAAATTACCGATATCCTCACTCTAGGTGAGAAAACTCTGACATTGTAGGAATCAAAATAACATTATAAAACAATATTGTTTCCTATTAATTTTTGCTTAAAACAATGTCAAAAATAGTGTTTCCTATAAAACACATGATCTAACATGGCATTCCTCCAAATATGTTCTACTCTTCCATTTAAAGAGAATTGTGTGTATTTGTATGCTGTCATGATAAATAGATGATAGATAGATAGAGAGATAGATAGATAGATAGATAGATAGATAGATATAGATAGATACAGATATATATATCCATTCATATATGTATATATATATATATCCATCCATAGGTATATATTTGTCTAGCCATTTTCTTTATGAGTATGTGAATATATGAAGACTTTAGTCTTTAAAAGAACTACTGTATATTGTGGCTCATCAAGAGAAAATTATCGGTAGTTAAATGGTAAAACTATTTATTGAATTCCCCCTAAATTCTACGTACTGGGCTAAAGACTGAGAACACACAACAGACAGGTACACATACTACTGACTGTTGAAAGGATCATGCATTTTGAGAGTCAGGAAGAAATACAAAGTGCAAGTTGAGCATGTAACAGAAAATCTTAGAACAAGTGACAGTGAAGGCATAGGGAGAAAATGAATAGAAGAAGGAGTTACTGAAGAAAAGGCAAGATGTGTCAGGCAGAGGTACGTTACCTGCAAAGATGCTGAGGCGACAGAGAGAATGGCAGATCTGGGCAATTCTACACGGCCCAGTACAGCTAGATTGGGAAGAATAAAAAGACACTGTCAGAAGGCGACCCCCAGCAACTTGGCACAGTAGGAGGTCTGGGGAGATCTGATCAGGATTTGAATTTACTCTCAATGCAACCAGACAAAAAGAGATTCTGGCATAATATACGACAATATCAATTATTGTCAGTGTCATTATCATATAAAGAGTAGTGGCCATTCACCTCTTAATTTTCTTAAGAATAAGTCATATTTACTAAGCCTCCAGAGTTTGTTTTAAGTCTCCTTGCTCTCTTCACATCTGTTGACACTGCCTTGGTCTAAAGCACGGCCCACCCGCTCTCAGTGTTATGACAATCATCAGCTGTTTGTTCTGGCATCAGGTTTGGGAGGGTCCACAACTTCTAGTTTTAACCCAGAACCCTAAGATCATTTCAACTCTTATGTCAGAGCACTTCCTTCCTGTTATGGTTGATACATTGTGTCAATTTGGGGAGTCTAGAGGTTTGGCTAAGTGACTCAGCAGGAAGCCAGGGTGCTTACTTTGTATACATCCTGAGCCTGTGAAAGAGAAGGGCATGGAGATTATGTGAGAGCTACATGCCCCTCAGGTGGGGGTAGCCTGTTTACAATGTAAGGGAGGGAAAGAAGCTGCTTGCGGCCGTTCCTCCCTTTTGCTCTGGCTGCTTTGCTATTCGGCTGCCATTCCACCCTTTGCTCTTGTTGCTTTGCTACCTTCTGCCTCGGAGCCAGCCAAGTATGGACTGAAACCTCCACAAACTATAAGCTAAATAAAACTTTCCTTCCTTAATTTTGACGTTGGGTATTTTGTCTCAGCAATGAGAGAAAAGTAACCAAGACACTTTCCTTGCTTCAATCCTGCCAAGGACTGTTCAGGGCTGGTAAGTACAGAACCCTCCCAGGGCCTTCGGGACCTTCACATTCCCATCATGCCAACTTTCACATTTGAGCGTTTGTGCTTACTGTTCCTTCTGTGTTTTATCTTTAGATATTCTGTGGTACAAACATTATCAGGCCATCTGGACATGGGGAAGAGCAGGGCAGTATACTTTATCCATCAAGCAATATAAGACTTAGGAAATTGTCTAATTATATCATCTCAATTTTACAGAAATTTGCCAAGAATATCTGCATGGTTCAAACTACAAAATATTTCAGATATGTGTGGGAAAACTACAAAAGATTGAAGTCTGGTTTGTGTGAGGCTGAAACAGGATGATATTAGACAATATGTCAAGCTTGCAATTTTCTCAAATTTCCCTTTCTTTACGTAGGTATGCCTAGAGGGGAAACTTGAATTTTTAAAGTGAGAGTTAAGCACCTCAGTTCCCTAGTGAACGTGATATTAATTCTGTGGCATCTTTTCCACTGGCCTTGTTGATTTGGATGTCTTACACTTTGGGCGTTTCAAATGCTCAGTCAAACAATAGGTGGACTGCTACTGTCCTTGAATGTCTCTCCCTACAGTGGGTGTTATGACCTGGGTGTGGTTCCTGAGTTGATTACTCAGTCTAATAAGCGGCCTGTTCTGTAAATAGCGAGCTAATGCCGTCTCCAGCGGCTGTGTTTTTGACTGATCAGTGGCCACAGGAAATCAGTGCTGCCCCAGTTTCCTATATGATTTACTAGATTGGAAGCCAAAGGAACACAGGCTAATGTTACCCTTACACACACCTCAAATAATACAAAACTTCACATGAAAAGAACTTTTAAAAAGTGCACTCCTTTCTAGTATCTGGAATATGCATATTGCTGGTATTAGTAAAGAAAGCTGTTAGTTTTAGCAACAAGAATCACCTCAAATTCACAGGATAGATTGATGTAAAATTTGTGAAGCCCAAAACTGGAAAGATTATCTTATTTAACCATATATTCTGATAGTGTGACTCTACAATATTATTTCTAATTGTTCTTATTCTTTACTTGATTTCCAGGTACATGACTTCTTAACAGATTTCTTAGGAGCTCTCTTATTAGTAGCTTTCACCATTACATTCTTGATCTGTAAATTTGGGATTCATGTATTTGAAGAGCTGGTTAACAGTCATGTAAAATTTTCTAAACCAGAGCATGGATTTTCTAAAGGCATATTGATAATATTAATGGATCCACGTCACTGGCAAGAAGGTTACTCTTTATTGAAAACTCTAGACAAGCAAACTGGAGGCCGTCAAAGTCACTCTGGCAGCTGCTGCCCTCCCAAGCACTTAGAGCTGGGATCCATCACATACATTTCCAGCTAAACACACCTGATTCTGAGCATGCTAAAGCAGCAGCAAGTTCAGGGAAATGTTAGGCTATTCTTACATCTGGGTAGAACGAGTTAATAACATTTTTAATCCAATCCAATGCATGACTATAGCCAAATATTTTATTTACAGTGAAAAATTTTAATGTGACTATCAGGTTGATTAATCCAGTTAAAAAATTGGACAATGTTCAGGAAAATTCCATCATTACATGAAAGAGCTAATTACCCTTTCTAGTTATGTCGAAAGTGATAAAAACATGAGACATTCTAATTCAAGATAAATATTAGTGAATGGAATGGAGAGTTTGTTTTTCTGACCCGCATCATTATTCATTCCAAAACTTCCTAAAATATGTAAGTCAGGATTGTGCCAGCTGAGGTGTCAGAGATAAAAGATTGTTCCTACATTCTAATAAAAAGATTCTGCTCTATTCTCATCCATAAAGGTGATGTCTATGCACCCTTCTTTATATTTTGACTATACTCCCTAACCTTGGCTGACTGAGACAGTGGTGAGCTCTCAATCCAAGCTGAGATCATCAAATTCTCTCCCTAGTGAATCTGCAAGTGGGTGTAAGGTGTCAGAGGCATTCTTTATGTAGCTGGAACTATAATGTGCTATCCGTATTGTACTTAGCCATGTGGGCAGAATCTTAGACAGGTGGCCCACAAAGAAGTAGAATAATGAAGTAGACAATGACATAGAAAAGGAAGTAGAGTAAGAAAATACCTTGGCCCCTTTAGAGTTTCATACCCTTTTGTCCTAGTTTTTCCTGATTTTTTACTATACTTCTTCACCCTTAGGAGTCCATTAAATGTTTCTAAATGCTTATATTGGAATCTCCTCCCTTTATTTTATTCTAGAATGTGTTCTGTTAATTATAATAAAGGAATTTTAAATAACAAAAGGAAATTTTTAAAAAATGAATTCTGTATCTACCATACAGGTACTAAGCGGTAAAGCAAATCTGTATAGGAGGGGCTCCTATGCAAAACTGTAAGAGATAAAAGGTGCTAGTGGAAAGGTAAAAGGTAGAGCTAATGGTGAAAAATATTCCTGGAGTGATTCTTTTGTTGTACTTGTAATGCTTGGCCTGCCTGACAAGATATGCAACAAAAAATGAAGCCAGAACCAAGAAAAATATGCATGACTGAGGAAGGCAAATCATTCATATATAGTAGATTTGAGGTTCTTTGTCTCATCATAAGGTATGTCTGAGAAAAGTTTCTAGTTGGAAATTACCTTGCAACAGTTGGACCAAATTGGGCTGGAGTACAAATGAAGGGGAGGGTATAAGAAACACACACACACACACACACACACACACACACACACACACACACAGTGTTCCTGTTAACCAAGACATCAAACCAGTCACCAAAGTGACAGCTGTTAATTCAGTTATCTCTGTCTCTCTGAGGTTGCCGATATACAAAACACTTAAGTCAGCATAGGTGCTATCAAGGGAAAAAAAACTTCCTAACAACTTTATTAAGATAAACTTTGTCATTGGCTCTAAATAGACCAAACATCCTGTTTTAAATACATGCTATTTGCCAACCTCTTTAAAGACGGATTTCTGTAACAGCTCTATAATCACAGCACTCCTGTTTTGGCTGGTTGTAGGTTTCTGGTGACTTTAGGGATTTTAATTAGCTGATCATTGTGATCAATCTTCTTCTGGTAATTTCTCCCCAAAACCCTATGTATAAGAAGGATTCAACATCATTTTACCCAGTATACTGTTAGTCAAAAGAATCCATTCTAGTACCTGGGTGTTACATCATCAAATCTACTACTATTTCTTTATTTTATTCATATAAATGTAATGCCTCAGGAATATTAGAAACAAAGTAAGTTGTCTCTTTTAATTTTAGCAAATTTGATCATGTTTTGTCTCTTCTGATATGAAATACATAATTCAGAACCCAAATGTTTCATTTTTAAGAGAAATGTGAATAATAGAAGAATCAAACAACCCTCCCCCAACACAAAAAAACAAAGAAACAAAGAAATCTATATAAATGAATTGAAAAACTACATGTCTTTCCCCTTACCATTGCGACTACAAAGTTCTTTGAGTCTTAAGAATTTCAAGATAGGAAACCATTCCAACACTTTTCTGTTATTTCACATTTCATATAAAAATACTGCCTATAGAGAAATATGTATATGTCAGTGTATTAGTTCCAATATGCCTCACTCATGTACTCTAAGCTTTAAATCTAAAAAATTCCTTAGAATGGAGACTTTTAACAAAAGTGTAATTTTACAAAAACTCAACAGAGAGCTAAAGAATTTGGGATATTCTGGGTCACTCTTAGTCAAACTTGTGCTTGATCTACATCACTTCGAGACTTCTGTAATAATCTTGCTAAAAGTTTGCATTCTTCAGGTATCTATCCTCCCACTGGAAAGCATGGATATAAATCAACAAAAACAAATTAAAATGAATATTTCACTACTCTATAGAATTTTAAAAATAAACCTCCCCTTTTATATGCAATTCAAACGTGAATGATTAACCTGTGTGAATTTGCTTTGATATCATTTGTCCAGAAGTTTCTAGTAGCTTCAATCAACTTTAAAATAGAACTAAGCCACTTTCCTAAATGCAAAATCGATTGTTCTCTAATTAGCAATTCATTTTTACCTGCCTGCAATAGTATTTATATGCATATTGACCACCCTTCACACGTCCCAACATACCAATATTCTTCTGAACCAGTTAATTGGATATTTCCTTGAAATGTCACCATGTAAGATCCTATTAAAATTTGCCTTTTCTATTCCTCCCAATTTATATTTGATTTATTTATCCTGGGATGATAGTTCATATCTTCGAGGTACCACTGTACATTTTTCCATTTTTCTCTTCAGACCATTACATTTTTAGCTGAGCTATTCATACACATTGAATCACAGACAGCTCTTGACTTAGAATGTTACCTGCAAAATACAATGGTGTATTGTACTACTCTAGCACACATGATTAAGACTAATCATAAAAGTTTATAGTATATGAAGGTATATTTTAAAAATTCTATAGAGTAGGTTTTCCTCCATGCCAAGCAAAAGGATTAGTATGATGACTTAAAATTTTTAGCACTATTGCTTAGGCCTTATGTTGCTCCGTCATGGCTTGTGTTCATGTTTGTTGTTTGGTTTTGTATGTTCGTGTTGGAGAAGGAAGGGGAACACACGTGAGTTCGCAGGACACTTAAAAAGAAATAGTCATTTGAATTCTAACTGGTCAGATAATCTGGCTGGTATTATTTCATTAATTTCAGTATTTCAGGTGATTTCAGAAATTGCAGTAGAAAGTAATATGTCACCCAACCACACTGCCTTCCCCTCCACTACACAAATGTGTACATCTGAATATGCATGTGTGCATGTGTAATCTTCCTGTCAGTCTGCAACTAGATCTAAAGTTTCTACTCATACAATAAAGTGCTGCAAAGGAGCAGATCCCATAACCTTGCTTTGGGATGACACACAGATCTGAACATACTGTTCTGAAAGACTGGTAATTCCACAGGTCCACATTTCTTTTTTAAATTTCATCCCTTAATATTTCAATGTCTTTCAAAGCCATTTCCTGCTGATACAAAGGAGCTATGTTTGAAAAACATTCTTTTCTTTTGCCTACATGGATCATCTTTAAACTTTCATATTAATAAATGATGTCTTTCTACATTTTCCTTTGGAAAAATTCAAAATTTGATATATTTCAGTCTCACTGAATTATAAACAGTCCCATTTTCCTTCAGCATTTAGATTTTATTAGTTTCTCCAAAAATATTAAATTAACATACTGAATAATAAAAGAGTCAATAAGATGTTTTTATAAGCTTTGCATATAAATTTTAGGAAAAGATTGCTGAAGAGCTGACAGATTGAGAACTATAACAGTTAATGGACATATAGTGCAAGATAAAGTGCATTCTTTATGGAAATTTGTAGCAAATAATCTCTAAGGTCATTCCTTTCATTAGGAAAACCATGAAAAAAGATGATAAAAACAAAAGAAATCCCTTCATTATTCTTAAGTTAGGAATGCAAAAAAAAATTTAACAGTAATTGTACAGTCAAAGTGAGATTCATAAAGTATACTTTGTTAATCCGTAGTTTGAAACCATATGTACTTCATTTGCCCTTGAATTCCAGCACCTCATTTTTAACTATACTTAGTTTACATGTTACTTACAGAGATTAATCTTCTCTTCTGCTAAGTGCATTGAAAATCAGGAGCACTAACTATGTAAATGATGCTAGAAAATGTATCCCCCAAGTATGAAATAAAGCTCTAACTAGATAATGCTAATAAATATTAATATATGGAGATAGCAAAGGAATATTAAATGATTAAGCTGCCCCAAATAAGAATAATAATATACCTAAAGTCCTCCAGGCAGTCATTCAGTATTTTAGGGCTCTACAAATATTAACAAAAACAGGGGCAGCAGAGAATTGTATGTCCTACAGCTTTATGACTTAAATTGCCAAAGGAAGAGGAATGGGCAGTGGCTATAATTAAACAGATGAAAGATTGACTCTGTTGGTTAGAGCTGGTAATTAATTCCAATACATAGAAGCCATTTTTTTCATCTTTCAGTAAGCAGGTTTTCTTCTCTACAAATTACCATTTCCTAGTCTCTTTCCTTAAAAAAATGAAATTAAGGAAACTATTTTGTAAGCTTTCAGAGTCTCCAGAGAACTTACTTCTACACTAATCTCATTATGATTTTTTTCAGATATTGAATAATAAACACTGTAGTAAAGGTTATGGACCAGTGTTAAGCAGAATGTAGAACCTCTAACACTGAAGCTTATACGGCATGCACCAAGAAACATTCTATAGGTGCCTTAGGTCTTTGTAGGTCCACACAGCAAAAAAATGAAATGAGTGGAAAGTTCCCTAATTACCTAGTGAAAATCAGTATCGCAGGACCAGCCTTATATTTATTTTCTTTTGGTTCCAATATTAGAGGAATATCATGGCCAAGCCATAACAAATAACATGAATTCGAGAGGGCATTCTCTCTGCTGCCCTGCTTGGGATTGTCTGCGATATACTCTAATATTGCCATCAAGTAACCTGACTGATTACTGTGTCAGTGGGGCTTCTCAGAAAGAATTTGGGCAAGGACATATATATATTTTTTCATGTTAAAGAAAGTGAAGAGGATAGTTAAGGTAATCTTGCTTGTATGCTAGATAAATGGTCATGTTCTTCATAAGCATGTTCTATGCTCATCCCCACCTCAGTCAAGGAAAAGATAAAATATTATACTTTTACATAGAGCAGCTCTAGTGTCCTTTACCACCTTGCCCCTTGGTCATATTCTTCACACTAAAATATTTTAAGGAACAAAAAGAGAAATGAGGCTCAGCTGACATTGATGAAAAAAATCCATCCAGTATTTGCTGCAAAACTGAGTATTACTTTAAGATTATTTTGCATCCCCACAAGATTTGACAGCCGTACTAGCCATACTCGGTTACTCCCTGGTCCCTACTGTAAATAAGGATCCTGAGTTGGAGATATCAAAGTCAGTACTCTCAAACCTAGAACTACCACTGCAGTTTAAGTTGCACTTCTTGCTCGTAGGGATTATGTAAAACCAATAATAAGAAAATGACCTGAAATCAATTGAGTAGCCATAGCACGATTGTTATCCTGCAAAAATCACAGGAACACAAACAAGGGAGTAAGGAATTATCAAAATACGCAGTACAAAGAAAATAGCACAAAGCCAAGAGTCTATAGATGTGATTTCAAGTAATTCTCTGAGTTTCTATATAGTGCACAGCTTTCAGCCTCAATAAAAAGCCAATTATTAATCCTGCAATTACCCAGCCTTATCACTACCGCCCACAGTTGCTGACTGTAGCTGGAGTTCTAGTTGATATTCTTTTCATTAGTATGGCCAATGGGAAATTTAATTAGAGATACATTTCTTGAATGGACAAGGGGAAATATAAGGATTAACAAATTAATTCTAGCATTTAATTACATTTAACTGTTTACCATTCTATATCAAAAATAAATGCCAACATGAGCTAACCCCCTTTTAGTCTGTTTCCTCTTATATAACTGTGAAAACATTATTTTTGAAGGGGAGTAAAGTGAGATTTCTTCCCTGATAGCTTGTGCACTGATTGAACAGGAAGAAATAATCTACCTAGTTTATTCTGAACCCTATCAGTTCCTGACCACATTCCATAAATGCAGGCATTTGGAAGGAAACAAACTCATCCACAGGTAACAGAAACCAAAATATGCACTGATGGAGAGATAAGAAACTGTAACTAAATGAATCCAGGTAAATCTAAAATAGAGAAATGAAAAGAAAGCCTGGTGGAATATTTAATGGGATAGTCCTGCTTGCATCACAGGCCTCTATTTGCCACACCAACAACTAAATTTCTGTGCCATAAATAATGTAATTTCTTCCCCTCTGACTCTTTCTTGTTTCTTTCTTTCACCTTAAACTGCATGTGTGCATAGGTAAGATAATATGTGTGTTGTGGTGGTGGATTTCTCAGCTATCTATAAATAAGGCCCAGTTCCATGGCTTGTGCACACCCACACAAACCTTTACATGTGTGTGCTATATAACTTTACTATTATTGTTTTGACATTTAAGAAACAGATGCATGTTTTTCACTTTGGAAGGCAGACATCTGTTCTTCCAAATTCTCTCCAGAAGCTGGAGTTTTCTAGCAGAAGCGTATTAAATTAGAGAAGCTCTTTATCACCTCGCCCCCTATTCATACCCCTCCACTCAAAATGTTTTAAGAAACAGAAAAGGGAAACTTATGAATAAGCTTACAAGCGTGAAGACTCTGCTGACACTGATTAAAGAAGTCCACACAATGTTCACTGGAAAGTAATCTATGCTAATGCAATTTACTAGGAAGGAGAAAGAAGGAAGTTGAGCTCGAAGCTCTGATAGATGGAAAGTTGCCTGAGGAGCCGGGTAGCCCAGTACTTCAGAAAAATTGCGTAATTCCCATGAAAAATAAATTCTGTCTGTTTTTATTAAGAAAAATCTAACCTAAAATGCATATAATCATTTGTGTCTGGTTCTGGCATGTTGATTGTCATGGTTAGAAGGGAGAGAAAAAAAATCCCAAAATGTTCATAGAAGGAATTCTTTTTGCATGTTGTTTTGTTGGAGCTTTATTTGGAGAGGTGGTTCTGTTCTGATTTTACTCTGAAAAGCGGAGACTGCCTGCTCCATCAAAGTTTGCAAAATTCGAAATTGCAAAGCCCTCAGAACATATCAAGCTCATCTGGAATTAGTTAATATATTAACTCACTATTCTCCAGGGGAAGGAAAGGAGAATGGTATGTTTTAGATGAATTTTGGATGTAAATTCTAAACAGGTGGACAGAGCAGCAGGAGGGTGTTATCAGGCTTCCCACAGGGAGCTCACACCATATAGTTGTAGAAAATAAATCACAGGGATGGTGGTAAAGGAAATCAGATTTGCCAAGCTGAGTATTTATACATGAAAGAAGTATGAATGCTCAGTAAATTATAGATCGGGGCTTCAAAGCCATGCATCTACAACGTACAATCATGCAGACTCACTGCAGGCTACTAACTGTCCTTCACATGAATGAGGCACATATTTTTAATTTAATTTTTAAAATCTTGGGCACTAGTCTAAGTGCTCACATGGTGAAAAGCATTTTTTCTGTAAACATGCCACACATGTGCCTGAGAGTAAAGTTGCTTTTTAATTACAAACAACATTTGTGAGCTCCCTGCTGGTGACACCATTTGGGACACAGGCAGGAGCAGAGCTCAGATGGAGAGGTGACGAACTCTGCCTCCTAGTTAAATAATACAGAAGGGAGCAGAGCAGGCCCTTTGTTATTTTTAAGCAAGGCACACATTGTCGTGAGAGTAAGTAATGGGTCTTGCTTATGGGTTCATGCTCCCTGTGGGGATAGATATTTTTGTGCAATTTCCATTTATTTCTGGAATTCCAAGAAATGATAAGGGTTTTTCCCTTACTTGGTTATTTACAGGAAACTTGAGAATATCAGTTGAAAATCACATTTTATACTGTAAATTGAGTTTTCAAATGGCCTTGGCTTACAAAGCTGCATTAAGTGGGATGAGTGCATCTGTATTTCTCAGATGTAAATGAGAAAAGATCCCCAGAAACATTATCCCAGTCTTTTCACAGATGCACTCATTGTCCTGGGTGTTTTGCTTCACATGACAAGGGATATAATGATAATAATGTAATTAAGATTTACCGAGCATTTACTACTTACCAGACAGTAGATTAAATGTTTTACAATCATTATCTCACTTAATCCTCACTCTAACTTTGGGACTTAGGTAGCATTATTATCCCCATTACAAAATAGATGATGAAGCTGCAGTTTGAAGAGATTAATTAATTTGTCTAAGATTACTCATTCTAGTCATTGGTAGAGCCAGACTTGAATGTAGATCTCTACGGCAGCAAAACTCGGCAAGAAAGACCTCTCCAAACTCAAAACTTACTGACTATTCTCCAAACCAAACGTTAATTTTCACTAAGGGCATTTAGAGCATTGGCCTAAATGTGCATATATTTCTTGTGGCCTTACCTTCACAGATCTTGGGCATGAAACTTGTTGAGTTTTGCTTCTACTTGATTGAGTAGTCTCTTCATGCTCATTCCTCAGCCCCTCTGTGTTTAACTTTCAGTTTCTTCTTACTGGAACCTTGACCTGGACAGCCCAATAACTAAGTTTGCCAGATACCCAGTCTACTGCTGGTGACTCTCATCTTGTCCACAGCCATTCACACTGATCCTCACTTCCTCAGCATCTTGGCTTACAAGTCTTTCCTCAAAGAGCAGCAAGTGATAGCTCAGCTGCTGGTACAGTTTGCCAACCACCAGCTCACCCTCATCGTCTATATTTCTGCATGGGAGTTGTACCAGAGTTCCTCATGCCTTCTAACTGTGGAGGGTCATATATCCACTTTCAGTGGACTCTGTAGAAAGAAGAGCTCCACCAGTAGGTTTGATGAAATATAGTAAGAAATTCTCTCACCTCTGGACAGAAGAGAGGATAATTCTCAAACACAGTGGATACAACCACTGTCTTGGACGTTTCAAGGTGACAGAAAATTCAAAATTCTTGAATCATATTTTGAAGAATTTAAATTACACACGTGTATCATAGTTTGGTAAATAATTTAGTAGGTTTTATATCAATGACTGGTAGAGATGTCAAATTTTTAAATCTCATTTTTTCTATCTGTATCATTGCCATTGTCTCTGTCTCTCTGTCACTCTGTGTGTGTGTGTGTGTGTGTTTGCTTTAGTTTGTACTATTTTCTGGGTTCCTTAGTTTGCTGTTTGTCTTTGAGGAATTATTCTATAAATGTACTCAATATACTGTTTTATCCTTCGTTACTTGTGAAAATTATTTCACAATTTTAAATTCATATACACACAATTCAATTAATAGACATTTAACAAATGACTAAGTAAAAATATGACTGATACTTAGAAGTATAATGATTGAGTTTACATGCATAAATTTTAAGGTTTTGAAAACATATTGTCAAATTTACCTTGGGATAGATTATACAGATAACTTCTCTATCAATAGAAAATTGGATAATATAAGTTTTAAGTATATTTGATATTTTGCTGAATTAACTTTAAAAATAATGTTATAACATTTATATTCAAAGGTTATGCCTTCATTTTTGCAATTTAACATTTACAGGAGTCAACTTTAATGTGTAAATAACTTCAAAAGAAGTAAACATTTAATACCTTTAAAAGTATCACATATTTGTTTGCATACCATTCTAAAATGATTTGAGTGAAGAGGGTAAAATAAAATAACAATAAATATTAGTCATCTAATCTATATTTAACTATTTCATATTAAATACAGAAACTATCTCCTATTCCTTTTATTTAAAAACTTCTTTATGTTGTCATTGTCCACTTTATTTCATCTCTGTATTTTCTGAAGTATGTAGAACTCATTTCCCCAGAGTTATTAATATGTCAACATTTCCATCCTTTTTGAGAGCTTTATAAATCAGCCATAAAATATATGATGCTGGCGTAAACCTGACATATATTCTCAGCCCAGAAGCACTATTTTTTTCACATTTTAAAATGAAACAGTTTGCTCTGAACCTACAAAGGAGCAATGTCTAAATGTTTTCTGACTTCCTATGTGTTATGTCTTTTTCCAAGAATAATCTCTTCTACAAAAAACAAAAGAGGAAAATTCATATAGTTCAGGATAACAGCTCCAGAGAAGTCATTACAAGCTTGCCCTGTCAAAGATGCCATGTTAATAGCTTCATGTGTACATCATGCATACATAATAATAACTTTAGAATTTATTCAACTTCAAGTTAGGCAGCAATCTGAAGAAAGTGCAGGAAACTATTTCCAAGAAAGAAGCAGTAACATAGAATCTAAGGTATGTATTTGAACATTATCAGTATGGAAACTCTTTCTCTTTATCACCTACATTTTTTTTATTCAAAGCTCACTGAATATGGTTAATAAATAAGACAATAACATCACAGAAGTGACAATATATAGCTGAAAAAGAAAGGTACACGGAGCTCACTCACAGATTAGCCTAACGCCCAGAGAAAAATCTCCACATGGTGCCCCTGGATTTGATCCTTGGGTGGGGCAAAAAAGAAGAAAGAGCTGTTTCCATTGTTGTTTTACACATTTTAAACCTAAGAAAAAATCTAAAATACATTTCATTTTGTCATCTAAAGACATTACATAATTAAATAAATACTAAGAAAAACTTTATGTTTAATTTTCCAAATTTTCTCATTAAACAAGCTTTCAAGGAAGTATTAAGCATGTAAAAATTGAACTAGGACATGTATTTGGCACGCCTTGCCTTTCTCCTACTTGTAGAACCAAAAAAATCCAAATAGTAATAAGAAAAAAACTAATACTATAACATAGCTGGTCAATAAAAGCTAAAAATAAAAAAGCAAATCTGCTATAATTGAAGAAATTCAAATTTGCTTCTCCTCTACCTTAATTTTCAAAGTGGACACTCCAAGGTAACTTTCTTTTTCAATAAAATATTTAGTGTTTTACCAAGAAGTCACCAAGGAGCTCCTTGAAATAGTTCATTGACTTCACAGACATGATATTTCATTCCCAAGGACTAGCAGTTTACTTTACTAAGAACATGCCCCAAGAAATGTCCAATTTTAAATTTCACCTCTAGAAAATGTCTTCCCCATTAAACATAGAGGAAATAAAAAGGAAACACTTGTGAAGGATAATGTCATCTAAAGCAGAAAGAAAGAAGTTTCCTCATATGAGCATAATAAAATATTACCCCACTCTCTGTATCTCAGAGGACAGATAAGATATTTCACATCCCTTTACAGATGGCTTTTGACTTGTTCTCATTTCATAGTGAATCAACCATTTCAGAATCACAGGACTCTATTCCCCAACCAAAAATTATTCATCACCACAATCCCATCACAAACTATATAAAATATGCAAATGAATGCACATGAATTATTTTTGAGGGTCATATGGAAATAATTCTGATCTAAGATTTAATTCATTACTATTATGATCTATAAAATTTCTGACAAATAAAAGCGTTCTGGTAACCTTTAGCTTTGTTTACCTCTCGTTTCTTCAGAACAGAAACACTAAGGTCTATAGTAGAAGAAATACTCAACTGTGTTTCAGTTAATTTTGCTGTGGAAAATATGATATCAGATTCTTTTTAATGTACAGAGACCCTTTTGGCTTTGTGAGTCTCAAATTAGGAAACTATGTTTAGTTGTGTCTGTTCAAAGTGAGTTAAATCATCTACACTTGTTTCCTGTTACTGAAACTTTATTCTTAATTTCTGTGTTGATGAAAGACAAGAGAACTGATATCTATGCCTATTAGTAGATAAAAGTGGGGCCTATCAGGATTTGGGCCTTCCTTCACCAAACTGACTTGTGCTTCCAGGGTCTTTGCAATCTTAATTAATCATGTACCACTTCTAGTTAGTTGTGTATAGAGTGTTGCTGTGTATAGTCAACTTTAAGGCTACGTGGGTCAGATCACATCCAAAACACAGTGGATAGTTCAGGTCTCGTGGTAATTTAAAAGTCTGAAGTTTAGCGATCAGTCTCCACTAAGGCCCAATAGCAAGCCAAACTGTGCTCTAGAGGAGGATAGTTATGCACAGAGGGAGCAGAGCTCCACTCCAAAATCCCCAGGGCTGCACTTGTTCACACACAAGAGCCAGCCAAATGCTCCAAACAGCATCCCTCTCTTGCACTGGCCTTTGGCACAAGTCCTAAAAGCAACAAAAATATAAGTACATTTAAAAAATAAAACATCAGGGTATAGTGGTGCATGCCTGTAATCCCTGCACCCTGCAAGACTGAAGCAGGAGGATCATGAGTTTGAGCTCAGCCTCGACAACTTAGTAACTTGGCAAGACTCTGTCTCCAAATAAAATAACAGTAAAGGACTGGGGATGTAGCTCGATATGAAGGCCCTAGAATTAATCCCTAGTACTGCAAAAGCAAAAAAAAATTAAAAATATATATTTGTTTTCACTCAGCTTCATTTGTTACAGCTCAAAATGACAAATAAGCCCAAGTACCAAGAGAACTAAGATAATGATCCATTCTTGCAATCAGAACCACTCAACTTGATAAAATAGAGTGAACAATTAATACAGTCAATACAGCAAATACTAAGGAGGTAGGACTGCAAAAATATAATCCTATGATCTGAATGTACCTTGCCAAATGCACGTGTTGAGTCTTACTGTCCAGTGCAATGCTGTTGGGAATGGGGCCAATGGGCAGGGGTCTGGTTTGAGGGCTCCATCCTCATGAATTGCTTGGTGCTGCTAAGAAAAGGACTTACAATAGTGTGCTCACTCTCTCCGTCCCATGTCTTTCACCACAAGACACATAGTACAGAGGCTCACATTGAGTGCACTCTCTTGATCTGAGACTTCCCTTCCTCTTCCAGATCCATGAGATATGAATTGCTGTTCTTTATAGATTTCTCAGGTTGCGGTTTTCTGTTATAGCAACACAAGAAGAGCTGAGATGCAAAGGAACAATTGAAGAAAGAGAAGAATGATGTATGATAGGTCAGGACCACTTATGCTGTCCTGAAGTCTTAAAGGTGCTCTGAAAGTCCAGTGGAGAAATTTAGAGCCAAAGTTACCCATAAGACAAGCCCAACGTTGGGCATACATATCTCGGTTGTAATATCAAGAATGTGCCTGTCAATGACTGGAGACCTAAAGAACAACATGACATCGCTTACCTTTGTCTTAATTTTCTGCTGGTTGGAGGCTACTTGCAAACACTGTGTAACTTAGACTAAAACCTGAGGAGATCTTCAAGGAGATACCCTGTCAAGGCTACAATCTAACCACACCTTCTATAGCTGGGCACTGAGTTCTTTTTTGAAGAAAAAGAACAGAACGTTCCTGTATCTGCGGCATTCAACAACACGGATGAATCTGAACCTTGTTATTTAAGTTTAAAAGTAAACTCAGTACAAAAGATAATATACAGTCTGATTCCTTTCGTGTGCAAGATCAAATATAACTAGACACACAGAAGTCAGAAATCCAGAATAATGTTGCTAGTGGAAAGGTGAGAGAATTTTCTAGAGTCGTGAAAAGTTTCCATATCCTGATTGGGGTGCTGGAGAGATCAGCACATTTGTCAAAGTCATCCAATCATACACTACGGAGTTGTAAATGTTACTTCAACTTGAATCACGACTCCTCCCTCTTATTATAAATATAAAAGACACAAGCACCTGAAACCTAAAATAGCCATTAAAATTACCTATAATTCTGTACTCATTTGCATTTGCCAAGAGATAATTAGCATATAGCACAACCGGCTCTGAACATAGATATTAAATCTTTTCTGGTGTTTAACTGCGTGCAATGTACTTGTGTCTTTGTACAAATGTGGGCCTGTGCTTTAAGTGTGCACTCTTGTACAATTACATGTATACTAACATGTCTACATCTGCCCCTAGTGAATTACATACTTTTAAGTCCAAATATATCTATAGGAAACAGAAGCAAAACTTATTCTGAGAACTACATCGAAACAGAGTGAGGTGGCCAAGGTTTATGCAGGTACTTAATTCCATATCTGAGTCCTCTTTTATGGAAAAATACTGCCCATAGTCAGGGGACACCAAGACAGGAATGACATGGCAGAAGGGCAGAGAGAAGCAGCTTAGTTCACACAACCAGGAAGGAATGGAGAACAGCTCCAGAGAAGAATGGTAAAGGAACCATATTTAGTACCCAGGGTCACACTTCCAGCACTCACCCTCACGAACACAGGAGCATGCTCCACTGCTCTGCTGGGTGTTTCTTAACCCAATAAAGTTGACATATCAAGATTAAGTAAGGGTTATAGTATTCATAACTATATAGTAAAAAAACAGGTCTGGCTACATTCTTCTCATTGCCCTGCTTTGCTAGAGGAAAGTACCCTGTGCTATTAGGGTAGATGAGGATTTAATTCTCTTATACTGCTACTCTCATTCTGAATTTTTCTTCCACTTACCATTCAAATAGCACCTTTAGAGTAGATAATTACTTAGTGTTCATTCTGATATAAATATACATTAAAAACTAGGTCAAGTCAAGCAATTTATTGCTTTTCCTTTCTTTTTTAAAATTTATTTTAAAGATAAAAGAATGAAAACATAACAAACACACACATATTTACAAATGACACAAAAACAATACAAGCAATACAGAATTTCAGACAAGGTGATGGGAAATTAATAATGGTTGTTGTATTACATATTGATATCATCAAATTGGTTATGTATATAAACAAATATGGGCATGTAAGACTGACTGAACAAAAACTATGAATCATTTAAGAAAGGAAAAGAAAGACCCTGGATCAGTCTTGCTTTTCCTTCCTTGAATGATTCACAGATTTTCCTATTGTTAAAAACTTACCCTGTTTGTATTTGCCTAGTTATTTCTATAGTAATCAGTTTATCCTACTTCTTCCAGTAGCCATTAAGTACAATTTTCCACACATTCAGATGTCTGGTATGATGTACCACTTCAGCTTATTTGCAGTATTATTCCTGAATCTTCATATCTTCCTGCTCTAAAATGAATTGGTTATTATTTTAGTCTGGTATATAGCTCTGAACTAGGATTTTTAGTCATTTTCCTAGGATTTCTTTTCCCCATTTACCTCTTGTCTTTTTTAAAAAGAAAATAAAATGAAATTTTATAACAAAAAAAGGAAATGACAATAGTTAATGCATTGTGTATCATGATGTTCAAGCTAGTTACTCTGAGTAAAAAGCATATACCAAAAAGATTCTTACAAAAAAAAGCAAATAATAGTGCAAAACTTTCTTTACAGCTATCTAAGATAAACTAGTAAGAATGGACTTTTTTCAGAAGTGCACATGACCAATAAATACACAAAAAACTGACCACCATCACTGGCCATAAGAGAAGTACAAATTTTTCTTTTTTTTTTGGTTTTTCTCCGGTACCAGGAACCAAACTCATGACCTTGCACTTGCCAGGCAGGCGCTTTTGACGCTGAGCTAAATCCCCAGCCCCTAGAAGTACAAATTAAAACTACACTGACATACCATTTTAACTCATCAAAAGATCTAGTAATAACAAGTGCTGGAAAGTATGTTTGGGAAAAGGAACTCTTCTACTTTATTTATGGGAGTAATATGTGTGCACACATGTTTATAGAAGCACAACCTGTGATAGGTAAATCTTATAAACAACCCAAATGCCCATCAAATGAGGAATGGATACAAAAGATGTGTTTTTTTATACAATGAAGTACTACTCAGCCATAAAGAAGGATAAACTGGGGTCTCTTATACGTAATTGGATGCAACTCAAGTCCATACTCATAAGTGAAATAAATCATATCCATATGTGTAAACATCATATTGTCTCACTATTGTGAGACACTGAATGAATAAAGTGCAAAGTGCACAATAAATAAAATGAATTGGGAAGAAACTGTTCAAAAGAAAAGACAAACTGTGATGGGGAAAGGAGAAAGAAAGGGAAAAGGAAAAAAATATATTTATACACAAGATAGTTAAAATAATTACACTGCTAATTTCTCTTATTTGAATGAAAAGAAAAGTTTGTGCTAATAGTGTTTGGACATGATATCATTCTTACATCTTGTACCCTGAATAATTACCATGAAGACAACAACATGCAATGTATTAATTATTGTACTGCTCTTACTAACCTCTTTTGAAATTCTATTTTGTTGTTATTTTTATTTTTTCCTTAAAATAGAAAAAAATTTTAAAAATTTTTATGGGAATGTAAATTAGTACAACCACTGTGGAAATCAGTGTAGAGAATCCTCAAAAAACTAAGAATAGAAATTCTGTTTGACCCAGTTGTCCTTCCCATAGATTTCTTCCCCAAAGAGTTAAAAATCGTCATATGACAGGAATACATGCATATCCATGATGACAGCAGCACATTTAGAATAGCTAGATCTAGCAAATGACATTTATGATCATTTGTGTGCTGAATTCTTGGTTTCTTTGCTCTTGTATGTTGTCCTTCCTTATGCAATTTCTTCAACTCACGAGACTCCTGGTAAAGCATGCAGAGATCATAATTATTTTTCAAGTAGCTGCATTTCTGATGGTGCATTTGCAGTGGATCGAAACTTTTTTCTGAGTCTAGAGATTTATGATGCAACTAGGTTTCCCTCAGAATTTGGAAATCATTTCTCTTTTTATTGAGAGTCTGATGACATCATGAAAACTTTATATGAGAATAGGCTTATATATTCGTAAGTTTTGAGGATTTTCTTCATGCCTTGATTAAGAAAATTTAAGAGTGGTTATTCACTTTAATTCTCAGCATTTTAGCTAATGTGTTACAATACTTATTTAATACTGTTCTCCCATCACTTTTGTTATTTTGTCTTTTTGGAATTTGTGAGTTAGATTTAGATGTTTGGCTTCCAAAATCAAATCTCTAATCATTTCACTTTAAAAAAAAAAACAAACAGTTTTCTCTTATTGAACATCTCTTGACCTTTTTGTGTTAGTCTCTACCAAGATTTACCTAGATTTTAACTTTAATTTTCCCCTTGTAGCTGATTTTGTATATCCCATTTCACTGATTCAATAGGCCTAACCTGATAAGAGTATCAGGTATCTGATCAGCAATGGGACTAGCTTGTATCCATTTGCACCTATACGCCTTCCTTATCTCCTACTATAATGGAATAATAGTCTGTGCCAACATATAAGGCAAATACCATTACTTAATTTATTTATTCTTCCTTTCATTTGTTCATTTTTTTTGGCAAATATTTATTGTGTCTCTGTGATACACTTTATTTCCTAGCCCTATTCAAAGTGATACAGAAATAACAACAAACATCTCTGCCTCTATAGAGTTTTATCTAGGAGGAGGAGATAATACCAACCCCAAATTATATGACAAAGTCAGTTAGAATAGCATAACCCAGCTGTTTTTATTTCTTTGAAGGATCTTGATTCTGCAACTAATCTCTTCCATGGTCAGCCTTACATTTATTGAATAATATCTATTAGCAAATGTGGTGGTTTATATCCAGATGTCTCCTCCAAGTCTCAGGCACTCACAGGTGGGACTCCGGGAGATGATTGGGTCATGGGGGTGTGATACTTGTAGTGGACAAGTTCACTGGTGAGTCCATAGTTAACTGTGGCATTGGGAGTTGGAGCCTAGTTGAAGGAAGTGGGGTTGCAGAAGGTGGAGGAGGGCGTGGCCTTGCAAACAGATCTGCCGCTCCTGCCTCTCCCTTCACTCTCTCTGTGCCTTGCCATGAGCGAGTGTCTTCCACAATGGCCTGTTCCATGGCATCCTCATTGGAGCTGGTCAACCGCAGCCTGAACTTTCTGCAAACTATGAGCCAAAATAAACCTCTTCTACTTGAAACTGTGTGCATTATGTATTGTGCCACAGCCACAAGGAAGAGACTAAGACAGCCAATGATCATTTCACATTTCATTTTAAAACAGGAATTCTTACTCATCCATATTCTCCATCAATTGCCCCATTTGTTTGTTCCTCTTCAGAACGAAACTTCTATAACTTTCTATTCATTATCATCACTCTACCACTCCCTCACTTCTCACTGCCTCAGAGGATGAAATGGCTATTATTAAGGCCAAAAGACTAATGGACAACTCTTCATCTTATGACTGCCTCAGCTAAAGTTTAGAAATAGTTGAACAGTCTTTCATTTTTGAACTACTGCACTGGGCTTTTGGAATACTATATTTGTTAACTCGAAGTACGCCAATGGGCTCTTGTTAGACTCACTTACTAAGTTGGTATAAACACCGATATGGCCAATAGCTGAGAACTCTCCATTCCATGACTGAACGTCAAATGTGTGATGTTTAACGCTATCTCCTTTTAACCAGCTGTCTGCTTTCGGAACCTTCCTTAGAATAGTTAATAATAATTTGTAATGGAACTGAATACTTCTTATGAACCAGAATCTATTTAAGGAACAGTTAGAACATGAATTAATACATTTGACTTGCTGATATCTATTTTTATAAATGAAGAATTTGAAGTATTGAGTGCTTAATTCAATTCTTAATATCATTTAATTTCTAAAAGTGAAATTAAACCTCAGTGATTAGTGATTCATGGTGACTAGTCAGGATCCACTTCCCTATACTCTTCCTGACTGCACCGTATTTCTTTGAGCTGATTAACATCTGGCATTGCACACTAAATACAGGAAAATGTTTAACTTATATAAGATTTACTTCTGGTAGGAATCAATGCATTATGTAGGTGTATTTACATGTAAGTTTACTTCCCATATTTGAGGATTATATAGACATATGCTCAGGACAGAAATAAGACAGCAATTGATTTCCAAGACAGTACCCTCGCCTAAAATAATATTTTGCCAGGCTTGTTTTCTGTCAGTTGGAAATATGATCATTATAGTGAATATGAATATTAGAGAATTAGAAGGGGAGAGAAAACTATCTTGAGCTAGTGGTAAAAGTAGAATACATATTTATAAATATGAAAGTAAAGTCTGTCATAGATGAAAATGATATGACTACCAAGCACAGATCAACAATTTGCAGCATCTTCTTGATGAATGAAATAGAAGACCACTAACTAAAACTACCTTTACAGAACAGATGAACATGTTTCTTGCTTCACCTGATAGTTGCTGTTGGTTCATATAATGTAGAATGCAATCACAGATGAAATAGTAATAGACTATACCGGTGACAGAAAGCAGCACAAATTAAGTACAAACAACATGAAAAGAGAGAGTCGCCAGTTCACTTAGTCAATAAAGATCACAGTTTTCCAGATCATGCTTGAATTGCTGTTATTAATCACACTACCCTCTTACAGCAGACAATATTTTGCAGCTGATGATTGATAATCATCTTGGGCATAATGTCAGCTCTTCCCTGAACCAGCAGGACTTGGGGCACATATTTGCGATTTCACAGATCTGTCAGAATCCACAATTCAATACAGACTCAGATCAGTAACTTTTTTATTATTATTGAGTATACTGGGAGAAAACATCTGAAGAACAATTCTTTAGATTTCTTAGATCATTTTGGAAATTCGAGTGAATTTATGACACATTGATCATGAACATAAAAGTTATTAGAAGCAATTGTTCTATAATAAAAATTGAATGCACATAACATAGTTATAGCACAAACATCTGCCACTCATGCAGACATCATTCCGTAAACCCATCAACCTAACTCTATTTTCCCTTCTGATTGTATTAGGATTGCTTGCGGCCTGATAGTGATTTGAGCGACAGGCGTCCGCCCTGACACTCAGTGATACATACTCGAGTTTTGTTTATGGGAGTCTTCCCTCCTTGAGAAATGTAAGTTTTTAAATTGGTTTTTATTGCAAAGAGGTGTATGAGGCAGCAATGGTATTGTATTGCCTTAACTCCTTAAAAAGTCGAAGTCATTATAGTACCGAGTTTGCATAAAAAGTTCACTAACTTTTTAAATGTACTTTTTGGTTTGTAATGAAATAGAGCATGAGTTATTTAAAAGCTCCAGACAGGTTTCTTTAAAAATATAGTTT
>NW_004955423.1:14297328-14579702 GCF_000276665.1 Chinchilla lanigera
TATATATATATATAATATATCTGCCCTACTGTTCAGGAAAATGTACAGTGTTTGGTACATTTAAAAGAGGTTGACATCTTTACATAAGCATCCCCAGAAACAGAAAAAAATGTTTTTAAATTTTAAAGTCCTATTGGTGTTAATCTTCTTATATGTTATGTAGAACCATAGTAAAGTATCTGTTGTGCGGTTCTTACTGACAATGACACCGTGTTAGATGTGGAAGGGAGGTTTGAGGATATCTCCTTTGATCCTAGGAGCAATGCAGATATTCCCTAAACAGCACTTTTATCAGAAGGTCCTCCAGCATTTGTTCAGACACTTGATAGGAAAGTTATAACTTCAAAATCAATACTCTGTATTTGAAAATCTCCTGTTGTAGAAAAAAGTTTTCACATTTAGCTAACTTTTATCTTATCTTTACTTGCACAGAAAAACCCTCCAAAGCCTGCATGGCACAATGAACTTACAATAGAGAACCTTCAGATTTGTGTACTTGTGTGAAATACCATTTTGACATTATAATAGAACCAGTTATTTCAATTGTTCATATGAACATTATTTTAAAATTTGTCAAAATATGAATCTTAATAACATTTCTATAAAAAGAGTGGCAATATCTTCATATATAAAAGTTATTTTATTAAGAAATATTTTTTCCCAATTTTATCAAAACTCTGTAGAAAAAATTCAAACACAAGTGGGGAAAAGATGCATGAGGATTTGGGTTCCTTTTAGTCCCAAATGCTGGCATCTTCACTCTCTCCTTGCAGCAGATGTAGTAAGTCATATATGAAGCATTGTGAACAACTTTAAACCACTAGAGCTTCTGTAAAGATGAAATGTTGTCCCTTGTCAATAAACTCAAACTTTCTCTCCAATTATATCAGTCCTTAAATTAGCTTATACATTATGTGCTTATTTGTCAAGCAATTGATTTTTGAGGGAGAAAGAGAATTTCCATAATGGAAAAAAACAGTATAGACAACGTCCAATAGGTTTGAGACTGTGCTATACTAAAGAAGAACCAGTTCTTTTGCGCTTTTTGCCCCAATCTACTAGCCTCAATGTAAGTTGGCCTCATGACCATACTTTTTCCCTTTGGAGATTTGGCATTCTCAGAGTCATGTTATTAAACAATATTCCAATGAATGACTTAAAATTTTAGTTTAGAGAGAATAGACTCCATAATATATTCCAACTGTGTCATTTGAGCATTTATTAAACTGAGGAGGAATAGTCAGCCTTAGTTCTTTTGACTCAGAATTGTATTATTAGAACAATAAAGGCAAAACAAGTAGGAGACTCATTAAAATATCTACTGAGTCGTATTTTTTCATATTTCATAGGTAAGCCCTGCTTATGATTTTTTAAAGGCAAACAAACCCTCTTTTCCATTTTGAATTAGAATGAGAATTGCAAGTCCAAAAAAAGCTAAGAACCACCCTCCTCTTTGCCAAATTAGATAATTCAAAATACGTATACTACACATCTGAAACAAAATTCACAATTTTCTTTTATTGCACTGGACAGAAGAAGCAAATCCTCTTAAATATCATCACTTCCACTCTTCAAATATGCATAATTATCTAAGTGAATCTCGGAGGAGTATAAAGAAGGGAAAATAGTATAACAAAGTGTTTGAAACAGAAAAGTTTTTCTTAGAGGAAAATTATGCAATGTAAAACACAGAAATACATTTTTTAAAGACACTAACATCCATTTTATTGTTGACCATGATTTGAGTTTTTACTTTGGAGCTATGAAAAACAATGCTATTGTAAAGATTCTGTGCATGCCTCCTTATGAAAATGCAAAAGAGTTACTCAGAGTCCCCACCTGAAAGCAAAATGTCTACATCCAAGAATATATGAAATTTCAGTTCCTCTAGGATAGTGGCCATGAACCTATAGCGCTTGTGATGCAGCATTTTGTTCTTACCACTTTAAGCTCTGAAAAGCTCACCATCAGTGCTCTAGAGGATACTAAATGTGATTCAGTTGCTATTGTTCTTATTAGTATTCTCTCCAGTGATAGGTGAATATAAAAGTCAGAGTAAGAGCCCACCCAAAAATGTTCACATTTAATTCCTGAATTCTGTGGTACTACCTTCAATGGCAAAAAGAACTTGCTTGTAAATGTAAGTAAATTAAGAACCTTTAGATGCAAATATTATTCAAGTGGGTTAATAAACAAGAGTCCTTACAAGCGTGAGTGAAGGAGAGGAATGGCAAAAATGTCTATCAAAATGATTAGTTGGGAGAAGGATTCCATCTACTTATAATAGTTTTGAAGGTGGCAGAAGGTGCCAATAGTCAAGCAATTCAGGCAGCATTTAAAGGCTGGAAATGTCAAAGATATTCTCCCCTACAGATGTGAGAAGGAAAAGAAGCTCTGCTAATGCCTCGAGTTTAGGGCAGTGAGACCAACACTGGCCCTCTAAATCACAAAATTGTAAATTTACATATTTGTTTCATTTTAAATTCATGGTAATCTATTGCATCATCAAGAGGAAACTAATACAATAAATAAGCATTTCCATTGCATCATACAGTCACCAATGCTTAAGCTTTCTAGTCTTGGGTAAATTGCTAAGTATGAATGACATCTTCTTGAGATATTATTCTGCACATTTATTTATGTGTATGTATATACTCATATTCTCCTAACCACTTCCTATCACCTAGCATGTTTTATATTTTAATTATTTTAGTTTATGCTCTATTTTCCCCACAAAAACATAAACTCAACAAGGTAAAGATTTTCAATTATTCTCTTCACTGCTGAATGCCTGATACATAGTGTATCCTATTTATTGAATAAATTAATGAATGAATTGGTCCTGGTATCCATGAGTATTTCTTGAGTTTTGATGAAAGTTTCTTGCACACGATAAATGTATATTGCCAAAAATAGAATTGGTATTTTTCTTATTAGGTAACTACCAGGAGGAAATCACTTTAGTCTAATTAGCTGGTCTCCTTAGATGTATTCTTGAAATTTCATTTAAATGAGAATAGTAAAAGAAAAAGAAGAACAATAGGAAAATGCAGAAAACCTATGAAAGCTTCATTGTTATTTCTATTTCTCAGGCACTTATGCAACTCAACACAAAGACTGAAGTTATTCATCTTTCTAGTGAGATGCAGAATAAAGGATTCTAATTCTAATTCTAATCTTAGTTCTAATTCTATTCCTTGTTTGTGAGAAGGTTCTTTTCTATTCTCTATGTTACTTGAACTCTTGGGAAAAAAGATGTGAGTTCCTCAAATTTAACGAATGCTCTCAAACCTTAAACAAGTCTAACCATAGCACATTAGGTTGCAGCCTTCCCTTAATGCCAAATCTGTTTTTCAACTTTGTTGTCAGTTCATTAAATATTTTAAGTTAATTTGCCCAACTTTTTGGCATATGCACTGCCAGTAATTGAAGTCCCCAGTACCAAAAGGACTACATCTGAAACTCTAGCCTTTGGAAGAGATGGCTCTGATCCCACAAACTCTTGCATTTTGCATGTTGGTAAAACCAGCACCGAATAGATGATACAAAAATCTGTTATCAGCATGACTAGAACCCTGGCCCCCTTGGACCATGGCTGCAGTGATCTCTGGGTTCCTGGATGGCTCAGAAAAATGAAATGCATACTATAAGACCAATTCCATAGAAGGCCCCTTTTGGGTACATGTTCTATAAATTTTTTCTCAAATGAAGATCAGTACCTTTGCACACTTGACCCAGCAATGCATGAGGTCTTAATTTTAAAGATGCCCTCAGGCCATTTTTCTTCTTATCCTTGCACAAAGTATTGGATTTCTGTTTAATGGCACTAATCCTGCCAGCAACAACAATTTATCTTTCTGCTCTACTTTTTGCCAGCGGTTTTCACTATACATCTGGCTAAAAGCACCCAGTAATATCTATGCCACACCCTGAACATTGGGCTGCCTTTGAACTTTCTCCTCCAGATCAATTAACCCACCATCCTTAATCTCAGTCTCCTGCAAAGTCACGGTACATGTGCTAAAGGTACACTGTTTTTTGCGAAAGTGCTCATACACAGCCTCTAGTCCAGTTGTCAAAGAAGTTCTCATTCCCAACTGAAATCTCCTAAGCCTATCCTTCAGCATCCACATTTCTATCAACATTCTGGTCTTCTGAGCTTTGACCAAAACAGCAGATTCTAAGGTTCTCTAGCTCACAAATCCCAATTTTTGCAAATTATTCCTACAAGTCAGTTCCAAAGACTTCTAAATCTCATGGTCAGGTACAGTCACAGCATCACCCTCACTCCCCTGTCACCAACTTTCTGTATTAGTCCCCTTTCCCATTATTTGCACACAGTGTGTGACACAAACAACTTAAAGAAGGAGAGGTTTATTTCATCTCTCAGTTTCAGTGGGTTATGTGCATGATTGACTGTCTCCAAGGCAAAAACATGACAGAAGGGTGTGGCAAAACAGAGCTACCTACTTCATGGCAAGAGGTAAGCAAAGCAGGACTGCAGCACCAGACAGGAAGAAGCAAAGAAATATGTGCAGTACCCAAAGGCTTATCTCCATGACCCAACAAAAGACATGCAGTGTTCTTTTATTAATCTGCAAGGTATTTCTTAATCTAGTGCACTTTACATATTAAAATAACAGTCAAAATAAATAACCCTAAATAAATTGTTCATAAGTCCTTCCTTAGGATTAGTTAACAATTACCAGTTAGCAATAGCAAAGTATTATATTTGAAAAATATCATATAAATTCTTTCTCTAGAAAGAATATTGTCCTTTAAAAAATTGCAATGACAATTTATATTAAAATAAATTACAAAGTGTGTTTATTCTCACAGAAGACTTTCAAAGAAATTAACTGAAACTGAAGAAATGAACCATTGTCCAGAATTTCTGACTACTGGTATATGACTCTTACAGTATGTTTAATATCAAATGTTTTAATTCAAACTGATTTCTTAGGATGGCGCTCATTTTAAAAGCTTATTATAAAAGTATTTTTATAGTAAAGTAACTTACTTCTGTATAATGAGATGATTCTTATTTCTGCTTAGAAATTTATCTCCTAAAGGAAGTGAATGAATACAAAAGAAGGTAAAGACCTCCTTCTAACTCACTACTTAACAAGAATGAACACTTAAGTATTGACACCATTTTAAAGTTTTTTACTTTTTTAATTAAATGTCAACAATATTCTACTTTGGTAAATGTCTTATGAAGTACATACATTTGAATATTTCTAAGAGCAAGATAATTTAGAAAATCATCTTTAAAAGCTGATTTCTCTTAGATTTTACAAAGTGTTCACAGATCTGTGATGGGAGTGTATTATTTTTGGAATTTATCCTGAAAAGAAGAACCTGTATGAAATAGGAAATCAGTTTTGCTCCATAAGCATAGAAATATTTAAGTAAAGCATGACATATTCACTAAGTAAAATATTTTGTAATAAGTATAAATTATAACAAACTATACGGTACTATATAGCTCAATAAAAATTGAGGAATATAAACATCTTCAGTACCTAAATATGCATATGAGGTCTTCATTTTCAATGATTTCTATGCAGATTATTAGAAAATGTAGTGAGAAATAAGAAAGAGCTCATAAAGCACTGTCCTCATCAGATTTTAGATAAAAATTAAATAAGAAACTATTTGCCCATCAACCAATCGATAAAGAAATGTTTTTTTTTAATATACCATGAAGTACTACTCTGCCATAAATAAGGATAAGCTTGAGAGATTTCCAGATGCATGGATGCACCTTGAGACCATACTCTTAAGTGAAATAAACTGGACAAACATGTATAAATATTGCACAGTTTCTGTCATGTGTGAAACTGGAAGTGTAAATGAGTACCAAAATGTATAATCAGTAGTGGGAAATGGAAAGAAAATATTCAAATGAGTAGGGGTATAAGGGAAGAAGGAAAGGAGAGAAGGGACAAGAAAAGAGGAACAGAAAAAACTGGAAATGAAGTTTTTATAATTAAAGAGAGGATAAATAGTTGAGGGGAGGGGAGAGGAACAGGGAAAAAAGAAACAAGATAGATCATGTACAGGTACAAATTCCCTATGATGAATATTATCACTATATATATAGATAATGTACCAATAAAATAAAAAAGATATATAGATAATGTACCAATAAAATAAAAAAGAAACTATTCATAACCTTGTGCACTTGATTCTGGGAACATTGGAAATGGCAGGGAAATTTCTGGAATAAAATGTATATAATTATTTATTTATTTTTAATTTTAAATTTTAGCTACAATTTTGTCATAAAAATACAATAGATTTTTTGTTAAGGCTTTAAAATTCCCTTTAGACTTGCATGTCAAACTTAACAGTTTTAGGCATTCACTCTATATCAATCTGGAGTTGGCATATTGTATTTCTTTTGAAAAACATCGTGTTCACATTTAATATTAAATATTGAAGACAAAGATTTCCAGAACACATGCTGAACCTCCAACCTAATAGCAAAAATAGGATTAGGAAAGTTAGCCAAATAGCCATCCTTTTGAATATTATGTCAATGGCATGAAAGTATTCATCCTTCAAAGGCAAGACTGATCTAAGACCTGTGATGATTTCTAGCCCTACGTATTACTAAAGAGCATTCCATTTACTTTTCAATTCTAATAACAGATATCTTTAATTGTCTTTTTCTTGAACTGAAAGGAACAAACACATGCTCTTTCCTTTGTATCATTTCCCACTGAGTTAAAAAGAGAGAACGACAAAATGATGGCACTAACCATGTCACACACTCTGAGAAATTTCAGTACTGCTAAGGTATTCTATTTCTCCTAAATGAAAACATTGGGACATGTTATTTCTTATAAGAAACTTTTCCTTTTACCTTAATTGACCTGTCTAAGTGATGAATTCCTCATACATACCCTGACCCAAGTATACATATAAATTCATACTGTTAAAGGTATTATATTTTTTCTTTGACAAAGCTTAAGGAGCATGAATCAATTCTCATATTAAATCTATAGGTAATTAAGAATATATTTCTCACTTTTCCTATCTATGTAGGAAAAAATACTGACTGAAAATAAAGGGCTCTTCTTCATTCTGAAAGAACATACAAATTATTCATTATATACTCATAAAATCTCAATTATTGGAAAAACAGAAAAATTAAATTCACACGATTCAAAAACATGAGTAATAGAAAATCCTGGTATATTTGGCTCTGCTGTGAATAATTTGAGTAAGAGACTTTATCTTCCTGACATATAAATCACAGCCGTAATGATGAATAAGACTTTGGCCACCTAATGTGGTAGCGCATGGTACACCCTAGAAACAATGTCGCCCAATAAATCTTGTAGGACGTACAACAGCAAAATTTTCTGCTCTATGCATATCAAAATAAAACAGGTTTTATTTCTACTTCCATGAAAAACTAGAATTATAAACTAGCTGATTTTTCAATCTGAACTAAGATTCAAAAAAAAAATCAGTTTTAGTCCTGGCTTTCTCATTAACTGGGAAGTTGCATGTTTTCTCACAACTAGTATTACCCTTCAGGACCTCAAGTGTTTTCATGTGTAAAGTGACAGAATTGCCTTAAACTATGTCTAGAGTGCTTTCCAGATTTTAAACTCAGAAGACCTATAATTCTACCCCAGAAGCTAACACTCTCAAGGAAAGAAAGTGGCCAAAGCATAGGATTCAATACCCTCTTATCCCACCCTGACCGCATTAAAATACAAGATGTTTCTCTACTTGTGCTTCTTCTTTTCTTCACATTTTTTCCCAGGCCTCCCCCTCCAAGCCTTCTAAAACTGCCTATTACAAAGCAGGAATAATTTCCATGTGCTCAGTTCATTTTCTTCACCTCACCCAGCTTTTCAGCAGGGTAACACACACACACGCACACACACACATGCACATACACACAGGATTACTTAGCTTTTCAAGAAATATTTTCTCCATCTGCTTCTTGAAACACCATTCTCTGATATATTTACACTTAGGTCAACAGACACTTTATCCAATGCTTTTGCTTGATCACTTTTGCTTGACCTCTAATGTTAGAAGGATCTCCAGCATCAGTTCCCAGATCTCATCACTTTCTCATTTACACTAATTTCCAAGTGATCTTATCAAGTTCTGTAGCTTTCAGGGTACAGTAACAGGGCTGGTGGTGTAGCTCAGTGAAAGAGCACTTGCCTACCATGTGCTAGGCCCTAGTTCAATTCCCAGCATTGAGATATACATACACATATGTGCATGTGGGTCTGTATGGAGAGTATGTGCAGGTACACATTAAATATATGTACATATATACACACATTTATGCAAGTCATAGCAATATCTCTACTCAACAAGAATCTAATAATCTCAGATCTTAAAACTCAACTGCATACCCAAATCTTTTTTGGGGGGTATTTAATAAGTATTTCAGATGTAACTTCTCCAAATCTATTATCTTGATTGCCAACATCAACCTGCTTCCAACTTTTTTTTCCTTTTGGTCTTTCCCATCTGGATAAAGGACAATTGCATTCTACTGGTATTTCATTCAAAAACTTTAAGATCATACCTAACTCATCTCTTGAACAGAAACTTTCTCATTAGAATATCTTACTTTGTAGTATATTAAAGATGTACAGAATTTTATTAATTCTGTTTATAGATTATATACTCCTTTGTCCACACACAAATTCCCTTTATTTACTTACTATCATTTCATTTTCAATAATGAAGTGAGCACAGATGAGCTTATCATTCAATATGAAAACCAGCAGCCAATGAATATTTCATATGTGATTTCCCTGTGCCCTTTCTTCATCCACTGTCTCTCTTAACCCAAGTAATAACACCAAGGCACTTCATTCTCTATTCCCCTGCTACACTTCTATGTATTTTATCTAGACTCCATGTCCTTTTTTTTCAGTATATTTTAGTTATTAACTTTTAAAAAATATCTTTCATTGTGCATGTACAGTTTTTTTACTTAATAATTATATCACTGAAATTTATCCATCTAGAGTTAATTCATTTTGACTATTGAATCATATTTCATGTATGAAGTCTCTCAGCTAGTCTATCCACTCCTTTCAGTGAACTTGAAGCCTACATCCAGGTTTTGGTCACCATGAATAGCATATCTGTGAATAGTCTTGAATATATACTGAAAATTTTCCTTAATTACTAGTGGGTTCTTTTAGTGCCTTATCCAGACTCTCAGAGATTCCTTCTACTGGATAAAATTCATGCTGTGCCACAAGCTTATGCCTGTTGCCTTACCCTGCTTAGGGAAACAAATGGGGGAAACAGCCTGAATGTCACTGATTGTGCCTGGCCTCCAACTCTCCTTACCTGAGTTAGCTGGGCCTCAATCAAAGTAGACCAAAACCCTGCTACCTTTCCTGAAGTCAAAGAACACTACAAGGGTCCCACTTGAAATCACATCCATACGTAGCTTTGATGATTCTCTATCTTGCTTTGCTCTACTGTACAGCTCCTTCCTAAGAACACTTGCTTAAAAAATCACTGCTCAACAATCTCTGTCCAGAGGATTTGGCCCAAGACAAATGTATTCACCAAGATAACTCACACTAATAACAAACAGAGGCTCCAATTTGAAGGGCATTTTTAGGATGTAAAACACCAAGAGTTTGGGATAGGCTTGAAATTTATTTGTAATTATTCATTTATTCAACAAATATACAAGAACCAACTATATACCAATATGGTTATCTTAACAAACACAATAGTATAACTTTAGGACTGAGCTAAAGTATATTTCTTTCCTGTTCATATTAGAGCCTTCTTTAGAATTCAGGGAAAAAAATTCTTCCTGTTTTTCCATTGTCTGGTATGTTATTATAATTTATCAGAATATCACCTTATCTTTTGTGAAATGAAGTAATTTTCATTTTTAATTCTAGATTTCACTTAATAATCAAGTTTTCCAGATAATAATGGGTCATAAAAAACCTAAAGAGCATCAAGTACCTAACTGCCCAATTAAAAAGCAAAACAGTATCAAGCCAAAGAACGAGATTATATTTCTGGAATTCTTGACTTCCCCTAATAATTAGAATCTGAATAAAAATACAGAATAAAAATATCTGTCTATTATCCACAGTCTAGAAGATTTAGAATGGCTTCATTAATAAAAATAAAATTTGCTTCCTTTGATACAATAGATATGTCCTGGAAATTTTCATACTAATTGAATTTGTCTAATCAAATCATGTACCAATGCTTTTTATTAAGAGCAATTATGACCTTTTTACCAAAGAACAGTCCACAGTTCTAAAGTGGCTTTGTCTAAATCAAGGTAAATTCTCAAAATGGCATATTTTAATATACTAAATATGACAAATAAGAAGAAATATTTAATAACTGGAGAAGAAATATTTAATAATTAAGTTCAAAAGCTTGAACTTGAAGTCTGTAGTCCTACAAATAGAGGAAGAACTGTACCTAGTATACTTTACTGTCTGTAATTTGTAAATTGCTAAAATAATCAGTTTTGCACTGTTTAACATATTACTCTTTTTACTTCCAAGTATTGTACTTGGAAAATCAAATGAAGGCAAATTTTCTCCTTATAATACATATTAATAGTCCTTTCTTCCAGAGAATATTTTTGCTACAAATATAGAGTCATACATGTAAAAATAAGAGTATCATAGTACTTAAATAGAACATGGTGATTTCACCTAAGAAAATCCTAAACTGGTGTTAATTTAAAACTAAACTCTAAAAAAGAAAGCAGAGTGATAAGATTATAGAGTTCATTTCTATAGAAGAAACATGATCTGCTATGTAATAACTACAACTTTCAGATGTCAAAATTTTTATTATATCAGATCTTCTCAAATGATTCCATCACTAGGATAAATCAATAAAATATGAAATTAAATTCAGTAACTTTCTCTATGAATTCATTATTATTTTCAAAACATAAACTGAACTTATGCCTATGACAATTAGATATATCTAGTCAATACAAATATTTGCATGCTAATTATCATGAAAACAAGTACCGTATCTGGATTTAGATAAAGATTAGAAAAAAGGTATCCCTGCTCAGAATGTAAAAATATCCATTGGTAACCCAAAATGTCCAAAGAACGGCTTTTGAAATTTCAGTTTTATAAAGAGTTTCTTGAAACAGCTCTTTTTGATTTTGCAAGCAGATTGCTTCAAAGGGACAGCTATTTCCCTGGAGTTCACTTAAGTATCTGCAAGCAAGATCTCAATGGATTCTATATTAGATATCTACTGATTATTGAGTTAGTTTCCCCAGGACACTGTAGTTAAGGGGCTATACTGACTTTCCATTCAAAGGCAGAGCTAATATAGAATGCAGAACAGTACTACCTTTGAATTTTCAGTCACTGTTAGCCTTTTCAACATGAAATATCATATGCTGTGGACTTTAAAGGCATAGAAGCTGAATCCACATGCTTACAGTTTTCAAAAAGAGTAAAATGGGGATTGCACAATATCATGTTTCTCTTACTTAGGCATTAGAGTTGAATTAGAAAAGGCATTAAAAAGAAAAATAATTAATGCAAACTATTTAAATTCAGCAGTAATCTGGCTGCCTTGCAGCAATTAGATGCCAGAGACTTATATTTAACATTATATGTGTAGTGTAAATATCAGAAAACACTCCTTATCACCCAGTAATCACTACTGAAATTATATTAAACAGTTTTGATTCTTCCTTGAGCATGCAGTGTCTTAGATTTGCAGTATTTTTTTTTTGTTGTTGTTGTTTTTGTTTTTCTCTGGTACCGGGAACCGAACTCACGACCTTGCACTTGCCAGGCAGGCGTTTTGCCGCTGAGCTAAATCCCCAGCCCCCAGTATTTTTATTTTTATATGTAATATTAAAGGAAAACATTCTAAGAGTTTCAATTGTGATACGGTAGAATCTAATTTATATATTCACCTTCTGACTGTCAGAAGACACTCAATTTTTTTTCAGTATAAAACCCAGGAGTTGGTTTTAACTTTAGTTAATTGCACAATAGAAGGAACTTTCCTGAGAGGCAAAAAAACTTTTGAAAAAATACAGAGCTAACACATCTTAGTTTAGATGAAATTAGCAAGCCAGAAAAGATGCACTTAGCTATTTTTTGTTTAAGGATTTAAAATAGCCAGTAAAAGCCCACAGTAATATTTGCCCACAGTAAAGTTATGATCATTGGAGTCCTAGTAGAGGTAGCCAACAGCCAGTTCTATTTAGGGACTAGACTTTTAGGCAGACTAGTGTCCTCTTCTTCTCTATTCTTGCATCTCAGGTGACTCAAGAATATCAAAATACTTATTTTTAACATGTTTTCCTCTGTTTGTAAGTGGCAGCTGAGTAATTTATGTTTTCAGTTCATGTTTCTCTTTAGTCCTAAAAATCTGGTATATGCAAAAGTAAACAAGACACTAGTTTACCTTTTAATCTTTAACACTGAAGAAAAAAATATATCAACTGATTACATAATAACCTCTTGTTTTGTAACAGTACTTGGAGATGTTCGCCTAAAATACATATTTTAGAAAGAGTGTAGCAGCCAATAATTGTGATACTGTGTGGTAATTCTTACAATGGTAGAATTTGAAACGTTTGTTATCTCTAAGAAAGTACAGAAAAAGGAGCAAGAAACTTTAGGGGAAATACCACTCTGACAGCAATAATAGTCTGAGTGGGATTTCATAACATCAACCCAAGACATCCAACGTCATTTTCAGGGTGGTTTTAATTTCATAGAAGTATGAAGATTGTGAGGAGGGTATTCTTGCTGTTAGTAATACTTGTCATGATTATTAAATGCAATGGAATTGGTATTAGCATTCCGAATATGCTACTTTTATATCCGAAGTCCTGCAGATAGCTGCTCCAGGGAATTAAGATCATATGATTTAGGATTAAACCCTTGTAGAGTTGACAGATTCAGGACAAATGGTTTTGAAACATAACACAGTGCACTTCTTGTTGTTCCAAAATAAAAGAGACTATTCTTTCTTGGATATGACACTGGATTTTTCTTTACATAATATGGAAAATTCATGTTTAAACATATATTCTAGTTGTAATTGACGTACTCCTTTCCATAACTTGTATTCTACTAACACTACCTGTCAGGTAACTAAAGATTAGTCCAAAATTTAGAAGTTTACTGTAAGTGACTTTAACCAATTTAATTTTATTTCTGACATGTCAGCAATTAAGCCAAGCCTCAATTACTCAATGAAGCTACTGGGTAGTATTCTGCTGGCAGAGGAACTGTTTTGAGAGGGTCCAAGATGGCTTTATCGACAGATTTAGAGCCTTTGCAGGGATGACTGAAAGGCTGAGTTTAGCTGGGACTGTCTATGAGAACACCTACACATTGCCTCATGTGCTTATAAATTAGCTTACCATATTCTGATCTCTGGTCATCAATTATGCATCAATTCTATTTGAAAACTACATTTGTTGCAGCACATTACTTGATACATTTTCAAAGCCCCTAAATGGTCACTCCTTTCTAACTTTGGACTTGTACCTAGATGTGCTATATTCATGAGATGTGATTCACGCAGTCATAGGTAGAGTGTTTCAGAGGTGGCTGGATTTAGGGTTTCTGAATGTGGATTAAGAGTGCAATACTGGGATTAAGGATCAGCCCACTAATTAGTTCATCATAGTTGTGTCTGTGATTAAGGGGAAGGCCCACCCTGGCTATGGATGCCATTGTTAAAAGGCTTGTATCCTGAGTAAGATAAAAGGGAAAGGGAAGGTTGCTACTGTTGCCTGCCTCACATGCCATGGATTGTTTGTTCTCTGTCATGCCACCCTGCCTTTGAGTCACCCAACTGTGGAGTGAAACATCTAAAAACTATGAGATGGAACAAATTTTTCCTCCTTCAACTTGTGAATGTCAGATATTTTGTTTCAGCAACAGATAAAGTAAGAAAGACAGACTTCAGTACCACAGAAGTGGAGTCACTGCTCTGACATTACCTGGCCATGTGGTTCAAAACCCTTTGGAACTAACTTGGGGGAAGAGTTTAGAAAAGTTTTGAGATGTGGGCTAAGGAAAAAGTCCTGGAATGTTGCAAGCCAAGCTTGATGAGTGATTCGGGTCAGAACTCAGAAGACAAGAATGTGGATAGAGCAGCCAGTAAAGACAAGGCTCAGGAGGTTTCAGTCAGGAAAAGGACTCTCAATCATGTGTACTATGTTTTAACCAAAAATTGTTCTGCATTATTGCTTAAGGCTAGAAACTTTGCAGGAGACTGAGATTCAAGGACATCAGACTACTTAATCTGGTGACAGAAAATTCAAGGCAGTCTAATGTTGAGGCAGTGGCATGGTTACTGTTAGGAGGGTTTAACTAGATCTATGTTGAGAATCAAGAGCACAGGGGCCCAGCAGAATGATTTTAAAAGTTTTGAATTTGGCCAGAATAGAAACGCTGGTAAAGTTATATGTATATATAAGGAAAGCTGGAGTAGGTGTATTGCTGATGTCTGTGTTTTTTTGAAAGGAACAGTCAATTTTTAAAATTTTCTTTTTTCTTGACCAATTTTGCACGCTTGACTTTGGTAATCAGAATGTCTGATCTGAAAACAACAATATGCAATATAAGGACCATTGTTGAACTCCTACCATCTTGTATGGTGAAGTTCTGCATCATTTCCAATTTTGCTTTTTTTATTGTTTGTTACTGTCCTTGATTGTTTGATCAGTCTTACATTCTTATGTATGGTGGACTGAGCAACTTTGCTGAAGACAGCAGTAGGTAATGTAGCAACCATTGTAAATTCCTATCATTTTGTTTTGAGGTCATGTATCATTTTTGTTGTTTTTGTGTCATTTTGATTTCTGTCTTCATTGTTGTTTTGTTATTTTTTTAATTTCTAAAATAAAAAAGTCTATAGAGATGAAATAGAGGAGAAATTCATTGCTGTAAAGATTGGCCATAAGAATCCAAGTTCTGTGCAAGAGAACAATGAAAAGATAACCTGAAAACATTACAAGAACTAGCAGGACTCTGCCTTTTACAGCATCAAAGATACAAAGATTTTGCAAGACTCTGGTTTGAGAAGAGAGCCACAGAACACCATGTTCCAGAATGGCAGTGTCCTAGGAAATTTGTTCTTTCATACTGGGTTCATAGTGCTCAGCAATCTAGCACTAGACTGCTACAGCCAAGAGATAAGAAAGCCTAGCTACTGCTACAGCTGGCAGTAGACCGTGGCATCATCTATGTGATGCTGGTTTTAGTTGCATGCAGAATGCAAGAGTTGTCAGGTCAGGAAGGCTTCCACCCAGATTTCAGAAAGAAGACCCCAGGGAGCCCAGGCCTTGTTCCCCTAAGAGAGCAATGTATGAAGATGTGAGTTTGAAGCTGAATATTCACTGGAGAACACAGAGGACTGGAGAAGCCAAGCACATGGATTGTTTAAGGAAAATCACATGGAATGAGCAAGGCCAGCCCAAGAGACAAGCTATGAGAGCTACAACTACTGGCAGTGCCACAGTGGTAGAGCCACCTAAGCCCTTTAGAGTTCACATCTTGCTGTACATTACCGTGGATGCTGGGCATGGAATTACAGGATTTAATATTTGTCCTGCTGGATTTTGGACTTGTTTTGGTCCCATTCTTTCCTTTGTACCTTTTGGAATGGGAATGTTTATCCCGTGCCATTGTATGCTGGAAGTGTTTAACTTTATTTTCAGTTGTACAGCAGCTCATGGCTAAGTGTCTTAAATTTCAGTGAAGACTTTGGGCTTGCTCTTTTCAGCAATGCTGCAGCTATTAGGATTTTGGTAACTCGTAAGAAATGGAATATGTTCATTTTGCATAAAAGAATATTCATGAGTCTTTTTAGGGCCAGGGGCAGAGTGTTATGGCTTGTGGCTAGATGTTCTCCCAAAGTGTCATGTGCTCATAGATGTGGTTTTTGGAGTTGGTCAGATCTGGTATGTGTGATACTTGAATTAAGATGTGTGGTTCTAAATTATCTCACTGATTGGTTTAGTATAGTTCTGGGTGTGGGTAAAGGAAAGGAGGAACCTGTGTGTGGATGGCACCACCCAAAGCCTTGTAGCTTGGATAGGCTAAAAGGGAAAGGGAGGCTTGCTTGTTTTCTGCCTCTGGCATGCTTTGCCATGGAATGTTCTTCTTGCGTGATCTTCTACCATGCCACCCTACCTTGGAGCCAATTGAATATGGGCTGAAACCTCTACAAACCATGAGCTGAAATAAACCTTTCCTCCTTCAACTCATGAGTGTCGTGAATTTTGTCTCAGTAACAAGAAAATAACTAATACAGCACCTGAGGTCCAAAAGCCTCTTTCTTATTTTAGTACCCCCATTCCAGTTATTTTAAGCTGGTGGTACAAAGTTTAATGGGTTTTCTACAAACATTATATATGACTCAATCAATCAAAAAAAAGCACACCCTCAGATTACATTGAGGAAAGCCTGTTTTCCATCACTGGTCAGCTGGAAGCCAATGTGAAACAACATAATCATATTAACTGGAAATATTCCTATTGAGAAAAGAAGATCTATAAACTGTAACCTCAAATTTTTTAGGACTTAACAAGAAATTTTTAGCCATACTCTTTGTTTCTTCTTTACACAGAGACTACATTTTGAGAACTTGTTTGGAGGTTCTAGCAGGGGAGCGCAGCTACTCGTATACCCTTGACCAAGGAAAGGTCCTCCTCAGTCGGGGGTGGTTGTCCACTTCTACCGAGCGCAGCTTCGGGAGGGACGCCCATGGAGCGTTGAGGGAGGAAGCGGACACCCACGGAGCCAACCAGATCAGCCGAATCAACCCTGGTGATCAATGGGGTGACAGATGTCTTAGCAAGATGGCCCTCACATCTCAGAGACTACGTTTTATTGCCTTGTAGTTGGTCTGTTTCTGCAGACATGACATTTTTTGAGAATATTTTATTAGAAAGAATGAGAATCAGAGATCATTTTAATTTCAATTTTAGCATGTCCTACTTTATGTTCTCTCTACATTCTGTTAGTAGACTATAATGTTATACGTTTACATTATATTTCTTTTAAAGAATGGAGTTAACATTTTCTATGTTCTGCCTGGAAATATCTCCACTGAGATAATGAGTTCACTAGATATACTTTCTTTTTGCCATGTTACTATAGGTAACAGTAGTGAACTTTTTGTCGAGGTCCTGAGTTTAATTCCTGGTACCAAAAATAAAAAGGTCTTCCTTGTTCTAAACTTTAAACATTTTCTTTACTGCCCTTAAAGTATTTCCTAGCGACATTACTAAAATACTTCAAGCTGGCTCCAAGATAGGACAGCATGGCAGAGGAGATGCAGCTCATGACATTGCAGTGGGAAGCAGAGAATGATTGTTGGAGGAGCACAAGAGAGGGATACCCTTCTAGGACATATCCCCAAAGACGACCTCATCCAGTAAGACTTCACCTCCCAAATCACATTTAGCTATAAACTCATCAGTGCATGAATCCACTTGTAAGTATCAAACCCCCATGATCCCATCAACACCCCAGAACCCGACCTAAGAGAGCATGATGCTCTGGGAGAGGCATTTCGATATAAACCATAAAACTCTTTCTTCGTCTGGTCTGGCTACCTATTGTCACTACAATCTAGGTTCAAGTTGAAGAAAATTATATTCTAAAATCTCAATAAGAAGAGTAGCAAATAATTTGAGGCTACTTTTACTACATAACACATTTCTACTACACAAAATCTTTTTCATAAAAAGCATCTAATATGTGCTTTCAGGTATCTTTCATATGAAGGTTTTTTGAAGATAGCAGTTAATTCTCTCATGTATAATTTTCTTGGGTTTAAGTTTTGTATCATTAGTATTATAAAGAAATTACTTTGAGGGGCTGGGGATTTAGCTCAGTGGCACAGCGCCTGCTTAGCAAGTGCAAGGACATGAGTTCAGTTCCTGGTACTGGAAAAAAACAAAAACAAAAAACAAAAACAGAAATTACTTTGAATCATAAAATAACTAGCCTAAAAATGCATGTTTCAGATCCTATCTTTCCATAAAATTCAAGTATTTAGTACAGCAATAATTATTTTCTGAAGCACAGATATGTATTTGGGAAAATACAATCATATATAGGAGGAAGTAAAATGGTTTTTGTTTACAAATAAATTAGGGAAAATTTTCCAAACTACAAAATTATTTTATATAACCACTGTATGAAATACATCTCTAAGTTACTTTTAGTTATTTTCTTTTATCTTTGGTAGAATGTAAAAGAGACCCTTAGTTTTACCCTTCTGAAATCTAGTCCTTGATAAATACCCTCATAGTTACATTACAATTAGTTTGTAACCTTGGCCTTTGCCAGTAAAATTGGAAATGACAGTGTGTCCATTCTGAAAGTGAATCTCGAGTCTTTAAACATTAGCACTTCTATTATTGTCATGAAAACATACGCAAGTGACATTACCAAAGAATAAGGGAAATACAGAGTACAGCTGAGTTACTTGAGGCTTTTCCACAAGGTAGCCTACATTAGCTAACCTGTAGAACTCCAAGCTGAGGCAAGTCTAAATCACCAGCACACAGACTTGTATGCTATTGAGTACTATTGGTAAGTCACCTATTTTAAGTACTATTGGCTAAACCAAAGCTAATGACTAAGTCACAATGATTGTTCATTGAGCATTATGGTAGTAAGATACAACGGACATAGAAATTGTCACTAGTAGTAAAGTGATGTCATTAGACATTCTAAACTCTGTGGCACTTGTTTGAGACTGAAAGAGACTTTAAAATAACAAATGAAAAAATAAACTGTTGGAAGAGATGTAAATTAGTACAGCCTCTCTGGAGAACAGTGTGAAGGAGTCTCGACAAACTAAATATAGAACAAACATATGATCTGTATGATTTAACAGATGTTAATTGTGAAACATTTCACTAAATTCACAGAACCCAGAACAGCTAATGACCTTTTAATATTCCCTCTTAGTTTTTTGTTCTCTCATATAAAGAACTATAAAAGCAACCCTCAAGAGCAATATAACTCTTAGATACATACCTGAAGGAGTGCAATCTAGCCTACAATAGAGAAAGATACCTTCATAACCATGTTTATCATGGCAAATAGCCAAGATACAAAATCAACCTAGGTGCCCACCAAATGATGGCTAGGTAAAATGTGATGTGATATATAGAAATATTATTTAGAAGAGAAAAAATCCTGTCATATGTGGGAAAACTGATGTAACTGAATATCATCATGTCAAGGAAAATAAGCCAGAGCAAGAAAGCCAATTATCACATCTTTTCTCTCAGAGAAGAAATTTTAGAAAGAGAAACTGATAAGAGAAGGAGGAATCTTTGGGGAGAAGAAAGAAAGACCAGGTAGAGAGGACAGAGAGGTTAAACCAGTGTATCGGGGAGTATACATAAGATCAAAGCATGGTATACTCATGTGTGAAAATGACACAATGAAACAAATCATTTTGTACAATAAAAGCAATTCAGAGAATTAATGAGTTTCCACAAGAAATGCTATATACACATTACAAGCACATGTGCAGGCATGCACTACTGATCTCAGGAGAGGGTTGAATAAATATATTTGTAGGTGGGTGGGGAAAAAAAGGTGGGAAAAACAGCAAGAGGGCTTTCCTAGAAAGCTAGTGTGGTGACCATGTTAAGCAGATGCAAAACATTTGGAAAAACTCTTACTTTCTTCAACTTAAAAGATTAAAAACTGCAACTGATAAATGTTTTTTGCATTGTCTCTGGGTATCCATGGGAAACCCTTGAAGAAAGTTCTGTCTAAAGGTGCTCAAGTCCCTTAAGTAAAACACCACAGAATCTGCATTTAACCTGTGCACATTCTCTTCCATAGCTCAAATCTTCTCTAGGTTACAGAAGATATTTATTATAATACAAATGCAATGAAAATCACAGTTATATTGCCTGCCTTATGGAATAGGAAAGTCCATTCTATACATATTCATTACAGATTTTTCTCCAAATATTTTCAGTCCATTGTTGTTCAAACTACAGAAATGGATCTCACAGGTATAGAAGGCTCATGGTAGACTACACTCAAGACATGAGTTCAGAATAATTTTGGCAGTGCACAAATCAATTATAGAAAGATGAGGGGACTAGAATGTGCTAGATCAAATCAAGGTTGTTGCTGTGGGTCACTTTATTATGATCTCTAAAAGTTTTGATTGTGCGATTATAATAGATTTCCACACCTGAACAAAAAGTCCTCTATTACCTGAATGGCATGGCTAGGCAGCAGCCTGTATAAGCCAAAGCACTAGAACCATGTTAGATAGAGAATCATATCTCAAAAGAAAAAAAAACTGAATAAAAGTAATACATGTGTGTTTGAGGCTTAAAATGCACTGGATCAAATGTTAAAACAATACTTTTTAGCTTTGGACTGACAAAAGAATGATCAGGCTTATCTGAAATCTACTGAGACTTTTCAGAATGTTGACAGCCTTCCAGGCCTCCAAACTTGTATACTTACAGGCAAACTCTGAAAAATCTTCATGAAGCATGTTTTTGGCTGCTGTCTTAAGAAGTAGCAGAGAAAGAGGGGAGATATTTCACAGAGCAGAGATAAGAGCTTAAGAGAATAACAAAATGGGAAACCCTTCCTAAATATCAGAATTAGACTTAAAGACAAACATTTTCTAATCCCAAGAGAGAGCACTGGCTATAATTTCTTAGTGCAATTTCTGAATTTCTAGATGAGTAACAAGTAAGGAGTTTCCTATCTTTGGCCTTTTCAAATGACAGTTGCTGATACTGCCACTGTTTACTGAGATTTGTCTGACTTCAGTACCGTTCCTTGGGAGCTATCCCTGGCAGTTATCCTTGCTTCTTCCTGCCTTCCCCATCCTCCCCTTTAGTTTTATGTCACCTTTTTTTTGCCCAATATTCTAAATTATAAAGAAATACCCCACCTTAATGGTTAGGATATTAACTGGCAAATCGTTCACTAAATTTACAGAACACAGCATCGGGTGACCTTTGTGATGCCCTTCCTGAATCTCTAGTTCTGTCTAACATGAACTAGAGGAGCACTCACTCACTGGAAGCTGCGGTCCATGGTAATGTTCTCATGTTCTGGAGAAAAAGGAGACAGACATAGGGGTTGGTGAAGATTCCATTCAGCACATAGCATTTCTGCTCGGCTGCTCCTTTCCCTCTTTGCAAAAGCCCGCCATGCCTGAAGTGGTGATGCACACCTGTAATTCTAGTCCCCTAGGAGGCTAAAATAAGAGGGTCAGAAGGTTGAAACCAACCAGGCAATGTAGTGACTTAGTGAGACTCTGTTTCAAAATAAATAATAGAAAAGGGCAGGGTGAACAGTTCAGTGTGAGGGCCCTGGTTTAAACCCCACTACCTTCCGTCCCCACAAGAGCCTTCCGTGTCCTGATCCCCAAAGATGGAGATCTGGGGCGATAGTTCCTCCATCTTCCTCAGGGCTGGCCCTTGAGTAAACTTGATTGCCTCCCACCACCTCTGGTCTCTTGAATACCACTCAGCCAGCAGCCCAAACTTTAATTCTAATTCTAATAATGTTATGGGACAAAGTAACTTGTCATTTTTATTAGGTCTCCAAAAATAGCTACACTCATGTATATTACATAGTCTTGAAGTTGGAACTTATGAGTAATTGGATGAAGAGGTGAGTTTATTTTATACACAAGAGAGATGTAGATAACCATCACTTAGGAACAGATGAGGATCTTGCAGAATAGCTAATGCTTTATCTGTCTGGACTGTAAAGTGGTAATGAGTGCTCTCTCTGGATCTTTGTTCTACCCATAGACTTGTGAGCACAGACTCAATAAGCTTCTTGGTTTCTATTTTCTACCTCTTGTTCTCTTGCCATTACGCTGACAGTTGGCCCCGTAAGTTGAGAGCTGCATGGAGGGTAGCTGAGTAACTTCTGTATTCTAGGTTAAGACTGGCCTGAGTCACCTACAAGCATGTTCATCCCAGACCCTTGAATAAGGCCAGCCCTAACTTGAAAATTATCTACATGAGCTCAGTGAAAATAACCTGCACAAGGCCATGAAGTAGAGGCTTTTCTAAAGACATTTATATATATACATATATATATATATTAGCTCTTTTGCGGCAATAGGTATTTGCTATCTTTAAAACTTTGTGTAACATATTTAAGTAAACAAAAGTATTAGTAATCCTAAAAGCAAGGGCTTTATATCCAATCAATCTAAGAAATGAACATTCGAAATACACTTAGAGCTTTTGCTGTACAACTCAACATCCAGCTCTTTTCTGTATTCCAGAGATAACCACAATATTACATTTTAAGTATCTTTGATCATTTCCATATTCAACTTGATATTTACTTTTTCATAAACAAAATACAGCATACCTTTTCATTTTAAGTATTTTGCACATTCATTTCAGCCAGCAATGGCTTTCTATAGTCAACATTACACATTTTTGAATGTACCAATGTAAAACACATTACTCCAGTGCAGTCAATTTTGCTACCTCATTGTATTATTGTGTATAGGTATGCCACAATTTTTAAAGCAGTTTACTCTATGTGGACATTATGTTATCATTTTAAGCCATTGGATACTGCTTTATATATTGGTTGTATGCAGAAATTTGTTTTTAAATTTTATATCCTGCTGTTCTGAGGTAGTGAAGCAATGAAAAGTCCTTACAACAGCATGTATTTTATTCACGCTTCAGGATTTGTCTCATGTATTCAGCTAACAAACACCAAATGTAACACTATTCATCTTGACATATTCCATACTTCATACAAAACTAGCAAAGTTCACAAAAATATAATTTGGCTTAAACCATCAGGAATACTAGCAAATTTATATATATATATATATATATAGAGAGAGAGAGAGAGAGAGAGAGAGATAGATACACATTTTGCTGTTATATATATAAATATATATATTATATACATTTAACTGTTTTACACAGACAATCGATATACTATCACTATGGAAATTAATATGCATTAATTCTTCACTCATTAGAAGAATCAAAATAGATGCTTTAAAAATTTATTTTTTAACTTTGGCCTAGGATCTTTGTTCTAGTTGTCAGTTGGAATACAGAGAAATGATTTATGTGAATTTGGTTTGCACTGTGCACCAAGAAAGCAGTAATCCTGAGATTTTAAATGTGCAACATAGGCCTTTTAAATGGACAGTACTTAAGAACTATAAATAAAATTAAATCATTCACTTATTTTTTTATAACACTTATTTTTCTTAAAAAGTAACATGAGACTTACTTTTCCTAAAAAGAATAAATAAGCCACATTTATAAAGCAAATCATGAGGGAAGCCATTTCAGTAAGCTCAGAAATTTTTTTAAAAATGTAGTCAAATAAAATGTTTTTAGCTCTACTCTTGTTTCTGTCTTTGCTCCAAAAGGTTGACCTTAACTTAGCCCACTTTCTGTATTGAAAATATTTTCACTTCCTTTCCTTCACTTTTATAAGGAGTTTGAGTTTCACACATGTGAGAATCTAAATGTCTAGACATAGTCATACTACAGAATCACATGTATTATTTTTGATGTCTCAAGACGATACTATTTGAAAAGACTGAGTCTTGGAATTATTTTTAACAAACTATTCAACTAATTTACTGTCATTGTTTTATGTAACAAAGTTCCCATTTTCATTGTTATAATATTACTTACAGGATGTAAGAGTCTGCAAAACATGAGGAAATTATTTATATTAAGTAATTATCAAGAATTTCCTTAGAAACACTTAAAACAATGATTTATTCATTTTTTGAAAATACTTTATAAACATTTAGACTTTATGTCTGATAATTATTGTGTCAACTTGCCACTATCTTGACAATGTCCTGTTTTAGAGTTCTCCATAATTATATATTTAGATTTTGCCTTTAGTTTATTTTAAATAATTACAATTTTAGAGCAATCCTATGTCCTCTCATTCATCTAGCTATTATGTATTTTATAAATGTTTATCGTAATTTTATCTTGATTTTCATTTTTTCCTAAGATTTGTATTTAAATAGTTCTATGTAAACATAATTATATGTATATGTCATCTATAAATTTCAATATAATAATGCATGTAAATCAATAATATATAAATAATTGACCAAAATCTACTCAGACATCATCATTTTTCAGTTTTTTTCATCTTTCTCCATTTAAAAGCTAAACTTAAAGCTACCATTTATGCTTGGTTTGCATTTACAATAAAAATACTAATATTCATCAGCAAAGCAGAATCTAAAAGCTTAATATGGTAGACTATTATCTTCATAATTTAATTCCGATCTCTTTCTAAAATTATAAATTTTCCTGCTGTAAATATTTGGGTTTTTTCAGCCATTTTGCTATGCAACAAACCACACCAAAACTTAGTGGCATAGTACAACTTCAATATATTAATTCTCTGTGCTGCCTTAGTACTGGCTGGTCCCAGTTGGGCTTTGGCTCTCCTACCAACCAACGCTAAGCTTAGCTGGGATGGCTGAGATACCCGCACTGGTCTCCCCAGGTGGTATCCCTTTCTCAAGAGGCTCTACTGATTTTTTCAGATCCTGAAGATCTCATGGGCTCCAAAAAGGCTAGGCCGGCCATAAAATTTATGGTTTCCAGTGAAAATGAATATATAGGTTCCCTTGTTCAAACACTACAGATGAGGACAGCAGAAAATGTGAGCAAATACAGGCCCTTCTATTGATGGGCCCTTTACAGACTGCAGAGTTTACAAATCCTAAAAGCCAGCCTTGCAAAATGCCAACAGTTGAAGCTACAAGTACTGTCTTGGAACCCCCAATCTTAAATCACGTTTTTGTAGGTCAGTGCAAGTCCTAAGACCAACATAGATTCAAAGGAGTGAACCAGGATAGGCAGAATTTATGGTCACATTTTGAAATCACAAGAGTTTTGATTCCACTGCCTCTTACATCATCAAATCACCCTTAGCAATTTCTCCATTTCAATAGAGATAATGAGAGGAAGATAACTGACTAGTATTGCCTCACGTGTATGTTTTCCTCACAACAAAGGAGCTAAGCAGAGAAAAACAATAGTTACTTCACAGGAGTATTTGAGTAAAGTGCTCCAGTACAGTGGACACGTAGCACAGATTTTGCACAGCACGGAGAAACAAGGTGGCCTATGAAAAAATGAATTATGTCGAAACAGTTATATACGGATCAGATAAAATAGACGTTAAGTAATACTATGAAAGGACACAAAGAAATTCACTACACAATGATAAAGCAAACCTGCTTATACTACCTACAAATATAATAAGATTCTTAGGCATAAATTTAACCAAGAAAGTGAAGGATCTCTACAATAAAAATTGCAAGACACTCATAAAAGGAATTGAAGAAAACACCAAGAAAATAGAAGACCTATCATTGTGAATTGAAAGAATACGGTTATATCCCAAACTGCTCAAAATGATCTACATATTTAATGCAATTCTCATGAATATACCAATGACATTCTTAAAAACAGTTCCCCTGATATCTGAGTGCAATCACAAAAGACCCTATTAATAAAAGCAATATTGAGCAAAACGAACAACTTGAAAGTAGTAAAATATCTGACTTCAAAATATACTGCAGTGTCGTAGCAGTCAAACCAAAATAGCACTGTCACAAAAGCAAACATACAAATGAATGGAATAGAAAACTGAAATCTGAAATAAATTTATTTATTCACAGCCAACTGATTTTTTGTGAAAGATATCAAAAACATACAAGAAAAAGGAAACTCCTTTAATTAATGATACTGGAAAAAGTACATATGCAGAAACCAGACCCTATATCTCAATATACAAAAGTCTACCAAAGGTTTAAATGAAAGATGTGAAACTATGAATCTAGGAAGAAACATAAGACTAATGCTTCAGGATATTGATCTGGGAAGAAACACTGAAGATATGACATCAAAAAGGAAAACTGAAAAATGAAAACCAAAAACTCCAACACAACAAAAACAACCCAAACAAGTAAAGACACAATATACAAAAGGGGAGAAAATATTTTTAAATTGTTCATGTTGCAATGGATTAATATCCTGAATATATAAAGAACTCCAACAACTTAACACCAGAAACCAACTAATCTGATTTAAACATAGACAAATAACATGAATAACAATGATGACATGCAAGTGAACAGCAAGTGTATGTAAAGTGCTCAGTATCTCTACCCATCAGGCAAACCAAGTTAAATTCACAAACGTTTCTTCAAACCCTAGTTAGAACAGCTATTATCAAAGATACAAAATTCTAGTGAGGTGAAAAAAGAGAAAATTTATACTCTCTTGTATTCTCTAGGTAATAATATATTTTGATATATCAATATGGGAAATAATGTTCTTCCAAACCTAGAAATAGAGCTACTGTGAGATATAGAAATCCCATTTCTGAGTATATGCACAAAAGAAAGTATTACTGCTTGTATCCAGATGTCCCCTGAAAGCCTCATGTGACCATAAGAGGAGACTTTGAGAGGCAGGTGGATCAAGTGGATCTGAAGTATGTAATGCTGGGATTAATTCTGTGTGCTTACTAAATTTGTCCACTGATTGGTTTGGCATAGTCCTGGATGTAGATAAAGGAAAAGACCATCTTGGGTGTGGGTGGCACCATTCAAATGTCAAGTAGCCTGGGAGGGATAAAAGGGAGAGGCAGGATGCGGCTGCTGCTTTGCTGCTTCGCTGCTTCACTGCCTTCCGCGCACCATGAGTCAATTCTTTAACGAGATCAATGCACAGTGCCTTCCACCCCTGTTTACTTGATTTCTGTATCTTGTTAACCTGTAAGGGGAATATTGAAGTTCATCAAATAAGCAAAATAATTAAAACTCCTATAGATTGAAAAAAATACATTTGCAAAGAAAAGGTGAATCTCAAGGAATTATTGGGTTTATTAGATTGTATAAAGATGGTTGCCAGATAGTTTACTATGAATAAATGCATTTGGGTGGGCATGTATGGATCTAATCCATTTTACTAAGACAGAACCATGTAATTCTCCAACCCAGAATAGACTCCTGTCATGCATTGACATATTGTGAAGCTCAAGTGAGAATTATTCTCCAAGTATGTAAAGTGCACAAGGTATCAATGTGTGCTTCCAACTTGGAGTTGAAGAAGACTAGTTTTCTTTCAAGGGAACAGAGAAAAAAATTGTAAATCAAGTTGTTAAATCTCAAAAACAAAATGGAAGATTTAGGGTGCTATAATTTTCAGTGTGGGCTACCAATAACCTCTGCTATGATTAGCAATGAAAACTAGTTTATAATTTTAAAAGATACCTTTCATTTGCCCATCAATATTCAGATATTTTCAATATTATTTTAAAACCCAATAGTTTTTATTAACTCCTTAAAAACAACCTTGCTTCTAAAAGAAATGGGACCTACTTCTCTTCACCGATTACAGTAGTTCCATCATTCTAATCTACTGCAGTTTCTCTGTCATTATAAATTTTCATTGTCTTCTTTCCCTGACATCTAAAATCCTGCAGAAAGATTGTTTTTCATCATTATAACTGTTGCTTTGCTGTGATTTGTACATTTGTTCAGTAGACAGGAACTGTTCATGTTCAGTTGCAACTTGTTAGAATTACAGGGAATATTGGGGCCTGTTATGAAGGGGAGTGAAAAAGTTTAGCAAGTGAGAACTACAGAGGCTTCCTGGTGTCTTCCACTAGCAGCTCTAGGTTTTTGCTGCTACTGCAGTTTTTCCACTTGAGGAAAACAAAGGAGCAGAGAGCAGGGGAGTGCAGGGATGTCTGTTTCCAACTTCAGGGTAATTGAGGGTTGGCTCATTCTGCTGAGAGTGCACCAAAGAGAAGAAAACCCTTTAGTAGATGAGGGCAAGGAACCCAGGGAGAGGCCAGATTGCCAGAAGTGTAGATCTCAGTACTGAAAGCAGACGCGAGACAGATCTTCCTGCAGCTTAGGACAGAAGGACTCCTTCCATGCCCTATACTGCTCAGGAGCACACTGAGGACATTGAACAAGCTGGGCTTTGGGGGAATTCTCAGCTTTCCAGATGCTATTTAATGCTTCCAGGCGGCATTATGTTAATTAAACATTTTCCTACACTGTGGTTATTCCAAAAGAGGCCAGCCAGTGTCTAGCAATGTGCACCTGCCCGGGCAAGAGGAGAGGGCTCTGCCAAGTGACCAAGGGAAGCTGGACACCAGCAGCCAGGGTTCTGGGGGTGCGGGAATCTTTGCACAACACATTTGCACTTTCTAGGGAAGCAGCAGACTCAGGCCCTGGGAAAGCACTGTGAAGAGGACGTTATCTTGGAGCCATATTTCCTTATAAGTATTGTTTCACATGACCGCAAGTCCCCTGAGAAGGATGACAATGAAAAGAGAAGCTGAGCGCTTTTTTCTCTGCAGAGCTACTTTGCTTTTACATTCACCTCTCCTTAGAGAGAAGTTTCATACCAGCACTGAGATAAAGAATAAAACCAAGAAAATATTGTGTAAGACTATCTCATGTCCTCAAAGAACAACTAAAAGTGGACGATGATAATAATACATAGGTCCTGGATGGAGAGTATGATCAGTGATAGATTGGTTTGTTTTGAAAATATCTGAGGCTAAAGAAAAATAAACTAGTGAACAGCATAAGTTATGGTAGAGGTAGTACAGAAAAGGGAAGGAGAGAAAGGAGATAAACAGGAAACAAAAAGAAAACCTCCCTTTCTAAAAGTTGCTATTATGAATATGATTCACTTTAAATTCTGCCTTTATGGCAGGTCAGTGATAGGACACGGGCAAGGGCAGTGCACTGTGTTTGACCCCAAAAATAAAATAAAAATCTGTATTTACATAAGATTATGTAGACACTGATGATAAAATTTTAAAAACTTCATACACTCTGAACCACTGTATGTGTTTCTCTCTCTCCAGGTAAGAAATTATAAGGGGAGACGAATAATAACTTTTCCAGATTTCTTGAACCAATCTGCTATGCATCCTTTATGACTCCTGAGCAAATAACAGTCTGAACAGTCAATAACAGTTACAAGACAGTTATTAGACCCAAATAAATGCCAGCATTGTACAAAATATGGAACCCACAGTTTGCTTCCTCATTACCCCTCTTAACCCATCATGGGGCCTTGTGTGGTGAAACCACCTTGACCAAATAATAATCATCAGCAATGGGGCTGGGACCCTTTCTTGGTAGGACAGTAGGAAGGAGGTATTCATAAATCCCTAATGCAAATACGACAGATCAAATCTTTTCTAACTTTGTCCTAAACTCCTCTCTCTCTGTCTCTCATACACATGCACAAATACACATATATGTATAGACAAATAGGCTTCAAAACTCCATAAAGATTTTAATATAAATTTTGAGGTACTGCTTCATTCCCATAACTTTCCATTTTCTTGATACATTTACTTTTGGGTGAGATAAAATATGCTCAGTTATTTACAGTAATTCAACAACTATAGAAAAAAATCATTTTTTTCTCAGATGTGTGTTGGCCTTATTTCCATTCTCCCCCCCCCCCCAATTTTCAGTATGCAGCTATAGATGCAGTGTGACTCTTGTCCACCCTGCAAAAATTAGTTTGATGTCAGGAGTGCAATCTTATTGTCCTTTCGTGGATCAAACTCCCAAAGAGATCAATCAAAGCTTTACCTGAGAATGGAATTGTGTCCCAGTGCAGGAGAAAATGTGATCAAACACAGCAGCTGTTTGGTCATCATCGATTGCTCAAACAGTTAGGAGCATCCAAGTCTGTTTCACTCCCACAGGGATGGTGACCTTAAATTCAGAGAGCAGAACACTGCCTGCTTTGGAAAATCTCAGGTCCTTTTCACAGATCTGCATAGAGCTCTCATGCATATTGCCAGTGCTATGCTGAAGATATATTCAGCCACTTGGCTGAGTATGGCAGGATAGGGGTGAAGATGGCCAGGCTGATGGGAGACAGAAAAGGGAGGGAGGCAAAGATCATTTGAGCGGGTGAGAGATTACAAAGGGAGATGCAAAGCAACTTTCCCCTAGCTCCATCGTTGGTACTATTAATACAGAAACTACAACATAACCCAGTAATTGTTTTATTCCTTAAAGCATTTCAAACATTCTCCAAATCAACAAAGGTATCCTGTGCTTTGTGGATTTCTCCTTATCATATGCTATTATTATAAATCCAGTACATTTAGTAGAAAATAAAGTATTTCAATTATATTGTCTAAATTATTGCTTAAATCACATGGCTTGAGTTGTACAGAAACACAAAACAAAAGAATTGCATTTTAAAGTATTCCTGGACTGAAATGTCTTTGAGTTTATTATATGATTCTTAATTTTGAAGTTATGATACTTTGTTCTCCATATATTATAGAAATTGTTGTTCATTGCTAGCATTTTCTGTTACTCCTCTTTAAAGTCCAATCCTTGTCTAAAAATGCTTGAATTTTTATTTTTGAAGTTTAAAAGATTTATAGTATTTTATTACTGTGTTTAAAACACTTAACTTGAGATCTACTCTCTTAGATGTTTAAGCATGCAAAAGTTTCTTTATTTATAGGCAGAATTTCACATAGACGGTCTCTATAATCGATTCAACTTGCATAACTAAAATTTTATACCAGCTGATTACCAACTGCCCAATTCCCCTTTTCCTGTTCCCCGGCAACCACCATTCTACTCTCTGACTCTGATTTATCTCACTTTAGATACTTCATATTCAGCTTTGCACAGCGGCAGTATCAAAGCCAATGAGGTTTATCGGAGGCAAAATTATTGCTAATAGATACTTCATATAAAAGGAATCATGAAGTATTCATATTTCTGTGACTAGCTTATTTCACGTACCATGGTACACTCAAGGTTCAGCCACGCTGTTGCATAGTGTAGGATTCTGTTCTAAGTCTGAATTCTGCTGAGGTGTGGGTAGGAGGGGTGAGAGGGCAAGGGAGGATCATTTAGAAAAAGAAATGAGGAAACTTGATGATGGAGTGTTCCCACTGATATATATGTTAATAATCATTGTGTACTATTTAAGATCTATGCATTTTATTTAACATGAACTGTATTTCAGTAAAATGCTACCAAAAGCATATGAAAGAGAAAAAAGAAAATATAAAGAAGCTGAGACTAACCTGAAGGAAGGCTTGCATTCCCGAGATAGGAAGAAATGACTAGATATTAAAAACAAGTATTGGTGACCCTCAGTGCTATGAAAAATACAGAATAAGGTGAACCCAAGTAAGCCATGAGAATCAATGTCCTCTTTAAACAGTATTACTTTCTTGAGATTGTTTTCTTGACTCCTTTAAAGTCCAAAATTTCTTGGAAGGCATTCTAGGAGCTTATCAAATAAATTAAAATCTTCTTTTTAAAAAATTCCCACCTGAATGCTTATGAGTGTAATTTACAAAATAATTCAAAAATTTAAATTCTATCCCAAGTCCTTGAAACAGGCTGTGTGTGCTGTCCGTATTTATTATAAAATGTATGCCTAGTATTCTACGTTATTTTGCCTTCTAATTCCAGAAAACCTCAATCCCCACTCCCTGACACATATGCAGAGTTTTGCTGTAATATCTTGTTGGAGAAAGGGCACATCAGATAACAAGTATTGGAAAGATATGTTCTGAAATGTAATATAGCTATTCATTAATAATCATAGAAAATGAATCTGAGGCATTCAGTTCATCTCTATGCCATTTCAAGATTTTCCTCTCCATTAGGGTGCTCATATAGTAATATAAACAAGGAATACTGCATTTTATTAGTTCACATTTTAATATGGCATTTATATTCCATTTTCTATTTCACTAGCTGTCATGTATATTCTTATTGTTTTCATATTCCTTCTTTTGCCAATAGTGTTTTTCTTGATAAGATTTTTTTATAAAGTCAATTCTAAAATGTTTTGGTGTTCCACATAATCAATTTTGCACAGCTCTGTAATGATTGTTTCATAACACTCTATGGTTTGTTTTATTGCCTTTGTTTTTGCTTATAAAACTATTATCAGAGTTGCAAGTATAAACGGGAGGGTAGAGTTTTCCATATCACTGCAAAGATTTAAATTCAGAACTCTTTCAGTGTTGTTTGTAAAACCATGACAAGATAGAGAGTTAGAGGGTGGTGACTTCCTAATACAGCATTGTCATCATAAAGCAAATGTACAAAGCGTTAATTGAAGGACCTAGGGATCATATTTCTCATCATACACTAACTGTTAAATTCTCCTAGTTTCATTGTTGTCCAGTATAACTAGTCAACTAGTAACAATAAATTATCTGAAAAATTAAGGAAAAACAAAGTGATAAATTACCCTAGTATTTGGTATAACTGCTAATGTAATTTTTACTTAAAGATAATAAATTCAAAACAGGTAGTATATACATTAAACTGAATTCTTAACATCTTTTATTGATTTCTTCAGTAATAGCTCACCCTTAAACACATTCATACATGTACACTTCTGCATAAATACATAATACACACACAATACACACACACATACACACACACACATACATGCACACAAATGAGAATTTTGGACAAGAAAAATGAAACAATATATTCTGCAGTAAAATGTATATACATTATGTTCAGAACTATTCCTAAAAGATTTTAGTACCCAGAACTGTATTCTTGGGCACAAAATTCCAGACCACTAGTTCATTACTCCATTATAATCAATCCTCTATTATATAATAAATATTTTTAGATTGCCACTTTTATTCTGCTAATATTAAATTAAGATATTATTATTTACTAATACCTGACTTAAAATATGTACCAACTTAACTATAATATGAGGGACAAAGATAAAGAAATCAATTTTGAAAAAATTCTAGATATTCAATGTATAAATTTAGACATGATTATGCTACTAATCATGGTGGCATATGTATATACCTGCTTTTGTAGGCACCAACACCAAACACTAGAACTATTAATTCATCTTGTAGCACCGCCTCAAAACCATAGAAATGCAGTCTCACTGGTTTTTTGACTTTGAGAAATAGGCAACTTCCGGTAAAGTTCTTAACAAAAGACAATATTATCTTTCCTCCATTTACATCATATTTGCATGTCCTAAAACATTTGTATGCACTGAAGCCAGACGCAAAATATCGATCTCATTAGGTTCAGTTATTATAAACAGATCTTTCTCGACATGAGCAATGGGACATTAAAACGTCATGTGAATGGCATCTGTGAGAAACTGAAGGAATAAATAAGACCCAAATTTTACAATAGACATTGTGAATTGGGAAGAAACTGTTCAAAAGAAAAGAGAAGCTACGATGGGGAAAAGGGAAAGGAAGAAAGGGAAAAAGAAGATCATATATTTATACACAAGATAATTAAGATAGTTATACAGCTAGTTTCGATTAGTTCACTGAAAAAGAAGGTTTTATGCTAATATGGTTTGGACAAGATGCCAAGCATAGATCTTGTACCTTGAATAACTACTATGAAGACAATAGGCAATGTATTAATTATTGTAACTCTCTTACTAACCTGTTTTGAAACTTTGTTTTATCGCCATTTTTTATCTTTTTTCTCTTTAAAATGAAAAATTCATGCAGAATGGAGTCAATTACTGCAGAAGGCTCTTACATATAACTTCAAAGCATGTGGGTGGCGACTGCCCACTTCACAGTGCTGCCTGCCTTGGTAACAGACTAGCCTGACACACCGCCAAGTAGGGAGAGTGCATCTAGTCGAGAACCGCTCTTCTAAATAAATCACACTTTATCTGTTTGCTACCGTCTTAGTCTGTTTTCTATTGCTATTACCAAATGTCATATACAGGGCAATTTATAAAGAAATTTATTTCTTAGGATCCTAGAAGATAGGCAGTTCATGGTCAAGTTGCTGCTACTAGCGAGAGGGCTCGCTTTGCTGGTGAGGGTTCTGCAGAATCCCAAAGTAGTGCTGGACGTCAGATGTGAAGTAGTGTAAGATCTCTTGTTCTCTATTTATAATCTCCCCCATACAATCAGGGGTCCACACACACTCTCATGACCTCAGAATCCTAATTACCTCCCAAAGGCATCACCTCCAAATACAATAACATAAGGCTTTGAGGATCAACATCCCAACATGTTAAATGCTACTATAGCCAAAGCATTGCTCTGAGCAATTACAACAAAACTAAATTACTGTAAAAGAGAGTCCCTGTACTTTCTTCCTTTGCTTTTAGCTCAAGAGCTTTGATTCTGATGGAGAGAAGCTTCTAGGAACAGATTCTGCTTTCTTTGACTTTACGAGGCTGAGGGCTTGCTAGCAATAGGCACAAATCACAGTTTATCTTTTGATTTTTCTCAGAAGGCAACTAGCCATGTAAGGGGTTTATGGGCTTATGTCTAATCACAAAACATGAGTCTGAAGATACTCTTATCCTTTAACTGTGTGACTTCAGTAACAAGAGCTAAAACTTCAAGGGACTATAGACTACTGTGAGAAGTCCTGCTCTAAGCAGTGTTATAGATATTAATACGTGTAATCCTCACAACCCACCAAGGAAAGTTTTATTACAATTACTATTTTGTAGATGAGGAAATTGAGGAATAGCTTAATGTTGTATAACTGGAAAGGGCTAACATTATACTGAACCCCAGCAGCTGGTCAGAGTCCATATGCTCACTGACTATATTATACTCTTTCCAATGCATGTGGGAGGGAAGGGGTGAAAATGATACCAATTGTGTAAAAGCTTCTGCATTTTTCTAGTTTTTCTTTTCTTTTCATAACAGACAATAAGCCAGCCCTGGTGGTGCATACACATAATCCCAGCACTCAAGAGGCTAAGTTCCAGGGCAGTCTGGGCTACATAGCGAGTTCAAGGCCAGCCTGTACTGCATCGTGAGACTCTGCCTCAAAAAAGCCAAAAAAAAGAAAAAAGAAAAGAAAAGATGACACAGTTACTCTTTTCCTCTATCTACTACCTGATCGTATTACTACTTTTGTTCTAAAATAATATCCAGACCTCCCCATACATATATCGCTGGAAATTACCCTCACTTTGCTGGTCTTATTTGCTGGCTCTGATTTTAGACTTACGAATTCTTTCAGAGTATACATGGGAACTTTGTGTTTCTATTCACAAATCTTAGTCTTCTACCTTTATACTTTTAATTAAATTGTCCGTTGAAAAATTATATTCCCCCAATGAGCTCTAGCCAATACATTTATAAGTGTTTTGTGTGTTGAGCAATATTATGGGTCAGAAACTGTAGTAGCCTTAGTTCTGTTTTGTGAGAGTAAATAATGTATTTATTTTAGAATTTTATCTCTGTCTCCTAGTTCAATGCCTGAAATCTAACGTCAATGCATTGTTATTATTGAGAAATAAGTGAATAAGTAAGTTATATGTAAGATTTGTTGGAAATGACATGGGTTAAATTTAGCACATTGACACAGCTGCTCTTAACACACTCTTCTAGATGAAGTTCTTCTCACCACCCGTCACTGTTAGGTTTGCTCAGAGATCTACAGTCTATGGGTCTCTACCACACCAAATCCAACTTATAATGTCCCATAGCAATTTGAATTTCCATGTAAATTATTATGAATAATTTCAGAGTATTTTTCATAGTATTGAACCACCATTTCCTAATATTTGAAATGGAAATTAAACTGCTTAATACTTTAAACATAGTTTAAACATAGTTTTAACTTTAAACATAGTTTTCTCACTATGATAAAGTTCTGTATTTGGAGAATGACTTACTTTCTAAGTTTAGAAAGAAAAATAACATTAATATATAAAAAGAGCAAAATTTTAAGTATCTTAATCTGTTTTGTGCTCCTATGACAAAATACCACAGACTGGTACATTTATAATGAAGAGAAATTTGTTTAGTCTATAATTCTGTCTGCTCAGAAGTACAAGAAAGGGAAGGGTACATCTGACTGAAGATCTCCTTGCTGTGTCTTTACATAGCAGAAAGCTCTGCATGGCCAAAGAGGGCCTACTGTCTTTCCTTCATAAAGGAAAACACCTCTTGAACTAATTACCTTTTAAAGGTGCCACCTTTGAACTGTTGTTTTGAGAATGAGTTTCCAACACTAAATGCTAGGGAACACATTCAAATCATAACACTAAAAGCATTTCCTTTACCTATATAAATTTTATATGACAACCAAAATAGTAAGCATTTAGAAGTGTGTAAAATATGTATTGTCTCTTAAATGGGCCTGCATTTGTAAAGTTTACTTTCCGTTACAATGATGTATCATTGTGCAATAACGTGCAGCTATTACACAGATTGTAATCTATGGTGTGCATTTTATCACATTATAGAAACTTGATATGACAAACCAATTTCAATATAAAATATGTATATAGACAGTAAAATGAAGATAATTATATATTTGTTAGTAAGAAAAAGTCCTTAAAATTTAAACTTGGAAGTGTAATATTTTAATATCACATTGGTACATACATTTTGGTCACTTCTCTCAGTGAAAGCACAAAATGGGCTATCAGTTGTAGCTATTATGTCATTTTGTCTTTTCAAAGAAAAAGTCAAATTTTAGATGAAAAAGAAATGTCTCAACCAAACTATAAACATCCATTGAAATTTTCTGATAATAATTAATGGAAGAAAAATGAACTACAGTTCCCTACATTAGAATGAAAGAATCCCATCCCTGAAAACAAAGTAACACAAGAATTAACTTGTACAGGGAGTCTTAGCATGTCCCATGGATCAAGAGACCAGAAAGCCTATAACCCTGCTGAGCTACATTAAGGCACTTAGAAAAAAGCACTAAACAATAGGTACGATTTTAGGTATTTGCAAAAATAGTTCAAAAGTCAATAAGAAAATAGAAATGACAAAAGCATGCCAGTTTAGACCCATTCCTAGCTCACAGCTCTAACTTTTGTGAAACTCGGATTTAGAACATGAAACATTTATTTAGCTTTGTGTCTAGGCGGGCAGACTTGGAGTGAATGCTAACCATGAACATTCTGTTCTGCTGACTGAAACTCTCCCGTATCTTCCTTGTCACGTTGTAAATGATTTTCCGGATAGGGGTGCTCTCCGAAAGCATTTGCATGTACTCACATTCCAATTCGTTTTCTCTTCTTACTTCCAAATGTATTCTCTGAGCCAACAAAACAACTCTCTGCATATCTGCAACTACAGTACAATGGATACGAGCTGCTATGTCCATAGAAAGGGTTCCAGGCTCTTGACATATTTCTCAAGGACTGTAGACATATTTTCCAGTAGCTTGTAGCATATTTTCCTCCAGAACATCGAGGTTAATGAGCTCCTGCTAATTTAATAAGTTCTTTCCTGGATATATGGATAGTGAGCTGAATCACTATACGCTGAAGAGAAAGTACTACATCATCAGATACAAAAGTGTCCAACTATTCAATAACATTCATTTTCTATCATTAAAAAATTGAGGAGATTTAAAATATTGGCCACTAACCTGCAAATTGTATCTAACCAGAAAGATGATAGTTACACACTTTTTCAAAGTCTCTCCAAATGCTATTTATCTGGTCTTCCAACAATGGAAAACAGAAATGTTAGATCAGTACGGAAGGAATTTCCAAGGTGAATCATTCTCTCTGGGAAATAAATACGCTCTCCTCAGCTTTTTTGTTTTTCATTTTATAATCAGAGACATTTTTGAAAAGATGCCATAAGTGGCAGAATGATTCAAAATATGGAGCAGGAACCACACCAGCTCAGCAACCTTAAAAGAGCTAGACATCTCTGTCTCAGATGTCTCCTCATTCATAAAACAGTGAAACTGCTGATATCCATTCCATAGCACTGCAGGGAGAATTAAATAATTTGTGCAAGGTGCTTTCTATGTTCCATGACTGATGTATATATGTGCTGTTGGTTAAATTGTGAATATATGTGCCATTAGTCCAATTATATCCTAATAACTAAAAGAATTTCATTTTTCTCTGTGTTTTTGGCTTACTATCATGGAGATATTGATGATTTTCTGACAAAGAAGTGAATAATACAACTTCAGAAACAATGCTAATATGACAAACATGAATACATGTGTAGTTCCTTGGTATCTGTGGATGACTGTTTTCAGGGCCCTCAGGATACAAAAATCCAAGAATGCTGAGATCCCTTATAAAATATTTTCTTCTAAACACACATATCCTCTGGTATACTTTAAATAATCTCTAGATTACTTATGGTATATAATGCAGTATAAATGATATATAAATAGTTGTTATACTATATTACTTAATGAAAATGACATAAAAAGAGTCTGCACTTATTTAATATAGATGCAATGTTTCTTCTCCAAATATTTCAAATTTGCTGCTGCTTGAATCTACACATGCAGAACCCACGGCCCAGAGACCAATTGTAAATTTGTATAGCAGATACATAATGAAGACTTTTAAAAAGATTTCCTATCAAGATTACATGACATGAGGCACCTAGGGGTACTTTTTTTTTTTTACAATTAACAAATATCTCCCACTATTCTTTTTCTTTTTCTCTCTAGACTGAACAATTTGAAGACATATTTCAACTTTATGAAATAGGGGTCGCCATGGGAAAGCCTGGCTGGAGTGTATCTCTAAAGATGGCCCCATCTAGCTGAGGGCAGAGTGCCCATGTCCAGAACTGATTTCCCCAGGGCAGGCTTACTAGATATGAAGTTTCACTGAAATTCACACCCAACAGCAAAGGGCAGAGAGGGTCACCATTAACCACAATGTGTTCAATTCTTCAGGTGAGCTCTTTATAGAGACAGCTATATTTAACCTGGATGCTCTTTCTCCATCCACCAGGGATTCATATTAGATGAAAATAGAAACCAGGGAACTCTTGGATATAACCTAATAACTGAAGAAGTTTCATATTTCTCTCCATTGTTTGCCTATATGGCCACTGTTGGGAAAAGATTGCTCATGGGAGTCAAGAATTTCTGATAACCAGAATAACTACTTATTGCAGTGAGGAAAGGAGAACATAGATGCCACATTGCTGCTCAGAAGTCAGTTCTTGAAAAAAGTTACCAAGTTACCAAAATACCTCTTCAAATTCAGTGGATTTTATAAACACCACTTTCCCAAAACCAACAATTTCATTTATTATCATTAAAAAAATCTTCTTCATAGTTGGTCTAGATGATTGATATTTTTATTATATTTCTTGCTAGGTGGGGATTATATTTGTTGATTGACTTTATTTGAAGTGGTGGTATATATATTAATACAAATTCCAATTTAAACCTTAGAGAAAATAGGTATTGTTGTATTTCTAACTTTATAGATGAAGAAATTGAAGATCTGTAAGATGTTTGCTTCAAGTAGAGCCAGCAACCAAGGAAGAATTTAAGCCTGATTCCTCTTTGCCCCAAAATGTATATTTTTAAAATTATACTGTGCGGCTGTTCCACCTGACATTACAATTTTGAATGAATTATGCCGTTTCCTTCTCAAACTGCTTGTTGTGACAAAATGGTCACTAAGGTAGGGCATTCTTTCAGATTCCCTTTATGCAGCTCAGCCTTTGATTTCTCTGCTTTTGATTTTTCTGCTTCCTTTTGTTAGAGTATCATTTCTCTGCTTCATCTTCTGGAAGAGGGGAAGATATTGTGTAAGCAAATGTGGCAATGGAATTGTGAGTAAAAGACTTTTACAGTCAGATCTGTAGCTACCAAGTGTCAATTATAAGATAAAGGTAACTTTCATGGCACTTTGGGGAAATCTATGAAATACGTATTAGAAAGTCTTAACCATCTCGCTTCCAAAATATCTAATTTTTATTTTAGCAAAATAGCTTAACAATATATTAAGAGCAACTTCAAGAATAATAAGTTCCTGAACCCAAGCAGTTGCCTCCTGTCAAAGGAAGAGCACCATCATGAAGTTGAGGCAAAATATGCCATTTTGGAGTTCAGTAATACATGCACCACAGCCTACTCCCTTTAGATATGGAATACCCAACTATAAGAAAAATATAGTGTCTGATTCTTTTGTTACATTAAATTGAGTTTTTCAGAGTTTTTTAAATGCTATAATTTATATCATTGGTTTTCATAGATATATGGTTATAGTACTATAAATGAAAAATCATATGATATTCTCAAAAAGAATCTCTAGATAATATTTGTGAAATCTAGAGCTGAGTCATAAGAACTTGTACATACCCATGCAGTTAATCATAAGGAAAGAACCATCAATTTTCAAGTTTCTGGATGAATAGAAAGTATAATTACTTTGGAAATAGAGGTAGACTACTTCTTCATATTAAAATTAATCCTGTCTTTAGTAAATTATTAAAATTAATCCAGCCTCTGAGTCTATGATGGTAGGGTCTTAGGGTCTTTATCTAATTAATCATTTTACCTCTAGTATCTATGTGTTAATGATATAGATGTTTAAAATATAGTGGAAAAATGAATCAGTCAATTAATACATAAACAACTTGATAGTAGCCACAGGCAGAAAGTAGCACACAGTTTCAATGCAGGATAAAAGATCCTACACAAAACTAAGAAGGAAGGAGAATTGAGTACAAAACAAACAATCTTTTTCCAATTTACCTACTATTGTCTTTGAGAAACCCAGGTGAACGTGTTATTGAAAACTGTGATGCTCATCCTCCATGTTTAAACCCCAGGAAAGATTTGCCTTTGCCAATTTGCTATTCTTCTCCTTTTCTTCCTCTTTTCGTCTTTTTTCCCCATTCATCTTCATGTCATACTGAGAGCAGAGCACGTATTGCAAAAGTCCTAAATGCTCCCACCCTAAAACTCTTCTTTTAATTCTTAAAAAAGAAAAAAAAGGAACATTGTAAAGGTTACATCAAGCAAAAGAGCATCAGTCATCTTATGATCTCTTCTCTAAATAAGCACTTAAATTCCTTAATCAATAAGTTCAAGTCACCAGTTGTGATTAAGAAGTCCCTTTGTAGGGGAGAAAATGCTGTAAAATTGATGGGTTAAGTAATTCATCAACTCCTCCACCTGAATGCCCTAGAACTCTACCTCAATAATTCATTGTGTCAATTACTACACATTCTCACTTAAGTGGTATTCACTAATAATAGCATAGAAAATCTCCACATAGTTTTTTTTCTTCATATAAATTATGCAACTAAAACTAAGGGAAATTGTAAGACATCCAACTTATACATTTGTTAACACAACATAGAGATGTGATTAGACCAGGGGGTTCTCATCAGCTAACGTATAGAGGAACAAAAGCTTGGAAAGTAGAAGGACAGCTTCAACAAAGCCTGAAAACCTGATTAGGACTTGTGTACAGTACTGCCAGTTCCGATAATTTGTACAGTAATATTTAGAATTCAATTCAGAGTACTTTCACAATTCTATACTTGCAGTGAATGAGTTTTTATTTTAATATTAAACTACTTGTAAGAAACAGTTTCTGGATCTCCAACAGCTAATTAATGTGAGAATAAAATTAGCAGGCAAATAGCATTGACACAAAGGAAAAAGTACTTTTGAAAAAGGTAGAATTAAGCATCATAGCAGGAGAATTAGAAAAAGCTTGGGAAGATTATTAAGTGGAAAGATTATTAAGTGCTTTAGAATGGTGATTCAATTTTAAATGGACAGGCAAGTGATTCAGGGTACAGGAGAGCCTAAGTCCATCTTGGTGAATATAATTAGCATGTATTCTCAAAAGCAGGTAAACTCACATTTTCTATATGCATATAATGTATGCTAGTCATTGTAACTCACTGACTGCATTGTTTTATTTTCCCCTTTTTTAGACATGAAGAACTTTGCACACCTAATAAGGGAACTAGGAATACTTTCAGATTTATCTACTTCCAAATCAGGGTAAATTTTCAAGTTTGGTTTGAGAGACATCTACCATTTTTAAGCTGCATTGACTTTAGAGTGCTTTAATTTTTATTTTTGTGGCCACAGGGTTTAGTTTGAAAGACTGAGAAGTCTTTTCATAACTGAAGGTAATGAAATGCTGCTCTTAACATTGTCCTCGATTTACCATGAAAGAACCTGGGGGGGGTGAGGGGGTAACCCAATATTTTAACTAGACTTTATGTTTAACTATTAACCCATTTAAGCAAAATTAACTGAGGAGTTGGCAACACGTTTGGTTTCTGAAAAGTTTTGAAATAACACTGGGTAGTTGGCCTCAGAAGGCATCCTTCACCCACCAAAAGATAAGAATGAATCAATGCTAAAGTGCATACATGCACACACACACATTTTGTCTTGATAATTGCACAAAAGTTTGTTCTCTTTGTTATTTTATCTTTTATTGTGTGAGTTTTCTTTTTGTTATTTAGGGCTTTATCATTTTTTCTAGACAAATTACAGTTTGGGCCCGGAGGAAATGGATGTAAACCTTCCCTCGTGGGCTATACATGAGGTTCAGAAGCATGTCCATACAAATGTATGAATCCCATGGCCAAATAGATGAGCTACCTGTTCTGCTCTCCAGCTTGTCTCCAAAACCCAGGCCGTGAGGCATGAGCACCCACTGCTTTCCAGAGGAAGGGTTAGGAATGTGATATTTCCTCTACTGTAAGAGAAAAGGGAAATCCATCCACTTAGGGTATTCCGGTTAGATCTCATTTTTTTCTGATCTAGAGTTATCATTTGTTTGTTAGACAGGAAAGTTGTGCACTGACCCAGAGGAAATTAAGGCACCTGAACTAAGACCCCACTTCTTCCACCAGCAGTTGAGTGAAAGATCTCTCCACTTTAGTAACCATTCAAGTTAATAGGGGAATTAGAGGAGGAATGAGATAATACTGAAATATAAAAGATGGAAGGAAGAGACACAAAATAAAATAGCGCTTTATTTTCTATTAAGAATTCGCACCCGAGGGGCTGGGGATTTAGCTCAGCGGCACAGCGCCTGCCTGGCAAGCTCAAGGTCGTGAGTTCAGTTCCCGGTACCGAAACCACCCTCCCCCGCTACAAAAAAAAAGATTCGCACCCCTGGAAGAAAGATTGAGGAGAGTATAACAATACAAAAGGCCCTCTCCAAAGGGCACTCCCTCCTGACTTTCATTCCAGCCGTTTGGTGCCGTACTCAATCTTGAAAGATTTTGGGGTATGTGTGTGCGTGCTCTTTTCATAATAAATCTAATACTCTAGAAATGTAGGGAAAGAAACTAGAATTGACACTTTCTCTTGCCTAATGATGATTTTCATGTGAATTCTTCATAATCATATTACCTAATAAATTTAAATTTATTATAACATTTAATTCCAATATTATAAAATTTATGGGCCCAGTATAATTTATATATAATGTTGATATTATATGTCACACCAATAGTTAAAGGACAGTATAATTAAATGAATATCCTTTTCTGTAGTGTGACCTCTGTCTCCATGAACTAACCTATCTATCTATGCAACTCTGTAAAAATCAATAGAATAGGAACGTATCAGTTATGATATATAATGCATTTGGAACAGATGTGACATCCGTGTGATTGAGTGCAGTGAGCTTTGCTGCTTCTTTCAAACATAGCTGACGTGGTAGATTAAATGCTACAGAAAGAAGGGATCTTAAAAAAAAGCAACCACCATTTGAGCTTCATTGCTTAAATGTTTTTTGCATAATTTTATGCTTAAATTTTGAAACACATGAAGTCTTTGTTAGCATTTAAAGTCTTCAAATAAAAATGCTGCATTACTATTGTTATAAAAATATAATGAAAAATTAATATGTACATTTGTATTGCTTGGAGATGTTTATTTTATGCTTTTTAAATGAAGGTGAATTTTGTCAATTTTTTCCAAACACAATTAACTTTTCTATGTTACTATAATTGTTGCTATCATAGAAAACATGAAAACATTATCCTATGTAGTTCTATAAAAAATATAGCTAAATCTAAAAGTCCAAGTAGAAGCCAGGAGTGGTGGCATATGCCTGTAATTCCAGCACTTGGGAGGCTGAGACAGGAGGATTGTCATAAGTTGGAAGGCAGCCTGGGCTACATACCGAGTTCAAGGCCAGCCTGAACTACAAAGTGAGACCCTGTCTCTTAAATAAATAAATAAATAAATAAATAAATAAATATGGGAGGCTGAGACAGGAGGATTGTCATAAGTTGGAAGGCAGCCTGGGCTACATACCGAGTTCAAGGCCAGCCTGAACTACAAAGTGAGACCCTGTCTCTTAAATAAATAAATAAATAAATAAATAAATAAATAAATAAGTCAAAATAGGTGTTTAATAATTTTTTGAAGTCAATGAAAGATCCAATTCTTATTTCTATTGATAGGAAATTCTAAGTTTGCAAATTATAAAAGTACAACTAAATATATTCAAACACACAGAAAAGGGAGTAGAATTTCTTGACCTCATAAATCTCTGAAATGACAAAGTTGATCTTCAGGGATGTTGCGCCCAATGATTCAAAGAAGTCACTAGGATTCATTGTTTTCTTTTTATTCCAATCTCTTTCCCCTCTGTTGCCCTTACATGTCCCCCACCTCAGCCTTATTTTTAGGTAGGTCCTTTCCTTCTAGATAACCTTGGAAGCCCAGTATTATATTCTGCTACTCAAGGAATTAAGTCAAAAGGAAACTTGTTTTTTCCAATAGTTCTCCAAAGTGTCTCCACTTCTATTATGTATATATCACATTTTCTTTATCCATTCATCAATTAATAGGTATTTAGGCTGCTTCCACAGCTTAGCTATTGTGAATCGCACTGCTATAAATACAGGTATTCGAGATAAGCAGTCTTTAATTCTTTCAGGAATATATCCAGGAATGATATATAACTAAGTCAAATGGCATATATACACACAATGCAATATTAGTCATCCATAAAGAATAAAATTCTCATTTGAAGCAGTGCTTGGAACTAGAAACCATACTATTAAATGAGATTAACCAGATCAAAAAGTTAAATGTCACATTTTTTCTTATATCAGTAACCTGTAAACCACATATATAAATAAATTATATAAAAGATAACAAGAAATCATTAGGTAGACTTTTGGAGACAGAGGAAGCGATCCTCAAATGGAAAAGGAAAATAATAGGACTGAAATTTATTAGGATATGGTAACCCCAACAATAGGTAATATTAACGTGTATTTATAATTTTTAAAAGTGTCAATGGGGGGCTGGGGATTTAGCTCAGTGGCACAGCACCTTCCTGGCAAACGTGAGGTCATGAGTTCGATTCCCAGTACTGAAAAAAATAAAAAAATAAAAGCGTGAGTGGTTAACTTTCACTGACCAGGCATAAGTGCTATAGTTGCTCTTCGATCTCAAAAGTGAGACTACTCTTAAAGACATGAGAAAAGAATAATTTTCCACAGGACAATGCAGGTATTATTTATACCCATTACATCATATCATCTGAGATGAATCCAATTTTTAAAAATCTTTTCATAATGAGATTTTACTAGCATTAATTACTATGCAAGGAGTGTCTAAATTATTTCTAATTGCCACCTCTAGCCTTTTGATATTTTAACATCGTCTAACTTAAAGGAGTAACTTATGTGAAAAAAAGTATTGTAACAACAGGATTTTCTTGAGAATGTTTATTTCATTACAAATAGTAAAACCATCTGAAAGAATCATTTTAATTTTGTAAAGAATCTAATGTGGTTCACTAAATTAATGAAGTTGAAGCTAATGAAATGTTGACGCTGTGTTTTGTTCAATTTCCGGAATAGGAAATTCACTGTTTCTTGTTAGCACATGCTTGGGAAGCTGTCCTTTGTTTTATGACCAGCTCATACAAGAAAGACATTCAGCTCAAGAGAGTCACATATGTAGTCTGTGATCCCGTGAAGAAATAAAGCTAACTTTCTCACACAGAGGTCAAACTCTAGACCTCAGCCTGACTCTATTTATATTCAAATAAACTGTACCTGCCTGGCAAACACTGCTTGAAAGTCCCTTAGTGGCCCAGACTCTTTGATGTGGACCCGCCCTCACCAGGTCACATCAGAGCTTAGTGAGCCCATCCTGATGACTCACCCAGAGGCAGCCATGCTTCCTGAGGAAGGAACCAGAACAGTGGGCCAAACAATCCGCAGACGATGATAAGGTTCGACCAGCACCTTCTTCGCCATTTCCCAGCACCTGTCTCTGACGTCTTTTCCTCAGCACAATGATGGTGGACCGCTATATAACTTCTTAGGAAATGGAGTCCAGAGCCAGGATCTTTATTATTATTTTCACTACGATCAATCTTAAGTTCCTTAAAAATTTTTACCCTAGAAGATGATACATTCAACTAAATACATCTCTGGCTGCAGTCATATAAGGATTCAAAGCTTGATCTCTAACTTACAACTTTACATGTGATAATTTGGACATTTAAGAACTTTCTACATTTCCCTTGCTACAAATCAGGTTACAAAAGTGTATCAAGTACATCTTTTCAATGTCTAATGAATCTATACCATCTTCTCAGTTGTCAGGTTTCCACTTTTCCCTAGATAGTGTTCCAAGGCCTTGACCTATTTCATTAAAAAATACATTTTGTATTTCACACATATTTCATATTTAATACAATTTTATAATTTTGAACCTGACAGTTTCAGTACACCTTCACTTAGTATACTCACAGTATTTACTTATATGTAATTAAAATACTTGAAAAAATTTTTGTGTCAGAGTTTTCCAGGGCACAATGCCTATCATTACATCCACTTCAGCACACTATTTATTAAAGGTCTTTAATAATGAGCATATGATCAGAATTCAGAGACGGATTTTGTCTTTTTAAAGTGTGCATGTCATTTTCCAGATCTTGATGCTAAATTTTTTTCTGTCACTTACTCTATGATGATACTCTATGATAAGGAGTTTCAAATTTACTGAAAATTAAATTGAAATGGTGCCACTAATGTAGCTACATTTGACTTGCAAGTATATAGATATAAAAGCCTCATCTAAAAAATATAGGATCATTTTATTAATTATTATTTTAAGTTGATAAAAAAGGGATGAAAGGAGGGAAGGAAGGAAAGAAGGAAAGAAGGAAGGAAGAAGGGAAGGAGATATTGTAGATAATTTATGCACTTTTAACAGTATGGATACTGTCTAGTAATTTAGACCCCTCTAAAAATACAAAATAAAAAAAATCTTATAACCTATATGAGTAAAGCAACTTTTAGTAAAGTCAATTTGATATGAAAACATAGTGTTCTATGTAGTAGATAATTGATAAATAATATTTATTAAGAAACTCAAATAGAATAAGTCATTTATAAAATACATTTTTCTATCCTTTAAGTCAAAATATACAACAAAGAAAGCATAAGTCTTCCAAGGAAAGAGAAAGGAAGTGACTATTTCATTTTAAAAGATTTGACGAGTCACTTTCCTTTCGGTGTTTGGGAGGACTCTTTATGTGGAGCCCCGAAACCTGTGAAAATATTGTATATTGCACCACTGAAAACATTACAGACATCCTGAAAAATAGCGAAAGTGAAATACAATGCTATTTCAATCACAGAAAGTTAAACATAAGGATTTATAATAATGTAACATATGTATAGTTATAGGCATATAATTCTAGACACACATAGGAACAAGTATAAAATACTGTAATTAAAACATCCATTAAAACACATATGGATTTAAGAGTCTCTCTGAAATTCCACTATTAACTTTTAAAAGATCTTAAAGCCACCAGTTCAGCTGTTTAAATAATAGGAAGACTTGTAATAGGAACATATTAGGTCACTGTATTACAAAAATCTACATTTTATACCTCTTTAATGTTAGTCTTTCTAGGATATTCTGAACATATTTTATTAATAGCAGAGCCTCCCTGCCTGAATGTTATTTTAGCTAGAGAAGGTTCTTTCAGAACACATGTAAATGTACTTGCTTGGGTAAGCAGCATCAGTGAAAATATTTTAAATATCCTTAAATCTAGTCAGTGTGAAGCATGAATGTGAAGGCAATTTTACCTCTCAGTCAAAAGTCCACAAAATGTCTTCATCCTGCCCTGTCTGTATTAAGAAGCTCTAAGGGAAATGGAAATGTTGGGTTGTAGTGAGTTTGTGAAACAGATCAAACCTCAAGCCCCGCTCCTGACCTTTGAGGAGTAGATTCTTAGAAGAATCAGTCAGCTTATTCCATAATTTGCTTTACTTGGGCAGTCATGTCTTAAAACAGTCTCTGAAGCTACTGAGGGATAACTGCATTTCCTATAGAGCCGTGGGGTGGGGTGGGAATTAAACACTGTAGGTAATGCAGGGAATAAGCTTAGTACAGATAAAAAGTCTCCATGGTAGCACTACGGTAAATTTTATTTAATTTGATCCAACATTTCTTCCACCCAGGCCATCTGGCTTCCTGAATTCCCACAGCAATTCCACGCTTCGTATCTTCACGTTACTGCTCTTCTCTGCTGGAAGATCTTCTCTGTTGTCCATTGCCTACCCATGTCTACTCATTAGCTAAGGCTTCAGCTGAAAGATCACTCACCCCAGCTACCCTGTTCAAAGATTTCTTAACCATTTCTTATCTCTCTGCCTTGTTTCCCCCTTTATTTTCACCCCTTTCCTTCTAGTGTTGTGAGAGTAGCTTTAAGAAAGGTATTACAAATCTGTTTTTGAGATCTACCCTCTTACATTTCCCCTGGTAATGCTTTAAAATGCCAAATGTTGAGTCCAACTGAATCCACCCATTAGTAGCAAGTTTCTTATACATACATGTTACACTCAATAGAACAGTAACTTTTAAAAAATGAACCATACAGAAAAGTGGGTCAAAATTTTATCTATTGAACCCTCCCTCAAACTAAGGCCTATGATTGACCCTTTCACAAGTTATCTTCTTGAAGTTTTGCCACAGAGGCCATGATGCATGGAGAAGGAACATCTGGCCAGGGACAGAAGGTCTAGGTCTTGCTCTTCTCCATCACTAACCAGCTGTTCAGTTATAGACACCTCTACTTTTCATCATCTTAAACCCTAGCATTCAAATTAAGGGGAGGAAAGGACTACCAAAGTTCACATGTGAAAATGGCCTTAGCATTTCAAAGTACTATCCAAATACCAGGCAAAAAAATTCTCTGAAATGTGCCCAAAATACCACTGTCAAATTTCCACAATTAACTTTGAAAAATGTAAATTACAACCACTTAAAACTTCTCCCTATAACAAGGTCGCTATCATCTGTTCCTCTTTTCACAGTGTTCTGTTTTTATCAGTACATGTTTGCAATACATAATGATTACATTTATGGTGGGGAAATGGTACATATATATAACATATGTTAATACTACTAGTTTTTATTCCCTAGCCCTTGCTATTGAGACACACACACACACACACACACACACACAGAGAGAGAGAGAGAGAGAGAGAGAGAGAGAGAGAGAGACTAATCCATGATGTTCTTGTATAAGAAAAAAGGGTTAAGATGGAGACCAAGTGCAAATACAGCCTATGTTATCACATGTATATTTTGACCACATTTCTTTATCATCTGCTTCTGTTTTGGGTGGTCTCAATATCTTTCAGTTTCTTCCCTTCTGTTTTTAAAATTACCAATGCTTTATATATGTTTTAAAGTGAAAAAGTAAATTCCTCTTGGGAATAAAACTTTTTGAAAAAGCCCTGTGGAAATGGCCTCAATATTCTAAGGGAGGTGGGTAGAAAATTCAAGACTCACTCACTCAGTGTGGTGAAAAGTACTGGAGACTATACCCTAATGGAGATTTGCGAAGGTAAGGCTGAAAATGAAGAGACAGGTGCCCCATAGTATTGTGATCAACGTGAAAGGTAAGATAACAAGTTTCTAGTTGAGGAAATGGCTGGGCAACTTTTGAAAATGTTGTAACTCTAACGTATTTATTAAAACACCCATATATCTTTCACATTTATTAAAAACCTTCCAACTCCAATTTACACTCTCTCATGGCATTCATACTATATCAAAGTGAAGTTTTTGACAGGGTAGGAAGGCCAAGGGTGTGGTTTCAATAGGGTAAGAAATAGCAGAAATCACATGAAAGAGAATAGCAGACATGAGAAACTGGACCAGAACCTTGTGTCCTGTCATTGTAACTAATGTAATTTGGGGGAAGTTTCATCCTTCATGGGAGATGACTCAGAAGGAGTTGCTTAAAATTATGCATATCCATTTGAAATTTGAAATTACATATACAAATCCATTTGAAATTTTATATATATAGATATAGATATATATAGATATATAGATATAGTGATAGATAGATAGATAGATAGATAGATAGATAGATAGATATTCCACCAAAACTGTAGACATACTTCAGGAAAAGAAAAACTTGTATAAACATTTTAATACTAAATTTATTGAAAAATCATGAGACTAATACAAATGACCATTGGCCTCTACAGTTACAAGTACTGGTCAAAGTGGTGGCCATTTGCTTCCAAGCATTTATTAGTATAGAGAACTGCAGCTTGGGTAACCTTGGTCATTGAGATTGCTGCACACATTTTCCATTTCTTCTTTAGGGGCTGGAACTACAGTTGATTATTTGCAGTTATATGAGATTCCCCCATACAATGTACTATTTTTCTTTTCCTGATGTACGTATACAATTTTTATCACTCTTTCATATATATACACACATTTCATACACACACACGCTCAGTACAGTGCAGCCTATTTAAGCCTTTTTGTTCTCTGTGAGCTAAGCAAATCTTCTACTCCATCTCTCTGTTTTAACCCTGTCTTTCACTAACAATGAGCAATATCTCTAGGAAAAAGTTTAGAGCACTGCTGTAGAGAGCCAGGTGTCCGGTGAAGTTGGTAGTGGTGAGTCCATGCTATGATCCTTCCAAGTTTTAGCTCTTCTTGCCTGATCGCTGGCTGTGAATTTTTCCACAGTAACTGAATTTGGCCTAACCAAGTGTGCCAGCCTCATAACTGTGTAAGAGCCAAGTAACAAATCTCTTTTCACCTTCTCAGCAATACCTAAGATTTTGCTTTTCAGCTTCCTTCAAAATGAAAACTGACCTGAGAAACTACAGTTGTTTGTATTACAGTGATATTAAATGTCAGAAGTCTCAGGTACAAACTTTTCTGAGACATATAGGTGTGGTGGTTAAATTTTATGTTCAATTTATTGGCTTTGGAGCTACCCAGGAAATCAGGAAAGCACATTTCTGGGTGTGTGTGGGGAGTGGTGGAGGTGTGGACATGCTCTATATCTAGTCTCTGGCTCTTTGCTCTCTGGTGCTGTTCCCCTATTCTACTTCCCAGCTACCATGAACTAAGCGGCTCTGCTGTACGCAATCCCTTCTGCCATGATATGTATTTCTACCTTAAAGTCAGCTGACCATGAAATGAATCCTTTGAAACTGTGAGTCAAATAAACTTCCCTCTTTATATCGCATATGTCAAGCATTGTGTCCAGCAATAAGAAAGCTGACCAGTACAATTAGTATATAATAATAATTAATAACAACAATAATAGGTAATATCTCCTGAGTACCTCTTATGTAGCAGGTGCTATTCTAAGCACTATATTGACTATAGTATTTAACTTTATTGACTATAGTATTTAACCTTGTAATATTGAATAGTATCATAAAACTACTTTGAATATCCTCACTTTGAAACTAAAATAACTAACCTCAGATATGTTTTCTAACAACATAGCTTACTCCATATCTTCCATGACTCTTGATGGTTTAATATTTCTGAGCTCTAGACTTTAATATCATATTTCTCCCTAATTAAAGTCACACAAAGCTCCAAGTATTTGTACCTCATAGAATAGAGTCCACTCTTTTATTAAGGCCAGGGTGACTAGTTTCTCTAACTCTATGTCATAAACATGTCAGTAGTTCTACTTTGGTGCTTCTGCAGGTGCACCACAATCACTTTGCCAATCTACACACATTTCTAGGACAAAATTAAGTATAACTTTCACAGTAAAGGGCTATGAGTCTATGTCCCACCCTAGGTTAAGTCCACTATTAGAACCTATTATTATGTACTTCACCAACCTTTTCTGCAAAAGAGAACCTTTCCATAACAATAACATGACCCTACTAATATTCACTTCTACAATTGTATCTCTTATCTTATAGATAGAAAAATTCTAAGGGGAAAAGTATTTATGATTTGTTTTCTTATTTTCAGCATTGTATCCCACTTCTTATCATAACATATATGCACTGTACTTAATATTCTGATGGTCAATTTTAGCTGTCAAGTTGACTGAATTAAGGAAAACCTAGAGTAGTGGTAGAGAACTTACAGCACAGAACTTGTGCCACAGCAGGGCATTTATATCATTGAAGACTAAGAGGTTCACCATCACTGACCAAGGGAGTTGACTGAGTATTGTTTCTCGTTATATCTGGGACAGTGTTTCCGGAGAAGATTTTCAAAGACTTGCCCTCAATGTGGGTAGGTACTATCTAAATGGCTGATGGCTCAGATAGAGAAGAAAGGCCGATTATCTCTCACCCAAAGCTAGGTCACCCTTCTTCTGCCTTTGGACATTAGAACTCCAGGGTCTCTGGCCTTTGGATGATAAAACTGCCTTCTCAAATATCTTTGTGTGAGTATAACCTATTGGTTCTGCCTCTGTCATAATCATCTCCATCTTTCTTCCCTTGCAACACTCAACCTATCTTTAAAATATTTTCCAAACTCGTGTAGCCTCTTTGCCTGCGACATTTTTAACTTTTATTTCACATGAAATAATATGCATACTTTGGGGGCACGGTGTGATACATCAATACCTGTACGCAATGTGTAATGATCAGAGGGGTGTAATTTGTGTATCCATAACTTCAAACACTTGTCATTTCTTTATATTGGGAATGTTTGATATCTTCTTTTCTTGACATTTTCCCATATGTAATTAATTGCTGTCAATCATAATTACCCTACTGTGCTGCAGACTTGGAAGTTATTCTTCCTATCCAACTGCACCCCTATAGCCATTAACCGTTCACTCCATCCCACCTTTTTACCATTTCCAATCTCTAATAGTCACTATTTTGCTTTGTACTTCTCAGATAAACGTTTTGGCTTCCAGATACATGGAAGAACATGTGGTCTTTGTCTCTCTGTGGCTGACTTAACCCTCCTAACATCATGTGCTCCAGTCCGTTGCTGCTATTGTAAATAAGATTTCATTCTCTTTGGGGGCGGACTATTACTCAGTTGGGTTCACTACATTGTAAAAGTTCATTATGTTTTATAAAATAGTGAGCTGTTCTAGGTAATTTTCTACTGAACATGTTTCAATATCTCTAGTTTTATGTGGTATCCAATATTTCATTCCTGATTCAGCATCAGTGTGAGGAAAAAAGTGTAGATACTTCAAGAGTTGTGGCTTTGTTTTGGTTTCATGCTGAAACATTTGTAATAAACCTTCTGAATGGTTTGGTGATGCATATGGACCTATAAAAACACTCAATTCCCCAAGGCTATTCTTTGAAACTTTAATTTGTTATTTTTTGAGATGAAAGCTTTAAAAGCTTAAAAAAATGATCTGAGCCACTTCCTGCTCTTTAGAACTCCAAAGATAACATTGCACAGCTTTATTCTGCATTATGAAAAAACCTCAAAGGAATCTACTCAGAAATAAGTGAAGATTTGTGAGAGACACTAAACATGACCATACCAGTTCAGATAGAAAATCTGTGGTAATTACTAAGAATCCATCTCCTCTACTAGTAGAGATGAGCATAAATAGGAGGATGGAAGTGGAGAAAGATGAGCTGCCTTTCATTTTCAAGGTTTTCCTCATGATTTAGAGTTAAATATTTGACCTGTGGCAGGAAGACATCTGCATATGTTTCACCTAAAAATTTCCTGTTCTGTGTCTTCATGAGCATTGTGAACAAATTTACTCTTTTAATTTTTGTGTATAATAAATGATTAAGTAAGGTTGAGTATATATTAAATGTGTTTAAGCTAAGAAAGTTAATTTATGTCATTAAAATTTCACATACTTAAATTAGTTATGTATAACATTTATTTATAACTATTAAAATGTATTTATTGCATATAATAAATTACATATTTATATAACCTGCAAATATCTATATGCAGAATTCACAAGAAACTACTGCTAAGAGAGACAATTACTGACATTAAATACTCAAAAAAAACTGTCTTTAAAATGAAAACATAAAAACTCTATTAACGTGATTACATTTTTTAATCTTTCCTATTCTCAGATTTTTCAGGAGGTGATAATATGTACCTCAGACTTCTCTGCTTCTCAAATGAGATAAAACAAAGTTCCTAGCACAAACTTGGCATGTGGAAGACCCCTCAGTGAACACAAGCATTCTCCCTTCAAATTTTTGAATTCTTAATAGTACTAAATATTTAATAATTGGATAATACTTTTAGTCATGATCATATATTTTAAATAAGAAAATGTAGCTTTTAAACTGATATCATCTGCTTGCTTTGATAGCATATTTTAAATATGTTTAAGTATATTTTTATAGACATCTATGCAGTATTTGTCATGGAAAATGTTAACAGCATAAAAGTAATATTTTTAACATGATACACATATTATCTTGGGCACAGAGTAGGGAAGCTATGGGGAACTGAAAAGTAAAGAAGAAGAATTCCAGTTTCCTGACTAGGGAGTATGGCTTGCAGTCACTTTAATTTTACCCAGCAGGACTCATTAGTCCAATTTCTAATCTATACAATGAGGATAATAGTACATAACTTGTTTACCTTTTGTTCTTCTTCATTTGCTCAGAAGTAACCCAAAACAAGGCCTTCGCAGAATGTTCTTGTTTTAAAAGACTTTACTGAGGTAAATGTAATGTGAATATTAAATTGATCAAATTTAAATTTAAATTCAATATATTATGAAGCATGCACCCCTGAGAAATCACCACTAAGATCAAGACAGTGAACACATCCATCACTATCATTGCTAGTAAGTCTCTTAGCATCCCTTTGAGCTCCTCCTACTTCCTTTCCTTCCCATGCACCTGAGCAGCCATAGATCTCCTTTTGCCAATTTAGCTTAGTTTATATTTTCTAAAAAGTAAGCTGAATCACACAACATTTGCTCTTTATGGCCTGTATTTATTCCCTTGGTTTAATCATTCTGAGGTCGGTTCATATTACCTTCATCAGTACTTCACTCCCTTTTAGTACTGAACAATAATCTATGGTATGAATATGTCAACATCTGTATATCTTTTAACCTGTTGAAAGACATCTGGGTTGCACTGAGTTTTTAGATGTTACCAAAAAAGCTTTTATGAACATTCTCACAGCCACCTTCATAGAGGTGTGTGCTTTGTTCCTCTCAAAAAACATCTACATATACAATGACGACATCATATGGCAGGTATGCCATTAATTGCTCTTAGTGTAGGAGAAAAACAGCTCCCCAGAGTATGTAGCTGCCTTACAAATCATCATCAACATTTGGTATTAGCGGTCTTTTTCAACAGTCTCATAGGCTTATAGTAGTATTTCACTGTAACTAGAGTTGTATTTTTTAATTTATTTTAAAAATAAAAGAAGGAAAATATATTAACAGACATCCATTTACAAAATAGCATAAGAACAATACAAGAAATACCGAATAACAAAGTGGTATGAAATTAACAATGGTTGTTGTAGTATGTATTGATATCTTCAGAGTGCTTTCTCAAGAAAACAAATAGAGACATGCAAGATTGATCAAATAATTAATCATTAACTATTCCTTTCAGTAAAGTGATAGACTTGTATGTTTTTAATTTTTACTTTCAAACAACTACAAATTAACTTGCACCTGTAAGATACAATACAGAGCGCCCACACGTACATGTTACCCAATTTCTCACAAAGAAAATAGTTAAATGGTCAGAGCCAAGATCATGACATTGAAGTAGTGAAGGTGAATAATAGCTCTAGCACCACCAAGATGCTTGTTGTTGCCTATTTACAGTCATGTTTTATTACTTTTTATTCATTTCTTTGTTTCTTGTTCCTCTTTTATTTACTTCCTGTGAAGAATTTTAAGGTATTTTTGAGTGTGTTTGATTTTATTTCTGATATATGAGAGTCTGTCACTTTATAAATAGTTTTCTTAGTGGTTGCTTTGGGAATTGCTATATATATATATATATATATATATATATATATATATATATATATGCATGATTTGCTGCAATCTACTCTCCATTGGTATTTTGGTACCTTGAGTGAAGTAGAAATCTTAGTTTCATTAGGTCCATTTACCCTCCCACCTTTGAAAAATAATTGTTTTAAAAATTTTTAGACATAAATTGAGCCCCACAAATGCTGTTATAAATTTTAACTAGCCATCATAATGTATGGAGCTCACAAAAACAAGGGTAACCTGTTATTTGCTTTATTTCAATCTATTCTAATGTTTATTTCTTTCAGAAGTCCCATGCTTTATTCTGTTATGATTTGCTTTACAGAACTTTCTTTAGTGATTATTTAGGGATAAATTGGGTAGTGATAAATGTTCTTAATTTTTTGTCTGAGAATGTCTTTATTCTGCATCTGTCTCTGTTACTTTTCTTTCATTGCTGGGACAAAATACCTGACGCCCAAAATTAAGGAAGGAAAGGTTTATTTCACTGACAGTTCGTGGAGGTTTCAGTCCGTACTTGGCAGATTATAAGGCAGAGTGGCACATGGCAGAGGGCTACAGCTCATGGTGTCCGAACACACCAAAAGCAACAAAAACACAAAAGCCAGGAATGGCCTCAAGCACTCTTTTCCTCTCCCTTACATATGCAAACTATCCACCCCAGGGCGGGTGTAGCTCTCACACCTCAATCAACTCTAAAAGCCTGCCCCATGGCCACATGAGGCTTTAGGGGGACACACAGACAAACCACAACAGCATCCATCCCTGAAGAAAATTTTTGGTAGTGACAGAATTTGTGATTGATAATTCATTGCTTTCAAAATTTAAAGAATATTGTACTATTTCCTTTTGATAGCCAAGATTTTTGAGGAGAAAACTTCTGCTACCTATCATCTATCTATCTATGTATCTATCTATCTATCTATCTATCTATCTATCTATCATCTCAGTGCTCAGAAATTTAACAATGGTATATGCTAGCTTGTTGGGTTTTTTTTTTTTTTTTTTTTTTTTTTTACACTTTTTACTGAAATTTTCTAAGCTTTGTGAAACTAGATGTCTTTTCCCCAAATTTGGGAAATTGTCAGCCACTACTGCTTCAAATACTTCAAGTACTTTCCACTCGTTTTGTGGCTACATGCTATGAATGTTATCACTTTTGTTATGGTCCAACAGGAAATTTTTCAGGCTATTTTTTTCCTCTCGTTCAGGTGGTTAAATCCTACTGCTCTGTACTCAAGTTCACTGATTTTGTTCCTTGTGCACTCCACTCTAATACTGAACCTACTCAGTGACATTTTTCAGTTATTAGATCTTTCATTTCTATAATTTCCATTTGGTTCCTCTTTAAAACTGCTTTTCTGTAGTGATATTCTGCAATTTTTCCCCTTGTTTCAAAAGTATTGGTAGTTGTTGAACCATTTTTATTATGGCTGTTTTAAAATTCCCGTGTTAATGTCAGCATCTGACTTGTCTCAATGTTGCCATCTGTTGATTATATTTTCTCGAATGCTTTTCCTGTTTCTTCATGCAAGAGCTCTTTTATTATAGTCTGGGTGTATATATTATACTATCAGACTTTTAATTCTCTTTAACCTTTTTGTTCAGCAGGCCTCTGTTGAAGAGTAGCGCTCAGGCCATTTCGGAGTGCATGCTCATCTCTCCCTGCTGACCTTTTCCTGCAAGCATGACTCATGCTGCTACTGGAGACAGGCAGGGTGACCATCCCATCTCCCTGAGCCTGCTGACCTTCTCCCACCAAAAGCAAGGCACCTACGCTCAGCAGCCCCTTGCTCGATAGAGATGCACCACCAGCTCCCCTTTGGGCTCTGTTGTCACTTAGGAGTCAGAAAGTAACGCCTCCAAATCTACATTGCTCTCTTGCTGCAGGCCTTACGTGGCCCCCTTGACTTCGAGAGAAGAAAGGTTAGGGAAGCAGAGTGGAAATTTAGATGTGCCTCCACCACCCCTTTTAACACCATGGGATGGGGGTGCAGCAACACATTAAAATTCAAGCCATGCAGGGAGATTGGAGAGCTCTCTTCAAACAATGGTGTGTGGCTAGCCCTTGATACCACCACATTCCACCTCACTTCTGCCTGCAGGATATGGAAGTTCTGTTCCCAGTTGAATTTCCGCAACTCCTGGAGTGAGAGCAAGTGAAATGTATATCAGAGTTTACTTGCAATCTTCTGTTTAGCTTTATTGAATAAGGATTCTTCCATCAATAATGAAGAAAGAGATGTGAATTGTAGTGATGAGTAGCAATGCCTACAGGGCCTCATTGCTGTTGAGTTGCGGGGGTGGAGGCTCCATTCACCCCCAGGTCCCACTAGCACTACCCTGGTAGAGGACTGAGTGTATACCCAGGTCCCCCGAGCAGAGGACAGAACAGCTCCCTTTCTCAGGGAGGTCAACTCAGCCACCTGCCACTGCTTGAAGTTCAATATTTTGCAAACCATTGCATTTGTCTGTTCTCTAGTATTTCTGGCAAGAAGATAAATCGGATCTTTGTTATTCTATCATAAGTGGAAGCAAGAGTCTGAAATGAATCTTTTCAATTAATTACCAAACTTTTCGAAAAGATGGATGTGAGTTATGCTAAATTAGTCACAGTTGCTGCCATTACTGACATGGAATCATAAGTGATAAACTGGTTTATATCAAATCATAGGACAAGAAAACAAATCATTATGCTATTTCCTCATAATTTCTGATTTTTAAAATTTGATGTGCTCCTCAGTCAAACACAACCAATACCAAAACGATATCTCATGCCCAGAGTCTAGTAAGCATTGGTTTTTAAATAAAAACAAAATTGATAAAGTAAGAATGGAGAGATAGGAATTCAAATAATTAAATGAAGCTGGTAATCATTTCATTTATTCATAGTTGTGATTAAAATTTATACTCTAGTTAAAAATATCACAGCAATGTACTTGTCTTAATTTTATGAAATGTACTATGGCTGGAGAAGAGGTTAAGTAGAGGAAACCAGGTGAAAGGAATATATAAATTTATATTTCTGCAAGTCCTTTGTAAGTTCAAGTTCATCACAAATCCAAAGTTAATTTTGAAAACTCTTCCATGCATTCTTATTATCAGACTTGATGTCTTGAAATATCACAGATATTTCCTTCCTTCATTGCACACCTTTGTGCAGTCAGCAAAGCGTGTCATTTTACTTTGTACTGTCTTTTTTCCTTCCATAACACATTCTTTGCTGAAATTTTCATTAATTTTAGCTTAAATAATTACAATGGACTCTGCAGTATCTTCTTACTTTTATAGCTGAGATGAAACAACTTAGATTCCACAAATAAGTTGTCTAGAATTAATTCACTCAATCACAGAACATTTCATTCACTGAACTATTCCATATCACAATATCTTCAACTTCAAAACAAGAATATGTGAAGCCGAATTATTGGTATAGTGGCTATGATATCCAGACAGATAGATAGACAGAAAGCCAGCCAAACAGATAACAGTTAGATCTTGAAATCGACAAATTTATTGTATATTAAAATGAAAATTCATTTTTTACTTTCTAGGTGCAGACAAACATAAATGATGGGCTCCAGAAAGATTATTTATTCATGTTTCAGTTTCATAGACTTGTTGTGATCTGCTTACACAGACATAGCCCTCAGGAATGTCATTGAAACCCAAAGCATAGTGACATTTCTTTTGCCAAGTTCATCTTGGGATTTGCTATAGTTTCTAATTGCTACTTTGTTCAGTTTCAACCATGTAATATAACCATACAAGCAAAAGCCATTAATTTTCATTTTGTCACTTCCAGTAATCTTAAATCCACATAGTTATAGAACTGCTTACAAATGAATCCCAAGTAATATAAGTCACCCTTAAATGATTGAGTTGCCTTCCTGGATACCTATAATAACACCCATTAATTAATGCACCTGTAAGTACATGTGTAAAACTACAGTAAGAAATGTTTCAAAGAGATTTTTTCCAAGTTCAATTGCAGAAAACAAAGAATGTGCTCTTAAAATTATTTATGAGTTTTAAAAACCATCATCACCTATGTAATTTTGTCACATTTAATACTATTTATGAGAGCCGGGCGTGGCGGCGCACGCCTGTAATCCCAGCACTGGGGAGGCTGAGGTAGGAGGATTGTCGCGAGTTCGAGGCCAGGCTGGGCTACAAAGTGAGCTCAAGGCCAGCCTGAACTGCATAGCGAGACCCTGTCTCAAAGAGACATAATAATAATAATAATAATAATAATAATAATAATATTTATGAGAATGAACACAGATATTAGCATGGTTTACAGTCTTTTTAAACAAATGGTAATTTTGCTGAAGATTTTTTATTTTATGAATCAGACTCATCCCAATTCCTACATTTCCAATTTCTCCCCATTTTTGCCTTCATATGGAAAAAACTACCCAACATTTCCTAATGAGAAATAGCAACCAGATATCATAAGCCTTCAGTTATGGACGGCACATATTTTTTAAAAGTTATCATAGATATTTGAACAGATTTAAAAGACAACAGCAAGGCTTGTGTTTTGCTTGAATTTTCTCGTTTGCAATAAAAGTTACACCAGCGTGACACTAGATGCCCACTGGGTCAAGGCCGAGAGGTTAATGAATATTCAGAATCACTGCCAGAACCTTGCCATCATAATGGTTTTCATACGGCTTGGTTATTTCTAGCTGGACTCGCTCAACTGGCATCGTCCACATTTCCACAGAGCTGCATCCGGTGAAGAAAATCTATGCTGAGACTCTGAGCCTTAACAAATTGCCAAGGGATGAAGCTAGAGACGACTGAGGATTTCTGCATATTTAAATATTCAGAATCCAAACCTTATACATACAGAGGGTAAGGAAGAAATTTAAGCAGGGGCCAAAGAAGGTTTCCGTTTGCACCCTAGGTTGTTTGCCAGTTCGCTGTGCTGTTAAATAGGAACTCTGGCTTTAAATATTGACAGATGAATGATCTGACTGGAGGAAGAGTTATTAGCCAGCGAGGGCTGTGTGTTCTACAAGCACTTCTGCTTTAGTTCTGGGGGCACTTGGCATAAGGACCCTCCACTATTATCTGCAGCTTGGGGATACACAGCTGGAATGGCAATGGATTTGTTATCTGTAAAACATCCATGAATTTCACCACAGGCCTTCTACCAACATGGAAGCATCTGTGAATCAAACTGTTCCCCAGCTGTTCCTCCACTACCCACAGGTTCTTGTGGTATAAAGTCCCTATTAATACTGCTGGTTACACTACACCCTGATAGGTCTGTACAAAATCCTTCCTCTTACACTGCATTTAATGCATGAAATCCCCAAAGATAAATCCCTTGAGAGTCTTTTTTCTTTTTTTTAAGTCTTGTCTTTTTGTAGTTACTGCCAGGGTTTCCAGGGTAGCAATTCTCTGCATTTTCATTTGAACCCTTTTAGTTTCCCAAGTTTCCCCAGAAGATTCTCCCTTCCAGGCAGATACATCCTCAGTGCTTTCACACACACACACACACACACACACACACACACACACACACACATACACACACGGGGAGGGAGGGAGGGAAATGGAGACAGAGAAGGAGAGACAGAGACAGACAGAGACAGGGAAGGAAAGAGAGAAAATTTCCATGAAAGCAAGATTCAAATGCTAAGTAGAATAAAAGCAAATGCCAGACTGAAGTTGTTTTAGACCTTATCTTCAAAAGCACAATTGCTTCAGGAGCCTCTAACAAATGGCTTTTTCTCATTAAGGCTCAGGAAATTTTCATTTCTTTAACAGTGACACATATATTTTAGGTTTTAATTAAAAGCTTTGAGTGATAATAATTTGTATCATTGTACCACTGTACTTTTATTTGAAAACAAATTGCATTTATAAATCATTTGGCAAAGAGGATTTAACAGCTTTACCTCAGGAAATGGAAAAAGAGTAGACTTTCATATTAGAAGCAAAGTAGTAATCTGTTTACATTTGCAAAGAACACTTATTTTTAACTTAAACGCCAACTAATAATTAAGATAAATGATTATAAGATTTGTTAATTCAACACAGTTTTTCAAATGTAAATCGGATACACAATTTGCTTGAAAATTCAACTATCATCAGTGATAGTTTTATTTAATGACTCCAAAATTTTATTAAGATCATATTAACTGCTGTCATCTTTGAACTCTCAAATGTAGTGTGTTAATTCTTCCACACAAGAAATCTAGAATTTTTTGACATCCAAGTGAGTCCAGTATCTAGTTTCTACAAGCTTGTGTTCCATTACATTTATAGAATATATGAGATCTGATTGAAAAGAGAAAGCGGGAAATTTTTTAAAAATTACAGTAAAAGGCACCTTGCCATTTCCAGGGCAGCAATTCTCTGCATTTTCATTTGAATCCTTTTATTTTCCCAAGTTTAGTTTCCTTCAATATAATCTCTCTCATTTTGAACACATTTATCCCATCTTACTTGTCACTTTCAGAGAGGCATTTCTGGAAATCCTCTTTCATGAGTGTCTTTACTGTGTTGTCCTAGCTGCCCTGAAGACCTAAATGGATGCAAAAATTTGTCTTTCACAGTCATTTTGATTTTGGGAAAAATTGGACACCTTCTGGTGCCAGAGCCCGTAAATAAGGTGGTTGAGGACACTCTAATGTTGTTAGCTACCTGCCTTCCCATTGCATTGCACTGGGCAGCAGCAGCATTCTCCATATTATTATAACGCCTTGCAGACACTCCTGAAAGAGGATTTCAGAACTGCTTCAGAAAGCAGAAAGAATGAAGAGATTAGCATATTCAAAGTGAGGGGACATATTTCCGGGATAATTAATGACAGTGTGTCTTTTAGTGTAATCCTTTTTAAACTCAAACAGACACCACAGTTTTGATTTGCCCTTGTAGATACCATTTGGTAAAGGCTGACAACCTGTCATTCAGTAGCATAGACACGCTTAATAGAGTTTCTCTTCTGTGCACATTCTTAGATTTCACTTAGATGTTGATGTTTTTGACATTTTAAATACTAGGCACATTTCTTCGTAGGGCTCTAGTGAGTATGTATCTCTTCTCATTTCCTCTCTCATCTAGAATTTGAATGAGAGAGAAGAGAGTTTCTGATTTGATTTTTATAGGGGAAGGTGACATAGATATTTATGGCTGAAGCCAGAGAGTTCCTTTGTTTCCCAGGTGTCCCTGACAATGTTCAAAGGAAATGTAGCTTATAGTGCTGTGGATTTGGGAGTCTTTCTGAAGATCACTGAGGGCTCTGGTAGGGGGATTTTTGTTTTGTTTTTAGTATTTTAAGGTACATTTGATTCATTGGCAACTCTGTACCTGAATTGTTCCATCATTAAACCTTGTTTATTCTTAAACACACACACACAAATGCTAAGCACATTTGGATTTCAGATATCACATTTGCTTGTGTTCATAAATGAACATAAATATGATGTACACTTTAAAGTAAAATTATTAGTGTGAAGGCTACTTTCAAATGGTAAATAATATATTTGCCTCTGTACCTGAGGGAAAAAATACATCAAATACTTTATCCTGTTCACATTAAAAGAAAAAAAAAAATCACCAGGCTGGGGGTTTAGTTCAGTGGTCGACAGCATGTGCTCAGCATCCAGAAGGGCCTGACTCCCTAACCTCTAAAATAATCACAACAAGCATCACAATAAGTAGAAAAGTAATTAACAACATTGATCTATTATGTCTGCAGGTATTCTTAAAAAGCAAGATGAATCATTCTGCTGAAGAAGGTGATCTAGTCTTTGGACTGGTAACTAATATCACACATATTTCTCCAAAGAAAAAGCCATTCTCCCTCCCCTTTATTATTATTCTCCTTTTCATCATTTTGCATTTTCCTTCACAAACCCTGAAGCACTTATTGTACTGTGTTGTCTACATAGATAATATTAGTCACTGAGAACATCTCCATTATTTATGGTAGCACACCAGTCAAGGTAATGTCAGACAGAGGTCTTAAAGAAGAAGACCTGTAGGTCTTCTTTGTGCTTAGAATACTTCTTGTCACACACACACATACAAACACAGACTCATGTATTTTTCTAGCCATCACAAACAGGTAAATGTACCAAAAAGCCTTCAAATGCCATCCATTTATGTATTCATCTGGTCATATCATTTTGTGTAAAGTACGAATCCCATTTTTCGGTAACTACCAGAAATCTCAATCGAGAGTATCCCATCTAGATTAGGGCTTTGTCTTTCTTATACATATGTACATAGGCAATTTATCCATCTAATTCAGAGCCCACATTCTGTCTTTTTTTTCTCATGATCACGTTGAGGATCTCCAGCATTAGTCATCATTTCCAGGGAGAAATAGTTATAAAGAAGGGGGATGCATTATCATAAGAAGTACAAAAATCCTCCAAATCTCCATGAGTCTTCTCATAATTTATTATTCACATTACCAGTCTTAGCTTTATGAGACACATAAAATATAATGCTTTTATCACTTTGAACAGCCATTTATTCATTTAAAAACAAATACTTGCTAGTGAATAGGCAACCAGTAATACCTGTTAAATTTTCATGCACATTTTTATGTTTTCCTTATTTTGTTGCCTTTATCAAATGATTTCTTTATTTGTTTATGTATCTAATATCCTGTCTCCCCAAAGCAGCAGGAGCATGTAAAATGTCTGTCTTGTTCTCTGCCACATCCCTATAATTGAGAGAACTCGCCAGCCTGTAGCACATGTTTTATAAATCTTTCTTAGTAAAAAGATATTGTTCATGGAGGTTCAATTATACAATAACTTTTAACTTGTATAATTCAAATTTAGTAAATCTTTCTTTCTTAAACTTTCACTAAAAGGATATTCACTACCTTCAGTTAATTGGGTGAATCCTTATTGAAGTGTTTTCCAAAGAATTTCACATAAATTCAAGAACTGCAAAAATTCAATCAATAAATATGATGTTTTGATTGAAAAGAACTTCAGTACTTGTAGCCTAGCATATTTACTATAGAGGCACTTCCTATTATTTTGCAATCCTCCTATTTCCCATAAACTCTTCCACCAATAACAAAAATTTGGGAAGTAAAATTTTTTTCAAGCCAATACTAAGTGCTAAAATCTCCACCAAATACCACACTTATGAGTATTTTAGATGAAGAAAGTCATTTGTTTTATCAAGTTCTATAATGCAATAACTAGATCAAGAATGATCATTATTATAAGGCTCATGCTTTAATTTGCAGTGTAGTACTTCAAAAATTGGCGATTTTTTATAAGTAAATTATTAGGCTAGTCTATATTTAGTGTAAATGAAGAGGCTCATGCTTTAATTTGTAGTGTAGCACTTCAAAAATTGGCAATTTTTTATAAGTAAATTATTAGGCTAGTCTTTATTTAATGTACATGAAGTAATTACATAAACTCTCGCTGAATAGTGCATGCAGATGAATAGTTTCCTTGGAAGGTGTTCAAGTGCGTTCCACAAACGTAGCCGGGGAGTTCAGTAGCTATGTTAGGGACCTGTCGGGAAATTGAAAAGTTTGAGACTTGTAGCTCTTATCACCCAAATCCATCCTTTCTGGAGTAAGCTGCCTGGGAAATGGTTCCTTTTAAATTCCCTGTGCTTTGATATTGTTGAAGGCAAAGAAAAGTCATTAGTGCTTGGCTGTTCTTCAGTGTCTTGGGTGAGGTGCCAATGCCACTCAATTTTCAACACTTAGAAAACAAATTCCAGGATAAGAAAGGCAGCACTTTCCAGGTTCCCAGGGAATTCTTCCGCAGTTTCTAAATCCAGTAGATGTTTCAAAGGAAAAAGTCAGACAAAACTGATGGAATTTTTTGTATGTTCCTAGTAGTATACACTAATTATTGAAGGATATGAATGTAAGTTGTCCAGATGATTACTTTCCCGCTGAGCAAACTAAGAAACTAGTAACTGCCATTTAGCTGAAGTTACACAGAATCACAGAACCAGCTTTAAAATAATACTAAAACTAGACCCAAGTTTTCTTTCTTTCTTTCTTTCTTTCTTTCTTTCTTTCTTTCTTTCTTTCTTTCTTTCTTTTTTTTTTTTTTTTTTTTTTTTTTTTTTTTTTGTTGTTGTTGTTGTTGTTATTTTTTTCTGGTATAGGGAATCAAACTCACAATCTTGTGCTTGCCAGACAGGCGCTGTGCCCCTGAGCTCTGTCCCCAGCCCCAAGACCCAAGTTTTCTGACTCACATCTTGTGCTTCACCCAGTATTTTGGTAGGATGCCTAATAGACAGCCAAATAAAGAGGATCATTTCTTTTCAGGGTCATGTGTCATTTAGATACCCAGAAAAAAGCAACCTACCAACTATACTGAGTTTCTTGAGAGGGTTAATGAGATGAAGAGCTACCACTCACAAAAACTTTTACAGACTTCAACCATTCTAGAAACAGAATTTTCTTTAAGTTTTAGGATAATTTTCACTAAAAATAAGGAATGGCGTTTTTATTTTTTATTTGTTTATTTTTTGGGGGTACCGGGAATCGAACTCAGGACCTTGTGCTTGCCAGGCAAGCGCTTACACCACTGAGCTATATCCCCAGCCCCTTTCACTCAAAATATATGTATTTATTTTTTGCTCTTTGTTTGGAAGACCAGGCAAAGCATTGCAGCCTGCTACGTCCCACTCACTGGCCTGCTTAGCCACAAGAATTTTCTAGGATGGAATAACATGGAAATGTGACAATCACAGGTAAAACTGCAGTTTCAATTTTACGTTTTTCTACTTTACATTGTGGATCTATTCATGAAGATTCAGAAGTGCACATCAATATTAAGTTCACTCCAAAAATGATTAATTGTAATTTGTAATATGATAGCTAAAAACTGGGTGGTAAATATATTCTTGTATGCTTATTATTTTTAAATCAAAATGAATACAAACTGCAGATAATGCAGTTGTAATCATTTAGACTCTTGAAGCATAACTTTACTTTACACTCATCAATTCTACTTATGTGTTGCAGATAGTCTTTAAAAATTTGAGGGGCTGGGGACTTAACTCAGCGGCACAGCGCCTGCCTGGCAAGCACGAGGTTGCTGAGTTCGATTCCTGGTACCAGGGAGAAAAAAAAAACTTGAATTATTTTGCATATAACAAGGTCAAAAAATAAAAGTTTGGCGCTTTTAGACATCGTGAAACAATTCACAATGACAATAGTATTGAGTAGAGTACTCATAAGCATTGCTTCCTAGATCAAAATGCAAAATTATTTCTAGAATTTTATTTATGACTTCTCTGGAATGGAGGAATACGCAGGAGAAGAGGAAAAGAGGATGGCGAATGACAAAGTATGAGAGAGAAAAAGAGGCTGTACAAGGGAGAGGACTAGGAGAAAGAGGACGAAGATGAGGACTAGGAGGAGGAGAAGGAGGAGAATGAGATAACCAGAAAAAGCACCATGTCTCCTGCTCCCTGCTTTATTCTGTTCTGGCTAAAAGAAGTAAGACTAAGTAACACACATTTAGGTAGCTTTACATGAATTATTTCCAAAAATTCTGCATAGAATACACAGGATCCTAGATACTGGTTAGAACAAGCCCCTCTTCCTTTTCGTTCTCTCTTGCATCTGCTTTTCTCTTTCTTCTGATTTTCACTGTTTTTTTCAATATTTCCATTTCTTTCCTTTCTAGTCAAATGCAATCTATTCACCTGAATCACTGTATCATGCTGACTTAAGTCTCCCTGTGCCTTTATCTTCCAAAAAACACTCCACTGTACAGTTAAAAACACAAATTACAATAAGAAATACACAAGGCAGTACTAATTCAGATTTTGATCACCAACTCAGATTTTGATCACCAATACTGCATGGACTTTAAAAACACAGAGGGTGATCTGTTAAAGAGCAGTAGAAAAGTTATCTTGCAGATAGATTGAAAGTAAATTAAGAGTATGAGGAAATTTAACGAGAACATTTACAACTAAACTGGGTTCCAAAATTTGTAGATGACATAGGAAATTATTTCATTCTTATTAAAAGTTTTGTAGTATCTTATGTGCATTAAAATTTTCTTATTGCTGCATTTCAATTTTGAGAGAAGATTAAAGAATACCGATATATCTGTCTTTGGGAGTCTATTTTTTCCTCTTGGAATATTTCCAAGGCGATACTACTTTTATATTTCTATCATTTCCCTATAAAATTTTCCTGATATATCTGCTGAATATTAAGTAATAAAAGATTTTGATATTGAAAATAATTTATGGTTTTCCTTGTAGTAACTTTAGTGCTACTTCCTTTTTCCTAAATATTTCTATCATTTGAGTGTGCTAATTCAGTTACTCAGAATGTTGTATGTCTGCAAAGACCAAATTATTACTCTTTATATCCAAAACTGTATTTCAAATATCTCTTTAGGCAGCACATTTTCCAGCCACGTTTTACCCTCTGTGTGCAAGTCGCAACTTCATTAAAATCATCCAGTGTTATGTGTTCTCCTTGGGAAAAGATGAAGCGAAGAGATAATTGCCACTCTGTCTGATTCTTGCATTTTAATTTGGGGAAGATTCAAAGTTACTCAAAATTTTTCTCTCAACATATTGCAGCTAAAGTTCTTCAACTTATTCCTTTAGTTTGCAAACATTGAGGAAAAGTGCCAATAAATATTCAGCTACTTGAATAAATGAAACCCAAATACACTTGAAGAAAAATGATTCGATAATATTACTTTTGTGGTGGTATTCTCACTAATTTACATGCAAGAATGAATCTATATCCTTTCAACTGGTTTTTAGAATATTTGACAAGGAACAGCATTATATTCTGCTCCAAAGTGTCTCTTCTAAAAGAACTCACATTGTTCATGAAGATGAAGCTGCTGGATTTTCTTTTACTCATTTGAAGTGTTTTTGATCCTTATATGGCATTAGACTATTTTGCATACACTGTTAGACAAAAAACATGAATATTAAGCCATTATTTCTACATTAGCAAGTTTTCCCAAGGTGGATTTTTATCATTTTAAGACATTTTGTTTTGTGTATTACTCTTTTTTTGGTCTAATCACCTCTAAAATTATGAACACCACAAGAATAATACATGCTGAATAACAAAACAGCTTGAAATATTCATAACTAAGAAAGCAACTGTTAAATGTTCATAAACAAAGTTGTTTGGAGACTCCTTTATTAATTTTTAATTTATTTTCAGTCAATTTCTTATTACTTCTAAATTCCTGTAGGGGATTCTGTTAATTAGTCATGTGTAAAATATTCATTAAAACCAGCCTCCTATTTTCTTCTTTTATTGCAAATTTACATTTCTAATCTTATAACCAAAACAAATGCCATTGGGTAGAGGAACCACATTAATTTTGATCAGGCATTTGAAATAGGAGCTCATGGAACAAAAGATATGGTAATATAAACTAGACTAATATTGAGGGAATATGTTGGTAAATCCTGATATTGAAAGAGCAGATGAGTATGAATAACATACTTGAAAAAATGTCAACATTACATAAAATACAGTTGGCATGAAATCTAGTAACCTAAAGTAAAATATGCTGACTTTGTAATTTACAACTTGGCATGTTAATAATATTTCAGAAACAATGTATAGTTTGATTAGGGATTCAAATTTAATCAACAGTGACAAAGTGGACCTGAAACTCAAATCATTTGGTAGTACAATTTTGCCAAACTAGTATTTAAACAAACTCCATATTTTACTTGATAATGAATTTCTTTACTTATTATTTTAAGAATATTTTGTCTTCCTTTAATATGAATTGTATCATTTTGATTCCATACTGTAAATAGTGTAATATAGGAAATGGCACATTTATTTAAATTTAATGTTATTAATGTAGATATTGATTTTCCACTACAGTAAAAAATCATGGAAATATCTCTAAAAGAAATATATGTGAGGATGTGAGAAAAGTTTCCAATGCCAGATATAATATTACGAGAGTGAAATTCTTGATCTGGTTAAAAAAACAAAAACTTTGGTTTTTTGATACATATAATACTGGTCTTCAGTAATATTCCAGAGGGTCAATATAACTCATATCTTCTGGAAATCTATGTTTAAAATTTAAGTCATATAACTGAAGCATGTCAAATATAACTGCTTATGGTTGGTTATTCTACTGAAAATCCACTTAAAGGTGAATATTATCTACCTTTCATCAATGTCTTTATTTTGACTACAAGAATTCAAGAAAGTCATTCCATAATAACACACATATAAAGCAATTTAACATATAAAGGAATTTAAATATTGCTATTTAAAGAAATGAAATAGTTCCACATTTCTTCTTGGTAAGAGATCCATGTTTGCCCTTTAAAAGAATTAAGAACAGTCATAATTTCAGTTTCATGATTGGTTAGTGTTGAGCAATGTAATGCTTCCAAAGCAGGGTTTCCTAACAAGCCCTTAAAGAGATTTTAGAGTCTCATCTCATTCTCAAACTATAATTCTCCTTTATCATTTCTGTTCTTTACTTTCCAGTTTGTACGCCAACTTTACACCTTAGGTGGCGGGATGAGAAGTAATGAGAGAACAACATGAACTACTCTGACATGGATCTAAATTTTAGCCCCACTTTTATCTTTAGGCAAATTTTTTTGCACATGGTTTCCTCACCTGCAAAATGAAAAAATAACCTCTTTGCTTCTACACTGCTGTGAGGCTGGGAGGCCTCACTAAGGCACACTGTATATAAGCATACTTCCAAACATAGCATACATTATGGAAATAATACAGTAAATTGCATTACTTGATGCTTGTCCTAGCTATGAACTCTTAAATCTATTCTCAACATAGTTGATCCTGCCTGTTTCTCAAAGTGATATGAAGTCCTTAGATATCTCTTGTCTTTCCAGTTTCTATTGGAGAGAAAATATTATGAGATTTTGTGTAATAACTTTTTTCTTAACATATATTTTGATGATGATCAACAATTTTACAGATATTTGTGTGTGTGTGTGTGTGTGTGTGTGTGTGTGTGTGTGTATTTAGAGTTAGGTGGTAGCCTTTCTCTTTGTTGTTGTTATTTTTTAAAATTATTTTATATTTTTATTAGCATATGTTTGCAATACATAATAACTACATTTCTTGTGAGAAGTTGATACACGTACATGGCACATTTTAATTCTATTTAGTTCCCCTTTCCTTTCCTTCTCTCCCCTGCCTCCTTTCATGGTTCCCTTCCCATCTGCAACTGAGGAGACTTTTGAAGAGCAAGCTCCTATTTTGAAATGTGGCTCCTATTCAGATACACATCCCCACTAGAGTTTCCCGTTTAAGACACTGCCATATGCAGCACTTTCTTGTTCACCCAGAGATTGTATTTGATCTCTACAAAAACCTATTGTGTTAGTTTCTTTTGCAAGTACTGACATTTGGAGTAAAAGTACTGTCTTTTAATAGAGAAGATCTAGATATTACATTATTCTAAAAATGTTCAGTGTCCCATCCTTTGGCAACTGATGGGAAGCTGAGTGTAATAACAAAATCAAGCAAAATGATACTATTTAACATAGCCAAATGATAACAATATATTTTATTTTTACTGTATACACTATTAAAAGCAATGAAAAAAATTATAGACATGTATATTCAGTTGTTCTCATAGATATGCATAAAATAATTCATAATAAAGTTACTATTTTAGTTTTTAAAATGTCTATCTCAAATATTTTAAAAGATGATTCATGAAAAAAGTTAAGTAAAAATTATAAAACTGGAAATATTTACAAAGAAATTAGTTGCTTTTGTTTTTGTTTTTCTATCTCTAAAGAATTAACTAATGTCAAAAATAGTCACAGTATTTCAAAATAATTAAATATAATATAATACTATTGGGCTACACTTCTGGGGTTTTGTCATAACCAATAATCTTATTTTAACTTCCATGAGAACTTTTGTGCTGTAGAAAAGAGAAAATTATTTCCATCTTCCTTTCAAGCACAATAACATCTTATACAGAGACATCACAGAAAATCTAGGGCCTTCATAACAAAAAAAAAAAAATTGAACAAAGTTTTATTCACATTCAAAACTTTTAAAGTTAAGATCCCAGTTGAAAAGAGAAGAATTTGGAAGAGAATCAAAGATTAAGAATTCATCATTGCACAATGACATTTCTTTTGACAACATAATTCAACTGCTACTCAAAAATAAATCATTTATGATTCAAATGCTATGAATCTTTTTTTAGAGTCATACCTGTCATTTGTTTGACTTTTTATCTCCATGCGTATGAAAGCATAACTGTGAATCTCTTATTACACAGTTGCAATAATTCCTGGTAGTAGAAAATCACAAATCATGAACACAAGAAACTGGGCAGCAAAATTTTTCAGTTGTCCTCAGAAATCACAAACACCCGTGGAATTTGGTTAATACCATTCTTCTTTTTCTGAACCCATCACTTCACAAAACCTCACTCAAATGCGGCATATGAGAACTCTACCCAGGCCATTGGGTAGGGTGATATGTTTATTAGATTTGATAAAAGTGGAAAGAGCCAAAGCCCCAGCCATCTCCCAAACAGAGCTTCTGTGCCTCTGTTGTCAGGCCAGTGCCGACATTTTCTTGAGATGCTAACCATACTGTTCACGTAATGCGCACTGCAACTGAGAATATATGTTTCTAGGAAATTAGACAAAACAGTCCTGAATTCCGAGTAGGAATGATTCAGATTTTAACTAGATAATACCCTCACATTTTAAAGCCCTTTAAATTAACTTACCTGGGAACCTATAGTTTCTATTTGATCATGTTGTTGGAGATCAGATTTAATGTCAAAATGAATGTGCAGGATGAATGACTTCTGACAAAGAATTGATGCTCTCTGAAATGCGATGATAATTTTGACCTCCAACTATTTTGGCTAGGATTGACTAAAGTTTTTCATGTAAACACCGCTGTCAAATACTGCTCCATTCTATAATGATTTACAGAGCTCATGGTAGTGAATTTTTTTGGCCAATTTAACTAGATGTATTTTCATCTAATTTGGGTGTATTTTTAGTAACCTTCCTGCCACATACAGCACAGAGGTTGAAACTCCAGAGGGAGGACGGTGGAGGATGAAGAAGAGAAGACAAGAGTCAAGATGCAGAAAGCTGTGGTCAGGTGAAGCCGCTCTCGTGACGGGAGGAAGGACTGCCCCACAACTGCAGAGTGTTTATTTATACAATCAGCATAGCAGGTGTTTACCTAGAGTTTAAGGGGAGGGAGAGATCTGGAGCAGGAAGAACTTCTAATCTTCAGCAGAACAGCATGCTTCAGTGCTTACATGGGGAACAAGAGGAGAAGCATCTATGATATCTCAGGGGTAGTTCAAGCCACTTTGTGTGTCAGCTCCCTGAGCTGCGTACACTTCTCACAGGACTCTGCCAAACTCATGAAAAGCAGTGAATAACTACCCTCAACTCACCCTCAGCAACCACCCTCCATTTATCAGAGAATTAAGTCTGAATGTGCATCTATACACAATTGTAATCAATCAGTGTACAAGTGTTATAGCAAGTGGAAGTATATACTGAATCATGTTATGAATTTCAAGAAATTTAACAAATATTGCACTTGATTTCTCTTCATCTGTGAAACATAAAGGTTGGACTGCAAGTCGCACAACATTCTATCTAGGAGTAAAATTCCATATTTATAGTCAGAAATAAAAATGTAAAGATCACTAATAGCATAATACTGATAGGAAAGTATACTTTTATGAATGAAAGATTATTGCCCATTCATTAACTCAAGTGATTTCAACCTGCTTCTTCATAAGAAAAGCCCAGAGAAAGGAAGGACAGATATTACTATTCCCATTTTATGGATAGCGAAACTTATGATAAGTGAGGTCGCATGACATGTCATAAAGTAAAACCTGAAAACTCAGGGGTGGAATACAGAATCTTTTTTATCTCAAGAGAAATAAAAATTTCCGGATTCTTATGGGACATTCTCTCAAAAAATGGAATACGTTGATTTCTATTAAAAATAAATTTTCCCCTAAGTTAAAGGACAGAATACACTAAAGATATCGAAATATTTTACTCTATATATTAATATATTAAAGTAGTTTAATCCACAGTAAATATGTTTAGCAAACTGTAGGCAAATATTATTCACTTGTTCTTAGATATAGTTTTTCCCTGAGTTGTATTTCAAGCAAAACACCAGAGATGAAACAATACAATTATTAAAGATAATAATTTTCTCTGAGTTAAAACGATAAGTGAAGGTATTCTATCTTTAAAACCTTGAGAGTTAATGAGAACTAAGTTCATCACATCATCTTATTTTAAATTCAATTAATTCTCCTAATATGAATGTATGCATACGATTAATAACAATTACTTTTAGGTATCTTATAATATTTCTTTGCTTCAAAAGAATAAACACTTATTGAGTTGACTTCATATCCTATATAGGTATATGTTTTAAAAAGATGGTCTATAGCTCTATTTCTGAATTCTCACATTATGTAATACAGTGTGTGATCAGCTTTGATACTGTTCATAAAATCTGAAATGGAGTGATGCAGACAGTGTTATCATTTATAGGTCAAAAATATTTGCATATTAACTGTTGAAAATTTTCTACTACTGATTTCCCTGGTGAAAATAACACGTTGGAATGAGTAGCAGATAGCTAAAAAGGAACCACAAATTGCAATGCAGTGAATCTTAGATAACGCTTCTCAGTATGCTCAATTTAAATAGAAAGTTCATGAAAATTTGTAGAATTCCCCTTTTTTTTTGGTTGAGTGACAGCATGTATCAGTGTATAACTGGCACAAAGCTATCAGTATACATGCTAAGGTGGAACTATTTTTGATTGCCTATAAAAATAAATTTTCCTGTGCAACTTTGAAACTTTTTCCTGCATGAACTGTATTTATTTCAGAGAACTAAAATTACTCTATAGCCCAGAACATCAAGAACGTATTTACTACGTTTTAATATGTACTTTTGATAAGATTTATGATAATAGATTATGGTAATAGCTTTAGAGAGCACTGTCTTTAAATCATAAAGTAAACTGAAAAGAAGAGAAGAGGGGAGGATGAGAGGGGAAAGGAAGGAAATGGGAAGAGAACAGAGAAGGCAGCAGAGAAAATGATTCTGACACCCTTGCTGCACACACACAAACATTCCCTTCTGATCGTTCTGCCACTCGTGGTGCAGTTTCTCAGTCGACAGAACGGGGAAGTAATTCAGAGATTCTGCAGATTCCATTCCTTCTCGCGGGAATAGATTTTGGCCCTCCTAAGAACTTCCTGAGAAGATGAAACCAGGCAGAATCCATGTGGAAATTCATTTCATCTCTTTCCATTTTATACTGTATATCATGTACATTTGATGACTAAATGGAAAAGAAAAAATGAAATTCTACCATCTGAATTTCTATTAAATATCATTTTAGCTATCAGTTGTCACACCTGCTATTTGATGCATTTCCATCAATTGACACAATTATATAAGTTTGCAACCTACATCATTCTCTGAAAACTTATTTATTTTGCAATAATTCCAATTTATGGAGAATTTATTCAAACATTTGAACACTAAATATTCGTTTCCAATATACTTAAATGTTCCTCAATCAATATATATGTTAGTGACTAACATGTCTATTTTATGCTAATGAGAGTCACTGATTTCCAGGGTAATGTCCTGGCCATTCTGCTGGCTTTAAAAAAAAAATATGGGTCAGCACGTGTACTTCGATTTGTACACAATTTCATGAAGTTATGAGGCTTCCTGATATCCCTTAGTAAATTCTTCCCAACTTCATAAGCTCCATAGAAAGTCTATAGTTCATCAATTGCCTGCAAAATTTTATCATTAGATTCACATATGCATTACATTTTCAGTAACTGCAATATGCATATATTTATGTATAGTACCATAAAGGTTTAATAAAATGCAATCATATATTAAAAATTTTTTGCAAGATGAAAAAAACTGAACAATATTTTCCTTCTTCCTTTCTGGAATGGCTTTAGAGCATTATTATCTTTATTCTTGAGTGAGGTCATTTATTCTTGAGTTAGTACATCATGCAAAACCTGCTTTCAGGCAGAACCCTCCCAAACTGTGGTCTAAATTTTTGTCACATCTGGTTAGTCACTGTTTTTACATCCTACAATAACTCTTACTCTAAGTAGTGAAAGTGTCATCTACTCACTTTGAAAACCAGCGTTCTGCATATTACAAGACAGACTGGATTCTTCTTACCTATTTCATAAAGGTAGATCATCACCAAACCTGTGACTGGGTAGAATGATATCTAATCAGGAAATATTTTAGTGGGACACTAATTTAAAAATTCCTATACCGGGGCTGGGGATTTAGCTCAGTGGCTCAGCACCTGCCTGGCAAGCACAAGGTCGTGAGTTCGATTCCCAGTACCAGAATAAAACAAACAAACAAAAACAAATAAAAATTCCTATTCCTTTATGTGAGTATTTCTATGTATATGCATTTCAATTATCTCTGTGGAGCTCAGTCTTATAATCTTTTGTTTCCTTCATTGTGTAAATATTAAGAACTTTAAATATGCACTACACTAATATATTTAAGATTATTTTCTTGATTTTTATTTACCTGCATGAGAATTTTTAGCTCTTTTTGACTTGATACTTTCAGAGAAGGAAAAAATAAAAGATATTGCTTTCTGCTAAGAAAGATATTGAGTTTTCCTACCACATATTTTTAATATCATAGCAAAGTTTTTTTTATAAAAATGTTTGTCATTCATTTCTCAACATTCACTTATTAAAAATATACTGGAATGCATACTCTCTCCGAACACCATCTAGATATCTTTTGCAATAGTTGATATCTGCTTGCTTCCTGTATGGAATTCCTCTCAGTCTTAAATTGATTGAATTCACAATGTTCCACTCAAATTTTCTCTGCCAAAAATAAAAATTTTTAAGTATACTACAAATTCTTTTTTCTAAGACAATAGAAAATAGGTGGTCCTTATCAACCACAAAGAATTACTTAACTGTGTATAAATGAGTACAATAGAATCAGTGCCTCACAGTCTGAGCTTAGAATAAATCCTGGAAATAGTGCTCCTTTTATCAAGGGATATAGATGATGACGTTTCTATACTTAGTCCTTAGTCTTTCATCTTCAGAGGGAAAAAACACTGATCTAATCATCCTAGTATTCCAAATTGCATCATAGATAGTGAGTCTCAAGATGAAAACATATTTCACAGACCTACTCGGTAAGGTTTATATTCCATGTTGTGACAAAGTATTTGGGGAATGAAAATGACAGATGTAAGGTACATTAGCAAAATGAATAGTCACTTCTTCCCACCAGATGAAGCACTTTTATCACAGCAATTTATCAGAAACTAGATAGTGATTTAAGAGGAAACACTTGAACTGTAGTATATAATGCAGAGGAAGTTAGGAGACTTGAAATTATGACTGCAAAGCTCATAAGCAGCAGCCTTTTAACCTACATTGACAGACCATTTTTGTTACCACTTTAAAGTTAAACTTCATCACTTAAAGGTTGAGGAAGTGGAAAAATATAGATCTCAGACTATTTCAGGCAAATGTTAAGTAAGAAAGAAGCTTAATTCTTTTTTTTTTTTTTTTTTTTTTTTTTGGTTTTTCTCCGGTACCGGGAACCGAACTCACGACCTTGTGCTTGCCAGGCAGGCGCTTTGCCGCTGAGCTAAATCTCCAGCCCCGAAAGAAGCTTAATTCTGATTGAGAGTGATTGCTTATATTTTTCACTCTGCTTTCGCACATTTATATTTCTTGGATGATTTGGTTGATTTTCTACCAATTATTTCATGGTTTGAATCACTGCTTAAAATTTCCATCATTTCCAATTAAACACGTTAGGACCAAATACAGGTCTGAGTTCAAGATCCAAATACTCAAAAGACAGAAAGTTTTGATTAATTCTATTTTGTTCCATTTTATTAATAGCTATCGACATTTAGGAAGTGTTCTTTCAAGGCCACATGTATCCAAGAAGACTGCTAGAGATAAATGTGTATGATAAATGCCCAAGTTAGCGAAGGAAAATCTGCTTTGAGGAGTGTGTAGAGTCAGTCCTTTACTTGTCTGCTCATTTCATTACACGAGAAGAACCTGCTCTGCTAGTCTCTGAGAGATGAATTAGACACAGGCCATAAGGGGCAGCTCATACTCTTCTGGTGCAGCAATTAATGTGCACTACACATGCAATGTAGGTACGCTGTACTAAAAACATGTTTAATACGCTGTGTCAGAGAAGTAAGAACAAAGTGAGTCAATTTGTGAAATGTCCTTGGGGAGGGCTGTCCAGAACAGGAACTCTGTGAATGAGAGGGGGACAGAACATGGAACACAGCCTAGAGTGAAGGCCAGCCCCGCCCCTGCTCATGTTGGAGAGAAAATTTAGGCAAGGAGGATACTTTTCTCCTTCTGACCAGGATTTCCTTTAAGAATGGCAGCATGAAACAATACTGGGCAACCTAAGGTAAAAATGCATATTATTTACTTTAGTATGTGATTTTATAATGTCATGGTCCAGATGTAGAGAAAGGTGGATGATATTTGGGAGAAGACTAGAAATAAAAGTCCAAGAAAAGGGAACAAATCAAAGTAATGACACAAAAGGAGGCTGGGATAGAGATTAAATTTACCTACCACACAAACTTCTCTGGCTCTGGTCTAGACACAATCTTTTGGCTAAACTTTATTTCCTCACAGACAGGCAAGTTTTATAGCTAAAAATGAGTTTTCTTATTTTTTATTTACTAACTATTATCAATAGGGGAAAATAGAAATATTTCACATTACTTCTTGATAGGACTGTTATAAAATAAAGTTTAAAAACTGCTACCATTATTGAAATTGTGTTTACTATACATTATCCCCCTTTAATATTTTTAGCAAAACAGTGAGGCTGATGTTATACTTATACTCCTCAACAAAATCAAAACTCAGTTGTCCAAGACTGTAGAACTTGTAAATCACAAAACCAAGGTGCAAATCCAGGCTCTCTGAATTCAAAACCAGTGCTCTTCTTAACCACTAGGTATGGAGGTATGACTCCTAGGAGAAAATTCACCTTGGGATGTGATGCATCTATATTAGAGATAATTATTCCTGAATGTTTAAATAATCTATGGCACTTCCAGTTGGGGTCCATCAATCTTAGACTTTACAATCTCCAAAAACACGAGTCCAATGAACATATTTTTAATAATTTAGCCAGTTTGTGGTATTTTGTCATAGCAGCAGAAAGCAAGCTAAGACAAAGGCTTTTCTCCATTTTCTTATACAACATCAAATTTCCTCGCCAAAAATGGTAACACTTTTTAACAAACAGTATTTGCAAAGATTAATACCTCATTTTTAAAAACCAGAAAAATTCCCCATGGAAACTTATCACTACTTTCCTTCCAAGTAAATTTTTTTTATAAAATGGTATATTTTAAAATTTATGTTAGAATAATAACATTCACAATCTCTTTGGAAGTTTTATGGGAAGCAATGAGTTAATACTCATCAAGCTCATTGAGGTTGCTAGTTTAAAAGTGTTTAAAGAGTATAGAGAGATTCTAATACAAAGGTCAGGAGTGAAATTTATTGAACTGAAAGCAAGTTGTTCTTTATGTGTAATTAACCATGGGACTTGCATTGACTGAACTGAAAAACATCCTGCCTCATTGCAATTCAACCTTGCTTGAATAATGAAATAAGAAAAGAAGCTGTGGAGTAGCATCATCCTAAAGAACACAACAGAAGCAAGCATAAGCACAAATGTCATAATTACATCATTTAATATTTACTGATGGGCTTCTGAGTGGTGTAGCTACAAGGGCCTTAACAGTTTCAAAGAGAGGTAGAATACCATACGTCAACAGCATAGGAAAAATAAATTATCCTGGGTAATTTCAACAGTTCTAGAATACAAAGCACTTAAATTTCATAGGCATCACTCATTCACAACTTTGATGTTTATATTTCAATTTGTTTTATTATGAAATGTTTGATATACACATTATCTAACATAATAACAAACTAGGTAAAAGCACCTGTATTATGTATTCTTTCTATAGGAAACTTCTGTCCATTCTTCTGTAGGTTTTTGCCTTGCTTTTCATGGTTACATCACAAATGTATTTATCCTAGAACCATGAATTGTTTTATGTGTTTTGAGAGTTAATTAACTGAAATCATACTCTGTCATCTTATGTAACTGGTTTCTCTCTGCTTATTGTTTTTGACTTCTCCATTTGTTTCTTTTGGGCTTCATTCCTTTTCACTACTGAAGAATATTACATTATATGAATATACTTGTTTATTTCATCATTCACCCAACATTCATGAAAATTGTTTCTAATTTGTTTTTTTCTGTTTTCTTACTTATTGGTTTCTGAAACTACAAACTGAGCTGCTTTAATCCTTCTTACATTTGACCTGCAAAATGCATGTGTAGGATCTTCTTGACATATATTTAGAAATAGAACCATTGAGTGGCATTGTGTTTTAATTCCTAAGTGGACATTTCTAAATATAAAATACATACATTTATTTCATCTACCTCCACACCAATATCAGTATTATCAGCTTTCTTTTTTTTTTTTTTTTTGCCAATAGGAGTGATAGCTTCATTTTTGCTATCTAAAAACAGATTTTTCAGCAGCAAACAGAAACATCAAAAGGACATGAAGGGGGGCTGGGGATTTAGCTCAGCGGCAAAGCGCCTGCCTGGCAAGCGCAAGGTCGTGAGTTCGGTTCCCGGTACCGGAGAAAAACCAAAAAAAAAAAAAAAAAAAAAAAAAAAAGGACATGAAGGATTTGCAGGCAGAATTATATACATCGATGGGCACTGATTGGGATCACTCCCTAAATATCAGGCCCTGATCTCTGATGGTCTAGGGTTTATATGGAATAACCAAGCAGGAAGTACAGAGGCAGAATAGTTTGGCAATTGCAGATTGATTCTTACAGTATGAATCAAAGTGACTAGCTATGTATTGCAGTGATCACCTGTTTCTAAGAAATAAAACTAACAAGAACTGGAAATGGAACTACTACGTGGACAACTAACGAAATGAAGTATACTGGTGAGGGGACATCTGCTACAATTTTGTTTGGAATTTTATTAAATTCATTTCTCAAAAATTATAGCCTTAATTTCAGCATAACTCTTCATCCATTTAAGCTTTATGTAGTAATTTCCATTACAATTTTCTAACATTCCCATGTAAGTCCCCTAAATTTTATTGACTGTTCCAAAGTAACTTTTTTATATTATCCTTTTCATACTATCCTTGCTTAGTTTGAGTTGCAAGGTTATATCAAACTTATAGGCTAGGTTGTATCCACATCCTTAAAATGTTTCATAGAAATGATATGTTTATTGAACATTTCATTAACTTCACCTGTAAAATCACCTGGTTTTGATGTTTTCCCTGTAGGAAGACTTCCAAATACTGTGCAACTTGCTGTAGCACAGCCGTATTATTACTTCCCTATAATTACTTCTTCAGTCAGTCAAGACAAACTATTTTCATCATGAAATCTATCCCTTTGGACAAATATTATCATTTAATTTGAATAAAATGATTTATAATACTGTACTTATTGAACAATATAGGAATTAACACAAAGTGTTTATGGAAGTTTTAATTGTCCCACTTATAACTCATGTAATGCATATAACAATTTCAAAAGCAGTAATGGTCGTTATAGCCATTTAAAAGTGAAGAAGCTGAGGCAGGGAGGAGATTGATGAAATTATAATTCATCCAATCAGAATTCACAACTAGATTAATTTGCTTTGAGGTCTCTGTCCACTACAGTTGTTTTTCTGTTAAAGGTTTTATGGTTTTGCTTCTTTTCTCTCACACCAGAAAGTTGTCTTTTTCTTCTTCAACTTTTAGAACTTCTGATGAAGTCTCATAACTGAGTAAACTGACTCTCCATTGCTATGACCAGAAAGGCTGAGTGTGTGAGAACAGTGCCGCTCCTATTCCCTCCAGGCAGGGAGAGTAAATTAGAAGAAATTCCCTGAATAAAAAGCACTGTATTATAGATGATCAAAGTTCTGAGCAAACAGAGACACTGGAACAGGAATGAAATAATGCTACTCCTGGAAGAAAATCTTCTCCTCTTCCAAATAGAGCTTTGTGTATAATAAGGAATTTTACTTTACTCAAAGAGAGGTCTGGGCTCAAGCCCTTAAAGTGTTCTGTACAAAAAAGTATCTTTCTTTTTTTTTTCTGGTACCAGGAATCAAACTCACGACCTTGTGCTTGCCAGGTAGGTGCTGTGCCGCTGAGCTAAATTCCCAGCCCCTAAGTATCTTTTCTTTTTAAGTCTGGGAACCTTAGACCAAATCAACCAGTCAGTGCTAACAACATACTCTATGATTGTGTCCCACATTATTTACTTCATCTCTGGAAAAGCTAGAAACTGAGTTCAGCCTCATAGGAGACCAACAATGTCAATGGGATCAAATACTACAAAGCTCTGAACGCCAAGGCTCCAGGAGCCTCCCTGCTGGTGATATCCTGTGAATGTTCCCACGTAGTCTCCATGAGGAGTCAGCAGTACCCAGGTCTGCACAGGGGATGCACGACTAGAAGCTCCGCATTCAGAGCTCGCTCCATTGGAGGTGGCCTCATGTGTCTGTTCCTATGGCTGCATTTAGTATGTGTTCTTTCATAGTAAGGAGCTATAAGCATGAGTTCAACAGCTTTTAGGGGTTCTGTAAGTTCCTTCAGCAAATTAACAAATCTGAGTATGGTCTTAGAAGTCCACGAACTCTGAATGTGATGTCAGAAATGAGGGTGGTCTTGAAGGCTGTTCCCTAACTTTGCACTTGGTAATGGCATAAGTTTTTCTGCCTGGAACTCTGTTGTTTTGGACAGAGTAGGTATCATTTCAAAAAGTGTTTTGGTCTCTACGACAAAGAAATGAGTGGCATGCAATCCCATTCAAACAAATAACATGCCCAATTTTCTACAATGGATTCAATTTCTGCTTCTGTTATGTACATTTATATGTCCTGAGTCTATCTATCTATCATCTGTCTACCTATCTATCTATGAAACAAAACCATTTCCTTTTAGACTAGTAACTCCATAAGGTAATTATCTTGTTTCTCCTATCAGTTGACAGAGTCTGTATCCAGTTATCATTCAAAATTGATGATGTGTTACTTGATAGATTTACTTTTTTAAATGAAAGATCTTTATTTTAAAGAGTCTCATGGTGACAAATGGTGACACACCCTGCTCTTGAGCTGGGATCCTGGCTGCTCAGAGGCTGATCAGGAGAGTCACAAATCTGAGACCAGCCTGGGCAACTCAGTGAAACCTCTCTCAAAAAATAAAAAGCGGCTGGAGACGTACCTCAGTGCAAAAGCCCTGGGGTCATTCTCCAGTTAAGAAACAAATAAATAGAGGCCAGGGGCATAGCTTAGCAGCATAGTGCCTGCCTGGCAAGCATGAGGTCCTTCATTCAATTCCTGGTTCAAAAAATAAAAAATAAAAGACAAACAAAAACCTTCCTATGAAAGTTACAATGGTCCGCATTAAATTTTTTAAAATATGACCTTTAATAATATTTAAGTAATAAACCAGCCAAACTGATGTTTAATCTTGAGGGAAAAACAAGGACATAATTGATATTGAAACATTCAGATCTTTTTTTCCTGGGTACCCTCTTTGGAAGAATTACTAGAGAATGTACTTTGGCAACCTGGGGTGGTTGCAACAAGTAGCACAAAATGGTCTCCCTCCACCAACATGATCCAAGAAGTCAAGGAGTAAAACATCACACCTCTATGCAGAAGGGTGGCCAGCCGACAGCTCCTCTGGGAATACTGGCATATATTAACTTAATCATCCAATAAATATTTGTACATTTACTATAGGCTGAGTTAATAAAAGTAGAATTCAGATCTCTGTTCTCACGAATCTTACAAATGATTGGGAAATACAAAATAAATAGTTTAAACACATAGTTTTCCCAGATGGTGATCAATGCCATAGACAAAAATAAAAAAATGAAGATGAAAAAGCAGTGCCAAATGTAAGGGTAGGGGTTTTCCACAGGGTGGATACCAAGGACCTCCATGAAAGGCGCCATTCAAGCACCTATCTCAAGTCCAAAAGCAATGTACACGTGCTGAGCAAGTAGCTGCAACAAAGTGGTATGAAAACTGGTGAGTACAAATTCTCCAAGTGAGGTCAGCAGTAGCACCAATAGAATTGAGCTGGGGTTATGGAGAGGGCGGATTTACAGAGGGTGAAGTTAGAGAGTTAAAGAGGAATGCAGGTTATGCAGGTGCCGTGGGTCAGTGCCAGAGTTCTAGCTTCAATTCTCAGGACACACAGCTGTTATATGGCTTTGAGTGGAGGAGTGTCACACGACTCGTGTTTTAAAAGGATCACTGTGACTGCTGAGCTAAGCACATACTACAGCAGAAAGGAGGAGTGAAAAATCCATCTAAGAGATCAAGGGAAAAACTCAGGATATTGCTACTGGTGGCTAGAACAAGGGCCAAGCTGACATTCCCAGTGAAAGGAAAGGGTTCTGAACAGATCATGAAGACATCACCCTGGGAATTTGTTGATAGGTTAGACTGGACAGGAGAGACAGAACACAAGGGTGATTCAAATGACTGTGTCCCGAGTGACGGGATGAAGTTGTTCTAAACTTAAATGTGGAAAAAGATGCATTTCAGTTTCAGAATTTTGGTGGGGGAGTGTTTCATTGTTTTGGTTTGTTTCTGTCTTAATTTTTGTTGGTTTTTTTTTTGTTGTTGTTGTTGTTCCCCTTGAACAGGGAAATGAGAAACAGAAGCAGATAATTTTAGTTTGCAAAATGTCTTAGGTATTTAAACAGAAAAGCCTAGTGAGTAGGCTGAGGCGCTAAGGTTACAGCTTAAACACGACAATATAAACAGCACACACAGGCTGCACCAGCCTCCTGACTCGTTCACTGTGACATCCCTCTTACCTTGCACAGTTCCTCGCTCTCAGGGTTCAGCAAGTATTCAGAGCCATGAAGTAACAGTGGTTCGATTTTGGAGATTTAAAATCTTGCCATAATTCTGTTCTAAGGGGTCATGAAGCAGGAGTACTTGAGCATAGGTGGCGGGGTCTTCCTCACAATGCAACTCCAGAACTATTCATTTCTCACCTGTACACACTAACATGTTTCCTGTAATATACTTTATTTTGAACAGTACTATTGTAATAACACTAACAGTGATAACAATGAGTCTGTTAAGATGTTAGAAAACAGACCTCTGGATAAGTAAATAAATTGATCAAAAAGTTTATCACAACACCAGATCACTTTGTGCAAAATGCAAACCATGATATTTCTCCATAATTGATATTCAGATGTTTTCTTATGACAACAATTGGCCAAAATATTTGACCACTTCCTAAAGCCACTCCTAGAAAGAGGAAGATTGTTTTCCTGTTGTTCTGACAGGAAGAGGTGGATGTACTTCACAAAAATGCAAAACCAAAGTATTAGGGTACAAGATAAAAAGGAGGAGTAAGGTATGATATAGTGCTCTCTAAACTGTATACCTATACATGAAAGTTGTGTGTGGTTTGTGTGCATGTATCCACGTATTGAATTTGCAATGCTAGACAAATCTGTTATTATGGGATAGTCAGATCAATTCTGAAATGCTATTTGACAATGAAGTCCTAAGCTTTGAAATGGAATCTAAACACTGTCCCTGGGTAGTAGATGGCACTGGACACGTTTTTTCTTGCTAAACTTCAGATCTATGTTTCTTTTGTTTTTGTTGCTGTTGTTGTTCAGTTTTATGCAGTTAAAACTGAAGAACAAAAATTGTATAAATTTAAGGTACACAACACAATGTTTGGGTATTTATAGTGTAATGATTAATTAAATCAAACTAATTAAAATATCAATCCCCTCACAGGGTTACTTTTATTTTTTGTCTTTTCTTTTTTTCTTTTTTTTTTTTTCCAGTACCGAGAATCAAACTCACGACCTTGTGCTTGCCAGGCCGGTGCTGTGCCACTGAGCTAAATCCCCAGCCCCTATTTTTTTGTCTTTTGAGACAGGGTCTCTCTCTGCAGTATGGTTACATTTTTAGGGTGTGTGGTGAGATCTTAGCTAACATCCAGCCTACAATATAGCATTGCCATTCCTTGGGGGGTGTGGTTTCAGAACTCTCCTCAAATATCAAAATCCAAGGATGTTCAAGTCCCATATAGAAAATGTCATGTTACTTGTATATAATCTGTGAACATCCTCTCTTTTACTCTAAATTAGCTCCGGATGCTTGCACGACCCTATAAAATGTAAATAGCTATGTAAATATTGTTGTATGGCTAGTCACCAGTGAGGGAAAAATCTGTAAGTGCTTACTTACTACAGAGCATGTCTTAACTGAATGTCCAGCTGCAGTGGATTCCATTACTGACTATAGTTAAACTGCTCTGAAACAGGTCTTGCAAATGCACTCATCCTGCAAGAAGAAAGCTGTACCGTTCAGCAACAGGCTCCCAATACTCTGATCTTGCCACACACCATTTTGCTCTTTGTTTCTATGAGTTTGGCTTTTTTGGATTCCACCTGTAAAAGAGATTATGCAGTATTTGTCTTCTGTGTTTGTTTTATTTTTCACAGTATAACGTTCTCCCGTTTCATTCACGTTGTTATAAATAGCAGAATTTCTTTCTAATTTATGACTGAACAATAAATATTCCATCATATATGTACCACTTTGCCCAGTAGCAGTATCGTAGCCCATGAGGCAAGATCATATATGTACATACCACATCTCTTTATCCAGCCATCCATTGACAGATGGAGTATGTGATTGATTTCATGTGCAGATCTTCATTTCTAAAATGGTGATACATAGTTTCATGGAGTTACCACAAAATTTTCATAAACTCATCCACCAAATACTTTAAAGTGCCTGATACACATATGGATATGATTAGGTAGATAGATACATACATACATACATGCATACATATATACATACATACATGATAGATGGAATTTCATAAGTTATACATCACTTTTGTATCTCTATTGTTAAAATTATGCAAGAGTAATCTTTCATGTCAATGAGAAGTCTATAAGAACCACTTTTTAAAATGTGTGCAGTATTTGTTTTCCATAGTTCCAGTATCTAGTGTTTTATGAATATATTTTGCTTATTCATTCATGCATTCATTATAGTACTGAAGATTAAATTCAGGGCCTTTACAGTGAGCTACAGCTCTAGCATTTGTTCCAGTCTTCTTTTCAGACAGGGTCTAGCTAAGTCATAAATGGTCCAAATCAGCTCAGACTTGTGATCCTCTTGCCTCAGCCTCCAGGAATGTTAAAAGTATAGATATGCTCTACCATTCCCAGCTAATTGAGGGCTATTTTAACAACCCATACCCTGGTACTTTTTGTTCTCATTATACCTTCATGTTGGCATGTTAAAATCTGAAATCTGTGCCATGACTTTATTCAGATAAAGATTATCCATTCCATTACACTTAATATGAAGGGAGAAATGAATTACAAATTGATAAGTCTAGCCAGATCTGTACCAGTGAGTCTAAACAGGCAGATGTACTATTATAGTGCAAATATTCTTTTTTGGCTACAATTCTTACTGTACTTCAAAACATCCTAAGTGAATAGAATGGAAAAAAAAGTATTGAAACTGATATAGGTTAAGTCTGCAGCAAAACATTATCTACTTACCAAAACATTAAATAAAAAACAAATCAAGAAAATATCCTTTGTACCCAAAACAAAATATACAGCTCTCCATCTATAAGCAGCTTACAGAAACAGAAAAATAAACCTAAAATCATATTTTTGAAGATTTCCTCAAGGTTATCAGCTTGAAGGTTTTAAAGTATTTGGTTATTTTTCCAATCTTTCTCTTCACCTGTCTCCTAACATAAGAAAAATCTTCTTTGGGACCAAGAAACAATCTATACAAAAATAAACTCCTGAGTTGACAGTGACAATAGTGATACTTTATTTAAGATAATATATTTTTTTAAAAGATCAAATATCATAAGGATTTAAAGTTCTTCATAGTAAAAAATTTTTTACTAGTTTAGTTCACTGAAAATATTTCATTATGTTCATTTACATTAGGGCAGGAAACATTTAAATTCTACTCCAATTCATTATATATTTAAAATTTGTCATGTTTAAGATTTGTTTATTTTTATTTTATCAGTTCAAAACTATTTTTTTAAAAAAGAACACTGATTTAGCATTTTGAAATTAGCAAAGACAGAAAAAAAAGAAAAACAAATGAAAAAATATTCTTATTTTACCCTAGAGTTGCTAACATTGACTTTACATAAATATGTAACATTGACTAGCTGTAGAATTTTTTTTTAACTATTTCTTTTCAGTTGAGTTTTTAAAAGTTATTTTCTGGAATACTATAGGGAGGCTGTAAAAATTTTGATGTATAAAATATGTCCAAATCTAGATTTTAGTGTTTTTACTTTTTAGCATAGATGTAAAAAACTAACATCAGAGTTAAAACTTAAGAATTCTTTTAAGATGTGCATAAAAATTGAGAAATTATTCTCTTAATTGGTGTGCTTTTGTGTGTTTAACAAACTAGCAAGTGAAAGAATTTGCAGTAGGGGGTACTTTTAGGCAGTGATGCTATAATAATGTACCTGATATAGTTTTGCAGCAATGAATAAGCAAGGGTAATACTTAAAATTATGTGTCTTGCTGGGTGTGGTGGTGCACGCCTGTAGCCCCAGCACTTGGGAGGCTGAGACAGGAAGATCGTTGTGTGTTTGAGGTCAGCCTGGGTTACAAAGTGAGCTCAAGGCCAGCCTGAACTGCATAGTGAGACCCTGTAACAAAAAGATAAATAAATAAACTAATTAACTAATTAAAAAATTAAGTGTCTTTGTGGGTACATCAGGGTTTGGCCCTCCAAGAATTTCTTGCCTACGTGGGCCAACCAGGCTACACGTAAGTAATAGCACTAAGGCAGGTCAAAATAGGGAACTAAAGCCAAGAGGATGTGGAAAAGGAAATGAAGGACAATCACAAATCATAGAGCAAAGAGCAGCCCTCATAATCAATGTGTTTTCATAATGTGAAAAGACATAGATAACCCCCATTCTCCTATGGTTTATAATACCAAACATTTTGTTTAGACCTGGAAACATCCTCTGAATTTTTCTTAATATTTACCCTAAAGTTTATTTTCAGTGAATATTATCAAATTCAAGACTTTTTGAAGATCCTATGAAATGTAAAAATCACTACTATACAAAATAAAGGTTAGTGTATAGCAAATGACACAGTGTATTTGATTAATAAAAATGATCATGACTACTTGTTGAGATCAAATTGCTGTCCTTGTTTCCCCTGGGAGTAAACCCACCAATATTTGTAGGCAAACACCATCTGATAACTACATTTGAGAGGAAACCAGAACCAGCAGGTTTAATAGCAATTTATTAGTTCTAAGTATTTCACTTATGATGTCAAATGCAGTTATCAAAGACTAGCAATAAGTTACATTTGCTTCGCTCAAAATCCAGGATTCTGTCTGAGAAACACTATGTGATCATTATAAATTAATAAAGATTCCCATTATCACACACAGCATACTGGGGTGTTTCTTCGTGTTTCTCCAGTAAATACTATCTTCTTTTTTAATGACTGTCTTCATAATCCATAAAAGCCACCATGTCAACTCTTTGAAAACATTTCAGTAACCTTTTAAGCAAAATCTTTACTGATTTCTTTAAAATCTTGAGGGTTTGTCATTATTTTTAATAGACAAAGCCAAGCGCTCAGAGACCAGAGTCATGAGCAGTTAAGTCACTTGTACTGAGCATGCCACACTGAGGTATTCTCCTATAGCATTTAAATTTTAAACTGGGATAATCTCCTTAATCCTCAAATTAAAGGATCTCTCTTAAACTCAATATGTTAAAGAACTGGGATAGAGTGATATAACATTAAACTTCTATCTCATAATAGATATTAAGACAATAGTTACATTTTCTAATTGCAATATCAGACTCAGTGAAAAAGTGGAATAACATATTCAAATTCCAGATATTTTTATTGTATTTTTGTATGAAAAGAACTTATAATTTCAAAAATTATTTGTATTGTATGCATGTACATTTCTATATATATGCATGTATGTATAACGCATCTAATTTTCTAAACTGCTGTTCGGGCTTTAGAACTGACTTATCTCAATGTTATGATTTCCCTCTTGAGTATTTGACTTTCTTTATTGTGTACTTGATAGTTAACTACTATCAAGAAAGCCAAGAAAAAATTAGGTGAAGGTTCGGGTTAGTTCCAAGGTAATGGGCGTCTCAGTGAATGAGGACCCTTGCAAATTGCTGGGTCGCCATGCCTGTGTCCTGCTGTATCACCATCCTCTCCTCTTATCTGAGTCTCTAAGTCCGCAGATACAATGGCCCCAACAAGATAGAAAGGATTGTTTTTTGCATTAAAGAAGATCGAGAAGCTATAGGGCTCGATGTCTTCCAGGCATGTTAGTTCATTACTGCAGCATCACCAGGGTCAGGTTCCGTCTTCTTGTCCAAGGTAAGTGCTAGAGCTCTGATTTTTATCACTGTGTCACACTAGAATAAAAGAAGCAGGAAGAAAAAAAAATGATTTTTAAGGTGGCTCTAAAGGTAAAACTGAAAGCTTGTACTTATACCTCAATGGGCAGAACTTGGTCTCAGCAACCCCAAGTGCAAGGTCGACTGGGAGATGTAAGTAAAATAAATGTAAAATTAATGTAAAATAAATGTAATTAATTAAAGTAAATGTAAATTTAACTGTAAAATAAATTTTTCGAGGAGGACTAGGGAGGGACAACTAGGCCTTTGGAGCTGGCGAGCAGGTATATAGAAGGGCAGCAAGGTCAGGTGGACACTGGTGTTTACTGTCTGACTCATGATATGAAACAATGTTTTGACCTCAGAAGATGCAGAAGTTGGATACCGTCTGGGGCACATAAAATGAGTGAAGTGTGATCATCACACTATAAATATGGACTGGGACTCAGTTTTTGCGATAATGTAGGGAAATTCAAAATATTTTATGTTCTATTATTTCCAGTATCCTAGTTAATTATTAGATACTTATGAAGATTCTTGTTTCATTGGATAATAAAAATATTTGAAGATGATTCAATACTAGAGTGATTTGATACTCTAATAATAAACTATTAGACTGAGAGTTGAATAACATGCATTCAGAATTGCATCCAGACAAGTTATTTCTCCTTTACATAGATTTCAGAGGCTACACAGCACTTGCCACAAACCATAAAGTTATAATTTAAAGAGTCTGATAAGAATAGATTTATTTTTGACATTATTATTCTCAACAAGACTGTTACACCATGAGACTATGGGGAAAACCTTAAATTCAACCGTATCTGTTTGTTAGGTAGGATCACTTTATGATGACAGACTTACAAAATTAATCCATACTGTTGACAGCCATATAAGCCCTTCAGAAAACAAAAATGCAAACACAGAAAGATCTGAGATTTAGCCATTCCACTGACAAGGACAGTAGGGAAATGGAACAAAATTAGTATATTTACAGGACAACCTCTAAGACCATAATCATATGCTTCCTCTGAAATGCTATGGTAATGGCCCTCAGAAAAGTGTAAACAAGATACATCACTTAAATATTGTACACATCAACCTTATCAGTCTCAGCCCTGAAAGTGAAAGCAATGCATAAAATTAATTTCAGCTTTCTAAAGAAAGGAAGATAGTCAATGAAAGACTCACAATTTTAGTGATATGCATTATTCTAAAGTTTTCAAATGTGCTTCCTTTCAAGAATAAGTAAACCACTTTTATGCCACAAAATATGGGAGTGGTGAGGAATATATTTAGAAGATATATTGGTAATGATAGAAGACTGGAAATATTCAAAACATAATGAAGAACAATAATAAAAATCTGGCTAATAGTAAAAGACATTGGTACTTTTAATAGATATGGTAATATTTTATTTAATATGAATCAAATTAATATTACTTAAGGTGCTTAATACATAGCTCAATTTTAAAGAACTGATAGATTAAGGAAAATATTAACTTCTTATAATGGAATCTTATTTTTATCTTCTAATTTAATTAGTGAAAACCAGAATCTCAAGCTCAGGGTTAAGAGTCAATTATGTTGATAATAATTCAACTGCAACTTTGATCTTTTATAGCTAAACAATTTCATAGCTAACTATAACTGCAGTTTAGAAATATTTCCATTTTAAACAAATGTATTTTCACTAAGAGCTTTATTTGTAAATATCTGGATATCTATTTATGAGAAAACACTTCATGCTTCTGGTCTCAGTGATTACATTTCACTACAAAAATAATGTGCTTTCATCTGTAATATTTTTACTGTATTTATACTTCAAAGAATTGTGTGTTTACATTTCACATATAAGATTTAGTTTCAAAAGGTGTTACTTTAAATATTTTTTTTCCTCTATAGACATTCATCCATGCTACAAATATTTTTGGAAACATACCAAATCTGAACTACATTCTAGATTTCCATAACCCTATTTCATATGAATCAATATATTCTATATGATTCAATATGAATGAATATGTTCACAAATGTGACAAAGATATTTTCACTGATGGTTTTAAAACTGACTTTGTACTGTGTACTACATTACTGGAATAAATAGCTAGAATAAAGATTACTAGTATCAATAATATTTAGAAAAATAAAAATTATGAAATTTGGGAGAGAAGTTAATAAAACTAGTTTATGAATCATTGTAATACATAAATAAGTAAAATTATTGAAATTAATTCCAGATAATAGTTCCTTGTTTAAGAAATGTTAATTTATAAGTTATGTATCAGTAATGTTTTTCTAATCAATACATTTTAGACAAAGTTACATTTGGCATTGGTTGGGGATAGTATTACATATATATATTTATTGTCACTGATTTAAATATGGAGAAAACTCAGGTCTAAACCTTGTTTTGCAAAAAACTTTTAAAAAATTACAAATGAGTATTAGTGAGTGCATTTTATTTTGCCTTCCAAATAGCTATTTTTGAAATGTGTCTCCTCAAAGAAGGCTATCAATATAACAGATTACAAAAAGATTTATAACTTATTTAAGATTGAAAATTGTGACAAAGTAAAAGACAATTCTCAAAGTCATAGGATATTGTGGGGTTTTTTTTTTTTTTTTTTTGGTTTTTTTTTCCAGTACCGGGAACCGAACTCACGACCTTGTGCTTGCCAGGCAGGCGCTTTTACAGCTGAGCTAAATCCCCAGCCCCTAAAGTCATAGGATATTAATAATGAAGTTCCCTAGAAATGTAAATAGAGACCTTTATCTTTAAAACTCATGTCAGTAACAAACTTAGTACATAGTTGTAATATTAAACTCTCCTAAAGATATAAGCAATTTTTGGAAGATATAATGAGCTAGTAATTAAAGAACACAAAGATAACAGAAAAATAATGTAAATACAATGCAGAACAGATCTAAAGAAATAATTTACACTGCTTACACATTCAGATGGATTCTATAACCTCTGAAGGTATTACTTTTGACAAGTCAATGCAAAACAACTATGAATAACATCAGAGATACAACATATTGAAAGCATGACTAAAATGCATAACATATTAAATAGATGGTGATTTAACATCACCATCTAGGAGTATAAGATGCTGGCTTAATACTTGTACAACATGGAAAAGATCCAAACCAAAGAAAATAGATTAATGGATACTTTGGAATTCAGCTAAAAGGCAAACAATTAGCACAGAATGCCCTTTCTCTCTCTGTCTCTCTCTGTCTCTCCCTCTCTGTCTCTCTCTCTCTGTCTCTCTGTCTCTCTCTCTCTTTGTAAATCAATGCCTGGTTCCAAAAAATAAAGTCTATTCCTAAGTGTATGGATGTTAGTTTATAAATCTTTATGAACAGAATCTTAGGGGCAAAGAAACAATACAAAACAGAGATATTTGCAAATGTTAACCAGAATCATGCAAAGACTCGGTGATTTTTCTGAAGGTCACAAAACAATTGAACAGCAAGCCTGGGAAGGAACTTGGGTCTCCTCCCTTCCATGCTGTATTGAAAAGCATCAGATGCTTTTTGCATTCCCCTCCACTGCAAACCTTAGCAGAAGAAAAGCAAGTCAAATATTCCTACTCATACAAAGTTCCTACTTAAAAAGTAAAATGTTCCAGGTTTGACAGCCAATTTTAAAAATAATCTTTGAAATATTTACTTACTTTCATAATTAGAGAACAAAATGTTAAAAGTTATTTAAGTAGAATTTATTTTTGATAAAAAGTGTGGACAGGCACTAAATAGACTTTCTACAGACTATAGAGACACACATTTCCAGAGCATTATATTACTCTTTCTCCTTACTGATTGGTTAAGCCGTAAACTTAACACTCGAGAGAACGTAGCACTTTATTTCTCCCCAGTTTGGGAATTGTAAATAACTGTATAAATGCCTAAATTTTGCTGGCTCTTTCTTTAAGTTAAATGTAAAAGATGAGCTTTGGCTCCATCCCATTGGACAACATGCATTTGGAAACCTAAAAGAAGTCTGAAGCAAGAAATTTCTAGCTAGTTTCCAAAAAGAAGACTTTACTATATCACTTATTCCTTCATTCAAGTGAGTAAATAAGTTCCCTTTAAAATCCATACTTATATCAGTGTGCAGAGGAAGAAATAATGCTATGTCCATGTCCCTCATTTTCTAAGAGACCAAACAGGTCCTTTTTATGACACCTCAGGCTTCATGCATTGCTGAGAGTTCTCTTATGCTGGGAGTGTTGTTCTAAGGCTTTGTTAAATCTTTTTCAAATGTCAGCTTTGTGTAGTGGTCAAATTATTCTTCCCTACCTTATATATAATTCAGTTTTCCTTCTACTTTTCTACTGCACTTTGGCCAAGTGTACACTGTTAATGTTTGTTTCAATGAAAACTGAGCCGTGTTGGAAAACTGCAACATATACAGCAATCCATTTAGGGCTGCTGTAGAAGCAGTGATAATGTGAAATCTTGAAGAATTATCTAAATTAACAAGTGGGTGACAAAATTTCAATAAGGAGAAAAGACAAACGTGTGTGGTGACTAATATTTAGAGGTTTAATCACAGAGCTGGACAAATGTTTGTAACCCAATCACATTAGTAACACTTAAGTGAGAATTACGCACTGTGACAAAGGTTGCTGGAAGAAAATTCAGAAACAGGCTTGTGCTTCTAGTGAGGGTGTCTGGAGGCACAGTAAATACATCTCAGGAGAAGGCCTCTCTCTCAACAGTGCACTGACTGCATATACTTACATGTGTTGAATGTTAAAAGCACAGTTGTCCAATAGTGCTGAGCATATTACGCATTGTAGCGTTATATACACAATGTGCTACAAGATCATATCTTGCATGGGAAGCACTGTGATGGGGGGCACTGTTACTTTCATGTATTAAGGTCAACTGAGTCCCAACTAGTTAAAGAACTCACTCAAGATAAAAGCTGTAGCTACCCCCAGGCCTTCACAGTAAATGCTTTTCAAAGCAAGATCCAACCTGCCCAAGAACTTTTCAAGGAAATCCTGTTAATTTGGCAATTATAAACATACCTGAAAAAAACCACATCTAAAGTAGAGCTAAGCATAGACTCGATAAGATCTCACACTGCAACTTCGAATACTGCAATACATTGGCGTATGCCATTAAAGCCAAAATTGGGTAGACAGTTTAAAGTGATGTAACTTCCATGTGTTATACTGAGGCTAAAACTCTAGCTCTAAGTAAGGCTTGTATCTTTAAAAGTTAAACATGCGTCAGTGGTTGCCAAGGGACATTTTTTATAAAAGTGTAGACTTATAGTTCAATATTCCTTTGAGAACATCTCTTTCAAATATGCTTTTCTCTCACTGACGTTTAATTTTTGATTGAAAATTCTTAATGTTTCTTTTCAAGTAATGTAAAGGTAATGGACCTGGGGTTATACAGTGATTGTCTTATACCTATCCCTTTAGGAAATACAGATTCCTTCAAGCAATAAATTTTTAATGGTCTGACTTGACAATGAACAACCTTAAAACTAGAACCATCATTAAACACTTTGTGTCTACCTGTAGATTATCATTTTAGATGAAAAGTATGAATAAGCTTTTACTTTTTCATAAGAACACACAGGCAAAAGGAAAGATTGGAGAATATTTTTATTATAAATTCAAATTATAATTCTCTTTTCCTAATTTTTCACCATTGTATAGGGAAGAATAACATTTTAAATGATCTGGTTGTCCTCTGTGATGTGAGGATAAAAATAAATATTAAGCATGTCCAGTGGTTATATGAAGTAAATCATCACAGACTAATGTAATGCTTTTTTAAATAAGTACTGTGCTTCAGTTTATACTGTCTCAGAAAATAGTGTAGTTCTACATGGAAGCCTTCTGCCTCAGCTTCTATGTGTGTGCAGTTCACTGAAACTAAACTCCTGTGACTAAAAAAATAAGCTTCACAAAAGCACAGTAAGATCTTTGCAGCACTTCCAAGTTTGTTTTCCTCAAGTGGGTTCGTTTCTTTTACCCTTTCAAAGCTTGTCCTTTTCCTGACTTGCCTATTTTTGTGAATAATTCCAACCTTTTTTCACTCCCACCCCTGGAAGGCCTCCACTTATGTCTCAGGCATAGCCACCACCCTTACCAAGCAAACCAGACATCCCTGCACCCTTAGTCCCTTCCGGAATCTGTGTCTATCGGCCCAGCCTCGAAGCTCCTACTCTCCTGTAGCCATCTACTGCAGTGTCCTGGATTGTTCAGAGGCTTTTCTTGCTTCCTCACCTTTGCTGTCGCCCTAAAACCCAGCATGTGGACCTCTACCAGAGGCTTCCCACTGAACTGCTCCCTGTCTGCATTGAAAAGGAAAAGAAAAAGTCTTTAAAAGAAAAAAGACAATCAAAGACCTTTTGGGGGAGAAGGTGGCATTTAGAGCATTCAAATGACTCTTTCAACTCCCAGAGGAGCACTCATTATCTGATGGCTTCTCCGTTTTCACAACAACCTCCTGGGGGCAATGCCAGTCTAGAAAGAACATAGTAGGGTAACTGGTAGTCTGGGTGCAGAGCAAAATAGGCAGGGTTTGAAGGAAAGCCAGTTACTTAGACTAGGCTGTGTGACTCTGGCAAAGTCACATAACACCTCTGTTCCTTGTTTACCTCGTATATTGTGGTGTCACCCTCAGGAAAATTTTACTCAGCTTACACCAGAAAGGCTCTAGGAAATGCTATGCAGAGTCAGGGAAACATGCCTTACAAGCAATGCGTCTTTGCTGTGATGTCACTATGAACAGATTTGGTTGTTCCCCTAACATTTCACAGGTTCCATGGGCCACGACTTTTTAGGAGCTACAGTGGATCATCTCCATAAGGGTGCTGCTCTCTACACAGTGTAGATCTATTAAATTAAAGTCGACATTTATTAAAGTAAACCATGGGACGTGATGAAAGCATGCCCAACTGTTTCAGGGTAAAACAGCTCCCATTAATGAGCAATAGTCATCCCCTTTCTTTAAATGGACTCTACTTAAACTATGTACGATTTCTTGTACAATACAGTGCACCAATTGTAAGTACAGGACTTGATGCTTTTTGTCAAATCTATGCAGTCATGTCACCACCACCCCAACAAAACTACAGAACAGTGCAATGACCCCCAAACTTCTGCAGTCCATACAGACCTGTCCCAATCTCAGGCAACCACTGATCTGCTGTCACTTACAAATTACTTTATCTGCCAGTTGTTTTTAGTTTTTTTAGCTAAAATTGTTTCTATGCCCTAACCTGAACCATCCCTAAGCTGTTTCTATATCAACTCAGACATTAACACGAAAAACCTTTCCTGGTACAAAAATTGTTGGGGGTGGGGTGCAGAGGAGATACAGGTAGATTTTACTTGAAAATTAGTTTGAACATGAAAAACAACTTATTATAATTCCTGATCTGTTTGATTATTGACACTTGGTTTTTGAGTTTTGTGTTTTTTTGTTTTGTTCTGTTTTGTTTTTTCACTGGATTGTTTTAACCTCCACCCAAACCTTTAGGTCAGGTGAGTACTAAGTATTGGGAGAGTCCCTTTTGACAGGGCCAGATCTCTTGATTCCTTGGCCCATTGTTTCCACAGGAAATTAATTAATGAATGGAAAAAAGGGTGTGTACTGAACTTTAGATCTCAGGGAGGTCCCCAAAAACGTACTTGGGCGGTTTTGTGTAGTTGGGTGGTTTTCCCAGCAGTGTCCCTGGGGCTTTGGAGATCTTTGGCTAGTGAGCACAGGCTCTAAGAGTAGCACCCCCAAAATGAGGCCCAGGGAGTCAGCGGTTCTGTTTGAAGTGGGTAACCCCCAAGGCAGGATAGGGACCGCAGGTGGCCTGGGGCAAAGGGGTTAGAGGCCGGACGTGGCCAGCAGGATCAGGGCAACACACACACACACACACACACACACACACACACACACACACACACACGGCCGGAAAGTGTCCGGAGGAAGCCGGCGCGTCATGGGACACGCGGGCCTGGCCGGTGCTGCCCGCCCCGCATCCCGGTCCTCCGCTCGCCGCCGCTCGCCGCCGCTGCCACCGCCGCCTCCGATGAGACTCCTGCCGCTGCTCGGTGAGTGCGGCGCCCTCGGGCGCAGGGCGGGCGCGGGGCGCGGGGTGCACCGCGCAGCTCACGTGGCCCGCGTGTCTGGAGAAGTTCCCTGGAGAGCTGACGCTGCGCTTCGCAGGATGTTTGTCCCCTTGGCCTTTCAACCTCTCGAGTTTGATATTCAGGGCCCAGGGGCTGTTACCTTTGGATTCCTCCTGGCGAAGTCCCCCAAGACCTCAAAGTCTTGACTGTGACCTTTCTTCTGATCTTCCCCCCGCCCCAAGAAACCTGGGAAATCCAAGCCATTAACACTTGTGGAAGGCTTCCTGACCTTTTAAGGGGATTGCCTGCCTGCCCAGACTTTGGGTTCATTTAAATTACCTTTATGATGATGCAGTGCTGAAAGATAATAAATCATATCTCTGAAGGCGAATTAATTCTGTTCTAGACGCTATAAACTCTCCGATGTGGGGCTGGGACTTAGAATTGGATGTTTAGAAATCTCTGGGTACAGATAAGGACAATTTATCTCCGATGACTGTTTTCAGAACAATGACTTTGTGATTCATAGCTGTTCGTCCCCAAGCCCGCTTTTGGGAAGACCTGGAACAATAAAAACAGGAACATCCTTTGCTTTTTCTTATCTTTTCCTTACAGTCCACCAAATATCATTTCCAACTTTACTTTCAATAACTCTGAAAGTCTTGTTGTGTGTTTTGTTTCGTTTTCGTTAGTTGTGTTTAAGTGATGTTCCATTTCTGGAAGAACAATCTTTGAATCGTGTGTTCAATTTTACCTGAATTTTATTTAATGTAAAAAATGTAAACAGAATTTTATTGTGAAAAGGCAGAATTGGCAATCCATACAATAGAGGGGGTAAAATTATTGCACCGGTCCTCTCAGATGTTAACATATCTTTAAATAACACAGATGTGAATTTGAAAAAACCCAAATACCCAGTTTGCCTTGCTTCCTGCAAAAATTTGCCCTCAGAAGAGGGAAATAACTTAACAAACACGCAGTTACCTTTCAAAGTCTCTCATCTCAGGCTGGAGGGTGATATTGGGTCACTGATGGAAAAGTTTCTATTATAAAACCGTGTTGCTCATTATATTTTAGTTTTCTTGAGATTTACTTGCTAAAGATCAAATGGGAAAAAAGAAGCCTTTATGTTTTTGCTTAGTTGTTTTTGTGCTGTTATTTAGCTAAATGCTATTGTTGTTATCTATTTATCACAATGGAAAGAAAGAGGAAAATTTGTATTTACTGTACTCTAACTCAACAAGGTGGGGAGTGGTTTTCTTTCTCTTTTTTTCTAAAAAAAGATGTATTTCTCTATTTTATTTAGTGGGTTTTTCCACTTTGTTGAGTTGCTCCCACCCTCAAAGTTGCACTAAGACCCGTTGCCTCCCAAACGCAAAATGTGAAATACACAATGGCGCTGAAGCCTGCTTCTGCAACACGGGATTTTCGGGAAATGGCGTCACAATCTGTGAAGGTAAATAATCTTTATGACCTCTTTCGGACTGTATCATATAGTAGCATTAAATTCTGCTGTTACTGCCTGTCTTTCCTCCAGAAATTATCTTGTTTTATCATACATTGTTAGATTTCATGCTCCTGGGGGAAAGGGCTTAGCTGACTAAGCAGTAGTTTGAAATTTCTGGCTCAAAAACCTATGCTTTATCATTGTCATGATTCTATGTCTATATTGTTTTTGCTATGGATTAAAGGTTTTCCTGGAATTTAGGCTGAAAAACCCAGGGGCAAAAGGCACAGTCCATATCTTTGAAAACACATGAGCAGAAGAAGGTTCATGAAGTCCCATCTAGTCTATGGTGCTAAAGGCATTTCATTTCTGAAGTAGATTCTACACATAAAACTCCTGGATACAGCCCAGAGAGTGCTAGAAAGGGTTCTCCTGGGGTCTTGCTTCACCCATCCACTTGATGACCTCAATCCTCTCCGATAATTAGTGTTAAGTGGTTTCTCATCTGTGATTTCTACCAGCACCACTTCCCCTCCTCTCCCCTCAAGGCTCACTCAATCTTTATTTTACCCTTCATTTTCAGTATAACTTGTATTTATTTTATTGCTTTTCTGTGCTGAGGATGGAACCCAGGACTCCACCATGAAATCAGACCCTGCGGTCCCAATAGAGAAGCTAGTTTTAATAGGTCAGTAGTACAGTATGCTCTGCATGAGAGACAGAATGGACAAAAACAACATTCCAAGTCATATAAATTAGTTTGAATATATAATTAAATGGCCAGTTCAGATTAGACCTATGTGATATTTTACTCTTAAGTGTATTTAATATAACAAGGACATTCTCTAATTAAACCAGGATATTGTTAATTGTTAATATTGCGTGTGGTTGCTTATTGCATAAACAGCTTGTGTCTTGTGATTCAGTTTGATAGGCTCTTAAAAGGATTAAATATACAGTGTATAGTAATGACAAACCTCATCATAATTAGTTTAATACTTTAAAAAATTATAGCAAAGCTACAGTTCACTTAATGGTACATTAGATCAGGCATTTCTGGTTTAACATACAGCCAGAATTTGTAATATACTATTCCACAGCACTATAAAATTCTTTCCATAAATAATCATAGATTTTTATTGTGTGTTTAATTGAATGGCATTAGGGCAAGTTGATAGCTGAGTGATCTTCAAAATATCACACCAAATATATCAGTGTGCTTTCCCACTAATCATGACAAATTGGGCTGCAGTACTTTATAAACAGCATTGCGCTATTTCATTTAGATACTTTTCAACTGTGGTGATCACCATCATTAACATCTATATATTTTAATAATTTAGATCTGCACTAGCCAAGTGGTTTATAATCATGTTTTTATAGATTTCTTTTAAAAACATACCCCATTATCCAAAGCAGTTGTTTTCCCCCCAGTGCCCAAGTCAGTACCTAGCTATAGTACAGAAAATATTTTCCATTGGAAAAAATACAATTCATCAAGACCTCTTGACTAGCAATTTCTTCTAACTCAGAACACAATTTGCTTTTAAAAAGTTATTTTTCTTTGATAAACTTAAATCCCTTTTTTATGTAAAGAAATTATACATGTACTTGTTATAGTGTTTATCTTCTGAAGTTTGTAATGCCTTCTTAAAATTGAACAGTGATTTCAATATTGTCTGCCACTTATTAACTCACTGACAAGTTTTGAGTTTTGACACATTTCAGTAGATGTTCAACTTATACCATTGGGCTCTTAATTGCTGAATAGGTTATATTTTTGGTTTAAAGACTTGTTTGCTTTTTCATCTTTAAAGGTATTTCTCACTTTTTTATCTTTTTCTAAAATGAATATACTCATTACATGTAGTTAGAAGAAATGTCCTGACAGAGGCTTAACTGTGTAGGATGACTACTTCTTTAGAAAGAAAGGCTTTCTTTTTAAGGTCATCACCATCATGACCTTTATAAAACTTGTTTTTCTAAATGATAACTAAGCATTATGCTAATACCAGTCTCAGTAAACGTAGTACAAGAACTGGTTTTAAGCAAGTCTTGTAGAACTTGTATTATATGATTGCATAGAAATAAATATTAATTATAGTGAATTTATTTTATTTAATTACTTTGTTTAGGAACAATTTCTTAATGATCAACTTCATCATTATCACCACTGTTGTCATTAAAATAGCTAGGAAATGCTGTTCATGTTATCCAAGGTTTTAATTGGCACCACGCTTTACCTGTTGTTATTCCAATTTCATCTGTGAGAAAATAGTCCTAGAAAAATTAAGTGAAGAGCACAAGTAGAGTCAGTGCTTTACCGAAGGCTATCCGATCCTACAGCCTTTCTTCTTAATTGTTATATTTGGTGGCACAGCTTTGGCTGAATAGATTCTTCTGTGCCTGTGATTGAATTCATAAATAAGATACTGACTTTGACTTCTTGTGAGTAGGAGGAAAGGTACACAACTGTCTTAATGACTATGATGTGATCCTACAAAACATATCTGCAGAGGTGCCTGTTAGGTACACAATCAGCTACAAAGTCTTCCAAGTGGAAGTAACAGGTAAACTGAGAGCTGAAGAATCAACGTATTTATGAAGAGTTACAAGACAACAAAGAAAGGGAAAGAAGGGGAAGGGTGTCAGCAGTAACCAAGACCTACAAGTTGAAAATAGGTGGTATTTTTTTAAGGGACTTCAAGTATTTAATGTAGGATTTACATCCCAGGACATATTATGTAAGGGATGTCAAGGGTATGGACTTTATTCTGTTGAGGGAAAAAAAAAAATCCGTTGCCAGGAATGAAGTAGCCAATTATAGGGTAAATCATGCATGTTTGGAATATGACCAAGCTGTTTAGAATAAAGATGTATGGGCAATGATACATCCACCAAAGGCTGTTTGCCCTAGCCTACAAAATCAGTAGTACTCTGTATTTGTACAATGGATTATCCTTTTTGCCAATTCTACCCAGTATATCTTTGATTTTTATATCAAACTTTTGAAATAAAAAAGACAGTCCTGTCTTTATCTATAAATATTAATACTGGGTTGTAGCTTTTGTTCATCTATGAACTGAAGCTCTTTGCATGTGAAGGAAACAGGACTGGGAAAGTTTAATTGAGCTTCCCAGAGCACCGGGGCTGAGTGGTAAAACCAGAACTCAAACTCTGCAGATAATGAAGTTGAGGTAAAACAAATACTTTTAGTTCTGCTGCACCCCCACAGAACTTCATCAAAACAAATGATTACAATAATTTCCAGAGTGGTACGTTCAGGGATGTTAAAAATGTTTGCACGTGTTAATTTATGCGCTGGGTTTCTCCAACAAGTATATAGATGAGGTTCAAGTGTTTCATCCACTCCTGGAAGCCAAGAGAATTGACAATAAGAGCAGGGAAAGCAGAGTGGAACATGCATGACGAAGTCCACAAATCAAGAGTGAACTTTTACTCAGGCAAGAATTCAGTGTCACACAAAGTATAAACACAGGCACCAGTCTCAGTGATGACGGTGTTCCCTTGTCCTGGCAGTTCCGGAAATGGAGAAGTCTAGGTGAAAGGATGGAACATTATTTTCCAAAGGCTGTGCAGGTTGGGCACTCTAACCCTCATTGTGGCTTGTCCCCATAAGCTGAGGCTTCATTCTCAGTGCAAATATGATCCCGTGCTTGGAAACAAATCTTGGCAGTGAACGTTGATACTACTTTTCTGCTGTCCTCATCTATGATAGCTGGACTAGTGCTTGAAATTTGCAATGTCTCACCCCATATATGGAAAAATTCCAAACTGCCTGCTCTAAACAGGTTGTAATGGCTCACAGATATTTTTGAAACTATTTTAATTATAAATATGAAGGCCATTTAAGCCTAATCAGTCACTGAAGAAAAGACAAGAAGGCAAATATAGAGATGAATAAATAGCAAAACTGGCTGAAAAGTGATATTTTTAGTGCTACTTTAAGGAGACAAAAGAGGTCAAAGGAAAAAGTTCCATTTATATGTTGAAGGAAAGTCTAGAAAATTTTGCATTCAAATAACCAAATGGCCCTTTGTATTAAAATGGAGCTATCACACTATGAAAGTCAGCCTACTCTGATACAGCCTAAAACCTTGCTGTTATTCATTCTCTTTCTGTTTTTCTTCTTTTATACTGGAGGTATCAACACAATATGCTGATAAAATAATATTGCAAACAATTCTTAAAAACTACATAATATCAACGCTAAAGTCTCCCATGCCTGGATTTCCTGAACTACAAAGATAATCAGTACATAAAGTAGGAAAGCAACAAATATCAAATTTATTTGCACATCAGTCGAGGGCACCAGGACTACATTAGTCAACATATTCTGAGCATATCAGTTCAGTACAATTGTTCTGTATATAATGCCCATTGTTAGCTTTTCCTTTATCTTTGCCCAAACCTCTCTCTAGTTTCTTTTCTGCTTTATCTCAAAGGTTAGTCAGGTCAATAGTCAATGTATTTTCTGACCCTTACTGCATGCCTTGCTTGTGATTTTTCACATTTTAATGCCATTGATACGGAAATGGAATCCATAGCTGGTAACCAGGATTGGTGCATTGCTGCAGAAGCATCTCAGTCCCATTTAATTAAACTTAAACTCTTTTCCCTCACTTACAACTGTCCTGGCTACAGTAATGCAGCTCACTGCAGTCCTCTCTTCCTTGAATCTCTGATCACTGGAGTTGGCATGAGGAAGGCAAGAGATGCTTTCATCTGCTCGTTCCCCCCCTCTCCGCCCCACCCATGACATTGCACAACATCATGCCAATCTTACTAGGCAGGAGTTATACATCAGCAAAGCTTGAAACATAAATAAAACCTTTGTCCATATTTTCTGATTGTTTCCTGTCTTAAAAGGTATTTCCCTCCTATGTTTCAAAGTTCAATAAAGATTTAGAGTATGATCAATGAGAGAAATGTTATATGAGTCACTTGAACAATTAAAAGCAAAGGGAAGCCTCTAAAACCATGATGTTTGTATTTGCTTCCCTGTTGGGGAGGTTTATGCACAGTTGTATGTAAACAAGTGTAGAACCTCTGAGTAACGTGCACACCCAGTTCAGGAGCAGAAGGCCTGTGATCCATGTAATGTTATAATTACCATGTGCCTGACCATTGGAACAAAACGCAACAACGGAAATTCGCCTTGCCTTGCAACACCAAAAGAACTTTGACGAACAAATGTTAATCTCCAAGGCCTGTAAGTGGAATGGGCAGTTTCTCTCAGCTGGAACAGAATCCATAGCCAACTTTCTCCATTTTAAGAATAGCACCTATTGCTAGGCATCAAAATAACCTTTGAGTTAAGCTTGACATATGGGGTTGCCTGATCAATTGGTATATGTTCAAGAGGAAAACTGGGTTCTTTCAATATTGAGAATTATAAACCCATTGTCATTTTCTTTGAAAGGCCTTATAAAAAATTTCTATCCATAAAATATAACTGTTTTTTTCATGTTATCCTAGTGATTTCATTTTATTTTACATCAGTACATTTTAGTGAAGTAAGTTTCAAGGAGTCTGTCTGTTTTTCAATAGTGAATAAAGAAACCGATCAATGACTAGTTGTTGTTCTTGTTTGTGTTCTTGGACACTGCAGAATACCTTGGGTCCAGTCTATAAAGCACTATAGTTCTGGATGGTGCCTCATTTTTACTGTTCCTTACCTATACTGAATTTATTAGGACATTTTGTATGGAATTTAAGCTTCTGTGAGTGAAGCACTTAGCCTTAGTTGAATTTTTTATTATAAAATTACAACGGGATCACCTTAGATTTAATCATATCCCAAGAATTTTGCATTAATGAAGATTATCCATTATAACCACATGAAAATGTGCATACATGGTCAGAGCATCACAGACTTTTTATTGATTTGCTCCATAATATGGTTTTCCTACTTTATTTTGATCAATTATATAGGACTGAATTTTAATTGGCTTGTTCCTGTTTTGAACCGGTCCATGAATTAAGAAGCAGTACATCAAAGCCACATTCATTTATGATGTTAGCACTGTCCTTGTGATAATCTTCAATTTTTGAGGCATCCTATGCCTCTGCTTAGAGAATTTATACAATTATTTGCTCTTTCTCCATCTTATGTATCAAATTCCTTTTTCATATATACTTTAGGAAGTATTAAATCATTGGCACTTAGAGAAATGAATATTTCATTTTGACAGTTTTTCTTCAATTACAAAACTTTAGTTTATGTATTATTCATAACACCTGCCTCATACTTGTCTCTCCTTTCAGTGAACCAGTCTTTATGAGGTATGATTTAAAGCATATTGTTTCAATTTTTAAAAAATTTACTGCAGTAAAAGACATATGGCCAACATTTATCCCCTTTGAAACAATCTGCTTTGTTTCAAACACACTTATCCCATTGTTCTTACCACTTCTGAAGCAGTTCTGGGAGTTCTCTTTCGTGAGTGTCTAGTTGCACTGTTGTGGCTCCCTCAGTGTTCTGAACTGATTCAGAGTGTTCAACCTTCACAGTCATTTTTGACTTTGCGGAGAGCCAGAAGTCCCATGTTTACAAGATCCAGTGAATAAAGTGGATGAGGACCCTTGGTAATATTTTTATGAGCCTGCCTTCCTATGGATGGTACTCAGCAGGAGCATGCACTATAGTTTTGATCAGATGTCAGGAAAACATTCACAGAAAATCACTTCCAGAGAGTACCAAGAATCATGTGGTATATTCAGAAAGAGGGGCCAACTTTTGAGGGAAATTAATGGCAATGTATCATTTACTATAATAAATTTTTAATGCAATTTCAATCACATCTTTCAAATACAGCATACATGGAGCTGTGTTTTATCCTCAATAAATTATTGAAGATAAAGTTTAAGCTCTCTTAATTTAATAATTAGAAAATAAACTGCAAAACTTCACTTTCTTACACTTTATCCTGAAATCTTTTATTTTATGCTAAGCATGGTGATAAATGCCTGTAATACCATCATTCTGGGAGGCTGAGGCAGGAAGATCACAAATTCAAGCCCAGCCTGGGCAGCTTAGCCACTTAGCTAGACTGTATCTCAAAAATAAAGGTTAAAAAAGTTGAGAATGTAACTCAGAGCTAAGGCCCTGAGTTAACCCATAATGGCCTCCCAAATTATTATTGAATTCTAAATTTGATTAAAATGAAATAAATCATCACAATCCAGAAATATATAAAATATTCTTTATCTATGCAGTTTTAAATCATTTTATGAATTTTTGATATGCTTAATATATAAAGTTTATGAAAAATTCATATCTAACCATAAAAGTTTTGGTTCAATTTTTCAAAATATCTTTTAACCCTGTGAAAATATACTTTACTTCCTCTTATCTTACTGTAGCAAAAATTCTTTTCATTTTGTTTAGCATTGCTCAAATCAATTAAAATATTACATGTTTAGGAATGTGAGGGAACTGATTTGAGGAGCTGTAAATATAACATCAGATAACATTCTACTTCTTATCTGTGAGATATGATTTTATACCCTATGTTTTATCCACCACCAACATCAGATTTGTCTGAAGGATCTGAAATTATAGTAGATTTGTGTACTCTGTTAGCTGCATAAGCAAATACCACTGTGAGTTGTATATTGTATAACATTTACATAAAGTTACAGTCTAACACTTGGATTGTTTATTTTGATGGAAAAAATCCTGCATTTGTGGTGTAAAAAAAGGCCAGGGATATAGCTCAGTGGTATAAAAACCTGCCTGGGAAGTGCAAGGTCCTGAGTTCATAAGTTCTATTGCCGGTACCAAAAAAAACCAAAAAACAAACAAAAGATTATGAGATATAGCTCAGTGGCATAAGTGCCTGCCTTTCTGAACATGAAACATTAAAGCAAGACTATTGAAATGTTTTAATTGTCTTTTAGTATTTTGGTTCATTACCATTGAGCTTAGATACCAATTTTAAATCATTACAGTTTCATGTACAGTTTGAGTAGGGTGAATATCAAGAGCAAAAAAATGTTTTGAGAACACCTGGAACATACAGAAAGAACCTTAACACCTGAATGTAAAAGATGAAGGTGTTTTATGTTCAAATCAAAGAGTTTTCATTAAAAATGTGATCATCTTGAGTGTCATTGGTCAGACAAGCTCCATTTCTGCAAAATGCCTTTATATGGGGTTTACTGCAAGATAATGTTGTTTTCCATATTAACATGATTTTTCTACAGTCCTATGTTCACATATATAATTTATGTTATCCAGAAATATGGATTAGTATAGTTTCATAGATTCCTTTATAATCGTTTGAAAGTTTCCAAATAAATTGCTCAAAGATAGAATGTCAAAACTGTTCAAACTCTGTACTTATTTTAAGGAGGAAATTAATACTTTTTATTTGCCCTGGAAAGAGATAATGAATTTCTGTAGGAAGATTAGAGTCTATCCAAATATTGAAGGCTAACTATAGCATGCAAAAGCTTGTGCCATTTGCTAAAATGCTATCAGGGAGAAAACCCGTGGACTGAATTTCTACACTGTACTTTTTTAGGTACACAGATTTAATTTAGAGATATGGTTTGAAAATAAAATTTATTGTATGAGTGTTTTTGGATGATAAGGAATTGATTTTGTGACTATGGTACACATTAATTGAAATATCTGGCAAGATGCCTTGACCAGGCTAAAGAAACCATACATACTTGGAACCATAGTATTCATTCATACTGAGCACAAGGTTAATCACTTCATTACTATTATAAGGAAGAAAAGATTTTTTGCTTTGCGGGGAGTAAATATTGTGTAACAGGGTGAGTTTTTACATAGCTAACTTTATAATTAGTTAGCTCACTATTGAAAGCAGCATTGTTGAGTCTTTATTTATTGAAAAATATTATTAAATATTAAAACAGTATTTTATATTTTCTAACATTGTAGAGGTTATATTCATAAAATCACAAATAAAATGTGCACTGATGAGCACATCGAGACATATTTAAAGGTTATTTGTTTTTTGAAATAGTCATTAAATTTTAGGATGTAGCTTTCAGATGTTAGAACATAGGTGTATATTTAACTGGTTAGTATTCTCCATATAACTTAACTGCTAGCTTATTGGAAGGGTATTGATTCTGGTTGCATTGACACAAGAAAAATGGACTTCAGAAAAGAATGGAAATAAATTGTGAAATTTTTAAACTATGTTCAATGATTTCCAGAATATACACTTTCAATGAGAGTCTGAGTTTGACGAAAAAGACAAACTGTCTATAAGATAATTATCCAGACAAATACATATCTTCTAGTTACTATTCGTTTGTGTAGATGGCATCAGAACATAAAGGTAGGTCATGTTTGTCAACTGACTTCATAATGGTGGCTCTCTGCTGGAGAAGCAATCTTAAATACCTTAATGCTGAAAGCACACTTGAAGGAAGATTTAACCCTTAAAACTAGAATCAGAAAGTAAGATGCAGTGTTCTGTGCATTTTTTTTAATAATTAAAGATGACCTGTTCAGACATTTAGATCTACTTTGATGAGAATAAACAGAAGCTAAGACATTTCTAATGTTTGATAATTTTGCTTTCATGGCAAATTTTTGACATTCTGAAATAAAAGAGTTATATATCCTTTGTGTTGAAAAGGTTCTTATGCCAGGTTTCCTGGTGCCATATGGAGGATAAGTTCTGAAGATTATTTCTGGACCTTTACAAACACAGAAACCTATTGAGAATACTAAAAAAAGTACAACAAATCTCTGTTGTATATGCAATGCAGGAAGGCAAGCAGATGCTTGATTATAGTGTTATGTTTGTTCAATTAATGTTATGTTCATTGCAGCAATTTCATAATGGAATACCATGTGGAGAAGAATGATCTTTTAAATGTGTTTTCTACTTGGAGTTTCAGTTTATTAGTAGACAAATATGTCAGAAAATTTTCAGTAGAGGTATTAATTGTTCTTTTAGAGTCAACAAACTCTTTATACTTATCCTTTTAAAATCAGATGGTTGCTTTAAGAATAAATAAGGCTTTAGATAGTAGTCCATAGTACAAATTGTATTTTTATGTTGAGAAAATAAAACCTAGATCTTATGAATTATTGGTGATATAATTTTAGTAGAGTGTAGTGATGTCTAAATTATGATCCAAGAAGTTGCTACTATTGATGCCTTAATATTTGCAGATGAATTGCTTTATTAATGTAAAAGAAATTGCCCTTCCAACAATATTTAAAATTGAATGGACGGTGATACACTTAGAGAGTAGAATTTAAAGTAAAGTATGAAGTATAAGCATTCCAAAGTAGATACCAAGTAGAGATAATAAATACAGAAGAGAAAATGGCAAATATTTACTTCAAAGTAGGCACTGGAGTATTATGAAGTATTATGACCCCTATGAAAATATGGACCTTAGCATTTTAGAGTCAAACACTACATGTTGATGATTTCAATCACCATGAGTTTATTTAAATCTTTTTTATTTTCCTCTTATAAATACGTGCTTTCTACCACATAGTGATTACATTCACTGTAGGGAATTAGTACATGCACATTATTTAAATCTTAGGAGACAGAACTTTTCAGAATGTCCAGAGCCCCTTTGTCAACAGAAACACATTGAGGGGAGTTATTAGAATTTACCCTATAGTGATTCTTTTCTTTCATGACTCTTCTAGTGCCCATCAGTATTATATCTCACCCTGAACAAAGATATATTTCAGAGGAAATATTTCAAGACACTTCCATTCAGTTCAGCAACATTTCTGAGTTACCGTTTAACTTATGTCAATTCAAGGTGATCAAATATTTACACGTAGCATTGAATCACTTGTAAATTGAAGCTGCCCATGGTTCAGATGCATTTTAATTATTGAATGATGTCCTACGTATAAAGATCCATTGTTATTGAAGGTTTGACCCCAGAGTGAAGTTTGGAGGAATGGGGCTTCATGAGACATCCGCAGGTCAGTGGAGGGCACATCCTCTAAAGGGATTATGGGATGCGAGAGTCACAACCTCTCATCACCTGCTTGTCAGTGTAAGCTTTTCGTTACTCTACGTGTTTGCCATAAGAGTGCAGCTAGGAGGGCCTTTCCCCAAACTCAGCTGCTGCATGCTCCATACTCAGAATATCCAAAGTTTTTCTCTTCATAAAGTTAACTGTTTAGGTATTTTGTTGTAGTATCACAAAGCTAAATAATAGGACATGTCAAATAAATAAAAAAGAAGGGAGACCAAATATGAATTCAATTAATAAAAGACTGAAAAGACACCCTGAACTTCAACTTTATATACTGAGCTAAATCCCCAGCACTTTATATTTTTGAAAAGTTCTACTTAGTGGTTGAACAACAATGTAAACTCTCATGATTTTCCTCTCAGTTTACATTTAGAGGAAATTTGACATTAATGTTTTTAACTTATCATCTGTAAATATTATTAAGGAGCTGGTGGTCATTTTAACTTTTCTGAATGCCAGAAAAAAGTATTTAAATCCTTCACATAGTTACATTTCTATTACTACTTTTATTTTATAATTTAGTATGACAAAATAAATCACTGGATTGTACTTTAGATTGCTTTGTTTTTAAAATTGACACATAATTTGAATACATATTGCAGCCTTTATTCTAATTTGTTAGTATTCCTAAATTATACAAACAAAAAGTGCACTTGTCATTTTAAAAATGTTTTGAATAATATGATGAATTATGCCCCACTATAAATCTAAAACTTCATTCTGTATTTACTGTGTATTATAATTTTTTAAATACAGTAAAGTTGTGAGGATGAATCAGATTAAAAGCTTGCTCATTCACTCAGTAAATACTTCTGTGGAACCTGTAATGTATTTAGTACTTCACTATGTTAAATATAATGAAATGAAGAAGCATATGTGTCCTCACTGATTCTAGAAGAACAATTAAATACTAAAAACAAAAATGCGTAAATAATATTTAATAATTGAAGTGGTCTGAATGACCAGGGAAAGAGAAACAATTGTCAAGCTGAGAACAGTACATGTGTGTCTGAAAATTAGAGCTGTCTTGTATATGTAGGTAATTCTTGTAGTCATTAACAGAATACTGGTTGTAATGTTAACCATGAAGGCAAATATTATTACTATTAAGAGACCACAAGAGGGAAAATGCAAGTCCAAGTTCTAAGAAAGTCAAATATTAAATCAGTAAGACAACAAGGGAACTTGAAACAGGGAATTTAGAAATGTGGCCTGAAAGGTAGAAAGAGCATTTGTGATATCATGAAACCTCAGGGATTGTTGCGAGAGAGAAGAGGGTGGGATGGGGAAGATTTTGTTTCAAATACAAATGAGTAGTGCACTGAAGATAGGAAACATCCATTATTAGTGTAGATACCCATGGTGGCATTAGCAAGAACCGTTCTGGTACAGTTTGGGTGGTTAAATGCAGTCCACAATGGACCGGGCAGTTCTTGAGAAGTAAAGAATTAAGCGTAGTGAAGCCAAAAGTCACTAATTCTTCTAAGTAGTTTGTGTGCAAAAATATAAGCAGAAAAGCCAAAATAGAAGCTGACTGAGTTTAAAGTCTGGTAGGGGAAACTGAATGAAGCATAGGCGATAGGAAAAGGCCAAACAAGTCAGCTGAATGGAGATAAAACTATACGGGATCTAGAGCGCAGGAAACATCCCCAAGGCTAAGTGAGGGGATCAAGCAGGGGAAGATTCTGGCTGACTATGACACAGGCAGAGGCTTGGCATTTGGAGGACTCTCACTTGCTGTGTTTAGTGTTTGCATGGCGGAAACGGAAGAGCAGATGATTGTGGCATGACTAGGGAAATGAGAGCTCTGTGGTATTGAAAGAGACAGGTATATAGCAAAGAAACCATCCATATCAACTAGCCAAGCAATGTTTGCCAGTACACACAGTAGGACACCACATGGTAATTGTCCAGATATGCCAGACTCCCTGTCTTCTACACAGATGACAATCATGGTGTCCTTTCCAGGTGCTCAGTGGACACGGTTAGGATGTTTCTCTGTACAATGCTTTGAGGAGTAACTAACAAATTATTCGACTTATTATGGGAATAAACCTCATTTTAGTCAATGGTGCTGAAATTTTCATCCTGATTCAATAAAATTTTTAGTCTGAACACCTAATGTGTTTATATTTTAATTGTATTTATGCTATTTTATATTAAGAAATCAATTACCTAGAACAGTAGCAAAAATAAAAATAAGTTAAGGAATTTTAAACTTGTTTTCCTGTGTCTCAGTGGAATTCTTTGTGTGTACTTCGGGGCACATTTTCCCATTGTAAACTGGAAACAACTAGCACTGCAGAAGCCTGTGACAGGTATACCATGGTGTCTTGTCATTTATAGACACTGTTGCTACTTTAAATTGTGTATAGAAATGATAATTATCATGGCTTTAGTTAGTGATTTAGATTATTAAGATCTGAAACTACTTTTCACTACCATTCTTGGTCTAAAATTTCATCTGAAACTGGAAATTTCAATACTTCTTACATCTCCTTACAAAATACTGTTTAAAGGATACCATCATGCCATGATTTACCTATTTGTGTTTCACGACACTCACTGAGATTAAAGTATCTTCAAAGCATCTTAATCCTATATAACACCTCCCCTTATGATCAAATTTATTTTTATTCTCTATCCAATCTCTTTTCCAATGTAACATTTTTTCCATCTTTGATAATATTTTCAGTCTTTAACTTAGATTATTTACAGTTATTTCAAGTAGGACACCAGCTGCTCTTCATTTTGATGAGTCAGTAAAGATATTTGAATTTGAGTAGAAAATCAGTTTGCACTTGGATTTTGGTTTTATTTTATTAGCTGCAAAATATTATTTCATATCCCACTTTTGAAAGTTTGAATAAGAGAAAAAAGCATAATCCTTTTTCAATATTTGATATTCTTATTGCAGATTTCATTATAAAAAAAGTCAAAATCAATTAGCCATAATTCTACTGTATAGGAAGTTAAATCAGTCACATTTTTCATATATTGCTTAAGTTTTGCCACTCTTTTCTTCTGATATTTAAAAGAAAGTTATTGTGTGTATATTTTGCCTCTGGTTTCCCATCTTAATTTAGGTAGGAAATAAGAGATTATAATTACCAACTATTGTCAAATTACCATTAGAGAAATAATACAGTGTTAGTTGTTCAGAAACAACTAGTCATAACATGGTGTAGGTTGACCAAATAAGAAACAAACTACACATTTGTTTACAAATATACTGTAGAATAATTTTTTGTTTTTATAAAAGTAACATACATTTATTTAAAAATTCCAAGCCATTTTTAAAGTCAAGAGAAAAAAAGCAAACCATAATTCCAATCTCCAACCCTTCAACCAACCCTTACAAATGTGATTATTGTTCAGTTTATTTTTCTATAAATGAACATTTATAAAAGAATACTATAGATAAGGTAAAGAATGGATAGTACGTAGGTGACTATTTTAACAGATAGATTATTATTTATTTCACTGAAGGATGTGTACTTTCATTTTACTAGACCTTAATGGAGGAAAAGGAAATAAATGAAACAGAAATCATTACTGATTCTAGATCTGTATTTTAAGTACAAGAAAAATTATTTTTTAATACCTATAGGTACACAAAATATATAACTATGAATACTGAGATAAATTTTAACCACTTATTTTTATTTTAGAAATTACTGATTATTCCATTGTTCTAAAAGGTAATTAATGACTATACTAACAGTTTCTCCTGCTTGTATTCCACTTTTACCTCATTTTCATTACTTATTTTTTGAAGGGGTCAGGGATTATAGTACCAATAGTCTGTTTTTCCATGATTCACACAGTGATTTAGTCTTGACTTTATGTTCAAAATATAGTAGTGTTTCCTTGAGTCATTTTCACTATAGATTCTCCATTTCTTGGGGCTTAGAAGTGGATTTATTGGAGATAGCCTATGCAGTTTTATATTTAAAACATTAAATAGATGAAATGGAATTTAAAACATGCACAAGCCACAAGGTTCTATGAAGAAAGTCTCAATACTGTTCAAAAGAGCCAGGTAGAATTTCTAATGTGAAGAATTAATAATAATGCAAGCTAATTTAGTGTACTGTGAATGTACCACTTATGTCATCCCTACCCATCAACTGTATGAACTAGATTCTCTTCTTCTAAACAAGACTTTTACTGATGAAAAAAGAGTTATGGCATAACTGTTGTAGCTGAATCAGTTGTGAAATAAATTAGCACTAAAAATTAAAATACTATGAAGGGAATGAGCATGGTGCAATTATGGTTTCATAACAGCCAGTATGTTTTTCATATTGTCATCTCTGCACAAGTGAACACTTCATATGCATTTATTTTACTCTAAAATATTAATTTAAAAATTTTAAATCTTTTGATCTCTTTTGGCCTGTCGATTTTATTGATCTGTTGGTCTTTTTATGCTGTCTCCTTTGATATTTGCATTGTCGTAAGACTGCTTTGAGGAAGGATTTGTGTGAAAGGGCAGCATTAGCCACTCAAAGATCTGTACAGAGGATGATGCCTTTGGCGAGAATTCCAGGAGCTGTCACACATGTAACACAATTTTGGAAAGTGGCTATTTAACATGAGGCAAAAGAAGTACTCAGGAACCAGAAACAGTATGGGGTATGTGCTTTCACAGAAGAGATCAATTCGCTAGTCTTGAGGCTTCAAGGAGGAACACAAAACAGGAAACAGGTTGAAACTCTCAACACAAGAAACTTACGCTACATTTAGGGAAAGATCTTTAGGGTTAAAGGTGTTAAGTACTGGAGTGAGTTACAAAGAAAAGTTGTCATATGCACTTTCTGGAGGTTTTTACAAATAGTACAGTTCTTCTCTCTGTGGGATGATTTAAACATGAGAGATGAACTACATGACCTTCCTGGTACATTTCCAGTCTTGTAATTCTGTGAAGAAATAGAATATTTCTTCACAACCACTCATAAATTCCATTAAACCGTAGTAAGTATTCTCAGTGGTAAACTAGTTGCTAAAGATTTCTTCTAAATTTTCTGACTTTATAAATAAAGCTTCAACTCCTCAGTGACTATAAAATGTTCTGTTTTAAGAATATTAAGCAAAACTTTTCATTGTAGAAGTTAGCATTGTATTACAATAAAACAAGCCAATGGACTGGGTTTATAGGTCTCTACTGGAGAGAATGTTATATTGTAAACGAGAGTATTTTTTTCTTTTGTTTTTGTACTATTAATTATGTGTCTATTTTTAGCTGACAATGTCCTAGGAAGGAGGAAGAAACAAAGTTGCTACTCTTCAGAACAAAGGCCCAGTGAAAATGTCAAACAGTAAATAAAGTGATTTGGAGCTCAGCATGAATAAGCACAATAAGAAGACATAATTCATAGGAGAAACGAGTGTCACCTAGTCTGTGTGTGTGTGTGTGTGTGTGTGTATTGGCATGTGTGTACTTGTGCATGTTCACCCCTAGATCACAAGTTTGGAAGGCTCCTAGAAAATGAAATCTATGAAGCCTGACCAGGATCCTAAAACTTTAGTATTCTTTATTAAAAAGTTAAGGGAGAATAATGTGTCAGAAGCAATATTTTCAGTGCTCTGAGGTTAATGTTTGAAAATCTTTAAGTACTTCACAGGTCTGAAATATTAGCTACCAGGAGGAGCAGAGGCGAGAGGAGTACCTAAAGAATGGATTGTGGAGGACTTAATATAAATCTAAAGGAAACCCACTTGTATATAGAGCTATGGGATTTGAAGTTCATTTTTTTAAAAAGGTTTTTTAAGTAGTAAAAAGACATATACTAAAAATACAGCTCTCATGACTGTGAACAAATTTATTTTGGAGTTAGGTTCAATACTTAGGAATTATTATAAAATCTTAGATTTACTTTCGTAGGAAGACCAGTTACATCAAGAAAATTATGCAAGGTGTAAAGAATGCTGTGGAGCTTTTAGTCATCTTTAAACACATTTGGAAATGTGTTTTCATTAAAATTAACTTACAGCGAGCTTAAAAATTCTGCTGCATCGGGTAATAAATATTCACAGTTTGAAAATATTATGTGTGGAACACTGACATTAGATTATCAATCCACTTACAGATGCTAAAACAAAGAAGGAAAAAGAGGTAAGAACTTTAGAATTAGATTATCTTGTGTTTCAGTCTCTCCCACCTTTGCAAACTTTGAAAGTTAACCTTTCTTGACTCCAATTTTCTAACTGGTGAAACAGAAAGAATAAAATGTAACCCAAGGGAATTCTTGTGAGTATCAACTGACACAGCACATGTAAAGCACTTATGTGTCTGTCTGCCAAGTGGACAAGGAATGGATCGTAATGGTTGATACACTGTGTCAACTTGAGAAGCTTGGAATTTCAAGGAAGGGACTCAGCAGGGGACCAGGATTCTCACTTTGTAAACATTCTCATCCTGTGCAAGAGGAGGGCAGGGAGATGGTGTGAGTGCTACACCAGCCTGAGGAGTGGGGGTAGCACTTTACAGTATAAGAGAGAAAAAGAGGCTTGCTTCTTCTCCTTCTGCTCTTATTGTTTTTGTGGTCTTCTGTTGCCTTGAACTGTTGTCTCTCACCATGCCACCCTGCCTTGGAGCCAACTGATTATGGACTGAAACCTCCACAAACCATAAGCTTAATAAATCTTTCCTTTCTTATTTTGGGGTGTCAGGTATTTTGTCTCAGCAACAAGAGAAAAGTAACCAATACAAGGTCTAAGGAGAGGAACTGAAGTACTTATTACTGCAGCTTTCTACCTGTTAATTGCAGCGGTCTGTTTCTCATTTTCTTCTGGGCAAAGCCAAGCCCTTTAACTTGTACAATGTGAACTATACAGGAAATATATATTTTTAAAACAAAAACAGTCATGTGAGTAAAAAGCTCAATTATGACAACAGGTGATCTATGTTGATTCATAACACACAGCAAGAAAATCTTCCAAGGGACCCAAGCTCCAGATTTTTGCAACATGACAATGGCACACAATTATCCAGTCAGAAATATAGATCACCATGGGTTAATTTTAAACTGGTAGACAGCTGGAATTCTGAGCTTATTTGATAGGTGAGTTAGGGTTCAAAAGCCAAATGGAAGTCCTGCTACAATAGATGCCAGAAAAGTTGATCTCCAAACATTTTCCACATGTTCAGGTTAAATGAAAAAATTCAGGAAAGGGAGAAATTTTGTAGAAATTTGGCTACAAAAATTGTTCTGTGGGGTTACTAATCATTTGAGTGTTAATTTAGAAACTCATTTGTTTATTTGTTGTTAACTTAATGAATTTCTGTCCTGTTCTACGGGCCTATACATATTTTTTTTTTTTTTGCTAGTGTTCTATACTATGAACACATTATGGGGTCCTTCCTTGCTATTTTGATTGTTTTAGTCTTTTCTAATTACCATCCCATTATTCCAGATAAAGGTTATGTAAAGTTTAGCTTATAAACTTTGCTTGCCAGTCTGCATGATTTATGGGAAGATGCTGGTAGTACCAGGTTTAAAAATAGCACTTGTTCTCCAAACTGCTCACCAACACACAGACATATTACTATTATGCTTGGGTCTGTCTCTAGATTCTCTGTAGTCTACTTCATTGATCCCAATCCATGTCTAATCTTGCTTCAACATCACATGGTTTTAATTAGTGTAGCTTTATATTGTTTCCACTGATAGGGTCACTCCATCTTGTTTTCTTCTCAAGAGTATGTTAAAAGAAAACATACACCTTTGAATTTTAAAAATTTAACCTTATCGAGCTATAATTTTTATATAATACTCATCCATCTTTTGCTATGATGCCTTATGAATTTATAAGGTCATTTAACCAATACAACAGGGGCTGGGGATTTAGCTCAGCGGCAAAAGCACCTGCCTGGCAAGCGCAAGGTCGTGAGTTCGGTTCCCGGTACCAGAGAAAAACCAAAATACAAAAAACAAAAAAAATAAATAAATAAATAACCAATACAACAGTCAGTGCATAAACATCTTCATTGCCCTAAAACGTTCCTATATAATTCATCATAGTCAGTCTTTTGTTTTGTTTTGTTTTTTTGAGACAGGGTCTTGTTATGCAGTTCAGGCTGGCCTTGAGCTCACTTTGTAGCCCAGGCTGACCTCAAACTCATGACAATCCTCCTGTCTCGGCCTCCTGAGTGCTGGGATTAAGGTGCACACCACCATGCCCGGCCAGAGTCAGTCTTGTTTCAACCCCCAAACCAAGTCTGAGGCTATTCCAATTGACTCGCTGTCACTTGTCTGTATCTACCTCAAACACATGAAATCATAAAAATGTAATTTTAAAAATCTGGTACTTTTTTAGCATAATCACTTTGTGATTGATTCATATTATGGGAATATTAGCAGTTGATTTCTTTTGTCAATGATATTTCATAATCGTTAATCATTCACCTGTTGATGTAGAGTTGGATTGTTTATAGTTGGGTATTATTATAAATAAAATTGCCATGAACAGCCATAGAAAAGTTTTAGTGTGGGCAGATATTTAAATTTTGTGAGTAAATTACTAAAATAGAATTGCTAGTTTTTGGGTAAGGGTACATTTAATAATATAAGAAATTGACAGAATATTTTGCAACATAGTAGAATCCTTTTACTTCTCCATACACGATGCATTAGAGATTCTGTTTTTCCAGATCATCACAAGTATTTGGCATGTCCATCATTTTAAGTTTCACTTTTTAAGTAGGCATTTAGTGATAGTTCTTTGGAATTTCCCAAGTTATGAATGATGTGGGACATCTTTTCATTAGCTTATTTGCAATCCTTACTTGTTAAATAAAATGTTCAAATATTTTCTCCAATGTTACTGGATTATTTTCTCATTACCAGATTTTGAGGTCTTTTTATATTATGGGTTAGATCTTTCATGAGATGTTTGTTTTGAAAATTTTTTTTTTTTTTTTTTTTTTTTTTTTTTTTTTTTTTTTTTGTGGTTTTTCTCCAGTACCGGGAACTGAACTCACGACCTTGCGCTTGCCAGGCAGGCGCTTTGCTGCTGAGCTAAATCCCCAGCCCCTTGCAAATATTTTTGACCAATCTCTGACTTCACATTTTCTCAATAGTATTTTCCAAAGAATAGAAATATTAAAACTCTGATGAAGTTAAATTTATGAACTTTATTTCACATTGTGCTTTTTGTACTGTATCATTTTTAGAGAGAATTAAAAGAACAATAAAAATGATACAGAACTTCCAAACAAGATGATAGGAAATTAAGAATGGTTATTATATTGCATATTGTTATTTTCAAAGTAGTTGCTCAGATTATCAGATATAAGCATATAAAACTGATCAAACAATATAAGCACTAGCTGTTCCTTTCAATGAACTAATAGAAATTAGTAGTACAATTATCATAGCTATCTTGTGTGTGTGTATACAATACATATATATTTTTTTTTCCCTTCGTTCTTTTCTCCTCTTCCCCATCCCAGTTGATTTTTTTTCCATTTGAGCACTTTCTTTCCCTTTTATAATGTCTATTGTAGCCTTTGGATCTTATTTACTCTTTCAGTTTCTTACACTAGGGAAACAATATGATGTTTATGCATGTGAGTCTGATTTATTTCACTTTTAAGTGTGATCTATAGTTGCATCCATTTACCTATAAAAATCTCCTGTTTATCCTTCTTTATGGCTGAAGAGTACTCCACTGTATAAAACCACTACCTTTTTATCCATTCCTCGGTTGATGGGCATTTGGGTTGTTTCCAAGATTTAGCTATTACAAATTGTGCTGCTATAAACATGGGTGCACATATATCGCTGCTATAACTAAAGTTACTTTTATAACTCAGGTCTCAAGGATTTGTCATGTACTTGGTTTTACTTTGTGGTCCTCATATGCAATGCAATGTGGATGATCCAAATTCACAATTTTACTTATGAATACCCAATATTTCATCACCATTTGCTTAAAAGGATCCTTTCTGAATAGATTATTATGTCACCCATTATTATAGTTTTACCTCTTCCTTTCCACCATTATTTTAAATATAAAAACCATCCTTTGCTCAAGCACCATGAAAAGAAAACTAAATCAAACTCGGCCTGACTGTAAAACAGACATACAGGGTATTTTTCACTCGAGTGCTGAATAACTTTTGTTTCATTTTGTTTTGTTAATGTTCCTTATCTGTGTGCAGTTGTTCAACACATGGGCGGAACTGCTCAAGTCTAACCCTTGAAATGGAATTCCTAGTTTTTTAGATAAGTTATAATTGTATAAAAATGCTAACAAAATGTTCTGCAGAGCAGAACTGGTCAAAAATGTTGACCAATTTTACTCTAACATAGAAAGGGTGGGGTCCTACTTGTTCCACTCACTGTCTTTTAACTTTCTTCCACCACATTGCACTGGCTAAAAATTCCAGTTGAGCATTAGATAGAAAGAATGAAATCAGCCACCCTCTTTTCATTACTCTCCTGAAAAAAAGCATTTCATTTTTCACAATTAAATATGGTTTTGTTTTGATTTTTTTCATAAATGTCTTCTATGAGATTGAGGAAGTTTTCTTTTACTGAAAGCACTAAGAGTAGTTTTATCAAAAATGAATGTTATATCTTGTTAAGTACTTTTTGGCATATATAGAAATAATTATGAATTTTTCATGTTTGTTAATATAGAGCATTTACTGACTGATTTTTTGAAAGTTAATATGTGCTCATACTCTTCAAGACAGGTGAACCGAACTTGGTCGAGATGTATTATAAATAGCTGGGTAAAATGTGCTACAGTTATGTTTAGAATTCATATCTGTGTGTTAGTGAGAGATACTGGTATATAGATTCTTTTTAATTTTCTTTGTCTCATTTTGGGGTCAAAATAATGATGGCCACATAGAATTAAATGGAAAAGATTTCTTTCTCTTCAATGTTTCAGAAGAATTTATATGGATTTGTTTTTATTCCTTAACATTTTAAGTGAATCACCACTGAAGCCATTTGGTTTTCATTACTGAGAAAACTTTTAAATAAATGTTGAGTTTCTTCAAAATGACAGGGCTACTGAAATTGTTTGTTCTTGAGTGACTTTTGACTTTTTTAAGGAATTTATCCATTTTATCTAAGTTTAAGGTCTTAAAACATTTTCATAAAGAACCAGAAAGTATTTTACAGTATTAAGAAAAATCAAGGCTTTTATGTATATGTACTTGTGGAATCATTTAACATGTAGCCATTATTTTAAGTACAAAAACCATCCTTTGTTCAAGCACCGTGAAAAGAAAACTAAATCGAATTCAGCTTGTCTGTAAAACAGACATACAGGGTATTTTTCACCTCGGATGCTGACTAACTTTTGTTTCATTTTGTTTTGTTAATATTTCTTATCTGCGTGCAGTTGTTCAACACGTGGGAGGAACTGCTCAAGTCTAACCCTGTTTAACAGTCTACCTCTTATCCTACTTTCCACATGGTTTGTGCAAACAGAAAATATTTCTATGTGAACAGGGGCCACTGTTCTCTCCTCTACTTTCAGATATTTTTATTTTCACATGAAGCACTTACCAGTACTTTGCTGAATCCTGAAGGGAGACATTTGTGATTCTCTAGGATTCTCTCTCTCTCTGTGTGAATTTTTTTTCTTCTTCTTCTTCCTGTGCTGTGAACTCTCATCACCTTGGTCTTAGGGGACTATTTGTTCAACCTGCTCAATTTGAGGAATCCTTCAGGTTCCATTTGGATTACAGCCAAGAAACTCTCTTAGAGTAGTAAAGTAGTGAAATCAGAGACAATTGTCTTTCAATGGTCTATTGTCCAGTTTCTTGACACCACTGGTCACATTTTTTTTATGTTTATTACTATTTTTATAGTTTCTTCTAATAAGTATGTAAATTTCATCCTTGTATCAATAAAGAAACATATTTCAGAAACTTTATACATTTCTGTAAGTATATTCCTTTCTAATACTAATATCAGAATGCTTTGGGTTTCAGTATCCAGAAAATGTACATAACTAATAATGACTTCATCATGCATAAAATAGTAATTCCACAGAGTTTAACTACCAGAATATTTTGATCAGTACATATGATACATCATACATTTCATTTAAGTACTGAGATAACCTCTGGATTTATTTTTATCTTCATTTTCAACCCTAAACAATTACAACACAAGCAAAATCAAGGGTAAACCTGGGTGTGTCTAATTGTAAATGACCAAGTAACAACTCCATATGGGACTATTTAACAAGGTCCTTATAAGATAGTGGAGTTGAGATGGACAGATAGATAATACTATAAAGACACAAAAGTTTTAATATCTAGCCATCTCTCATCACCCATTTGGATGACAAAATAACATCAGATTTTTTAAAATGAAAATGTGACTCAAGTAAGCTTAGATTCTATTTTGGAAATTGATTTTACTTTCTTATTGTTTAATAATTTTAACTATTGATTTCCATCAATATTTCCCTATAGTAAAGTTGTCATGTCTCTAATTTAGCATGGGATATTTATTCTAAGCCTTAATTACTGTTTTTTAAATCAGAGTTATGACTCATAATCTACTTTGCCTGGATTTATCAGAACTACATCTAGAAACAAATGCTCAAGCATGAAAATTACCTGACAGTCACATAATTGGCATACTATTAATCCATATTTTTTTTCTTGAGATTCTAATAGAATTTGAAAGGGCCATGCTCTCACCTGCCTACTAGAGTTTGAGGCTAGTTTTGTTGGTTTGCCTCCACCACATGAAATAGGTAACAGTACTGTGCAGAATAACAGCCCCCAATTGTGTCCATGTGTTAATCCTCCAAAATGATAAATATAGTCCATGGCAAGAGGAAATTAACATTACAATTAAAATTGTTAATCATGTGACATCCCCAAAATAGTGCACTTTCTCTAGATTATCTCAGTTCGTCAGTTGTAATGTCAAAGACCCTAAAATGTGGACAAATATCAGAGTGATACAATATAAGAAAGACTCAGCCAGCCTTTTCTGGGTTTTAAGATGAAAGGAAGTCATGTGCCAAGGATGCTGGCACCCTGTTGAAGCAGAAAAGGCAAGAAAATAGTTTCTCCCCTTGTGCTTCCTGAAAGAACCAAGTCAGGCTGACATGTGCTAGCCCACGGAAGTCCATTTATCTCTAACCTCTAAAACTGTAAGATAGGGGCTGGGGATTTAGCTCAGCGGCACAGCACCTGCCTGGCAAGCACAAGGTCATAAGTTTGATTCCCGGTACTGGAAAAAATAAAAAAGAAGTATTTAAAACTGTAAGATAATACACTCGTGTTATTTGTAGCAGGAACTTTGTACTAACTCATTCTAATAGATACAGAAAATTAACAGAGTAACTGAAAATGTTTCCTTGGGCAAATTGTTGTATTTAGGTAAAAAGCATTAATATGTACAATTTCCATTCTTTTTTAGGTTCATAAGACTTTTGCAGTCACTTTTTTTTTCTTTTTTGGGTACCAGAAATCGAACTCAGGACCTCATGCTTGCCAGGCAGTCGCTGCATCATTGAGCTAAAAGCCTGCCTCTGTAGTCATGTTTTTAAAGGAGACATTATAAAAGACTACTTAAAGATAAATATCATGATTGAGTTGTCATATATATCTGGAAAAATAGAGAAAAATAGGTTGCATGATGATTGTCCTAAAATTTGTATGTGTCCATAAGCTGACAGATGCAGAAAGTTGTGACTTTGACCCAAATTTGGTAGGTAGGTATTTATAACCCCAGGGATAGAAATTAAGAAGGCTTTATGTAAAAAAAATAAAATTATATATATATATATATATATATATATATATATATATATATTCTGCCAAAAATGTATATATCAGGAAAAGAAAAACCTGTATAAATATTTTGCTACTACATTTACTGAGACATCATAAGATTAATATGTTACCTTTGACCTCTACAATTATAAGATGTGCTCAAAGTGGTGGCCATCAGATTCCAGACTTTTTTTAGTACAGGGAGCTGCTACTGGGTAACCTTGGTCACTGAGATTGCTGCATGTGAACTTTCAATTTTTTCTCTAAGCATCAGCAATGTAGTGAGTTTTCTGCGATATATGACGTTCTCCAGTGTCCCCCACGTGAAGTTAATACCATGTGTTGAAAAAAATTATTTTTCTTTTCTTGAAGTGTGTATGCGTGCATTTTTTTTGGTGTATTGACTGTATCTCCTCTAGTTATCTATGTGTGTGTGTATGTGTGTGTACAGCACACACACTCATGTATGTGTGTATGTGTATGTGCTTGAGAAAGTAACAGGGAGGCGGTCTGACACGGGGACAGTACAGCAGTCCCTGTGGCTCTGCAGCCTGGGACAGAGCGCTGGAAGGGGAGTCGTTTGCATGTGTGTTTGTTCACAAGTATATCAGATCAAGGAAACAAAAGAGAGGTTTGCTCCTAAAGATAACTATAAATATATTCTTAGTAGGTAAGTAAATCAAAACAAAACCACTTTAGCATCAGTGTATAGTTGAGCAATTTTTCCACGTGGAGAAAGACAAAACACAGGTCAATTCACCATGAAGATTTTAAGAGGCAAAATTTATTGAAAAATACTTTGTAGGGCTGGGGAAATAGCTCAGCAGCACAGAGCCTGCCTGGCAAGTGCAAGGTCATGAGTTCAATTCCCTGTATCAAAAAATAAAAGAAAGGAAAAGAAAAATATGTAGTATATTGTTGTATAAGATATATTGTAACACATACAACTATATGCACATATACACATATATTTCTTTACTTATTTATATTAACATTTGACAATTTTTATATGTAATATATCTTACATCACTTAAAACAGGCTTATGTTACATTATTAAACTATATTTTAGTGTATTACACTGTTTCAAAAAGTATCTATTTTATATCCTAAGTATAGTCTTAATATCTTTTAAACATTTTAAATATATCAAATGTTTTAGAATATTTTAAAATATAAATTTAACATCACTTAAGAATTTTTCAAGACCATATAATTATATACATAATGTTCATACCCACATTTTATTGGCATTGCATATATATAGTTACATAGATATGTTGTTATATAGATATATACATGTGTGTAGAAGGGAGTTAGAAGATATTCATTCTGTTATATGGAGCTAAAATAAACTCATTTACAAACTACAAATTTCACAATAAAAATAGTTTCTCGTTTAACTCTACATTACAAACCAAAATTAAGAACTTATTTTGTAAAATGTTTTGAAACCAGCACCTAAGGCAAAAAGGACTAAATCAAGGAGGAAAACAAAGGAATAAAGCAGAGCAAATGATATCTGAGAGAAAATGCAAATGCTAAAACCTAAGGGTACCACCTGGCTGGCTTTTAAAACTACAGAAATATGCGCTTCGCAGCTGAACTCAGCCTAATGCTCATGGCTGAGAGGCCTGCACCTGTTGAGGCCAGGGCCCACCGGCAGTCTTACTCCTCAGACTCTGCACTCTTTTGTTGTAGACCGGGGCAGGCAGCAACAGATGGCATTCTGCTGTCACACAGAAAAACATTTGCTGAGAACCATACGCAGATGCATTCTGACCATGAAATTGTGTGAAAGGTCTTATAATTTGAGAAATGAATCAGAAAACAGAACCATTGCAAAATCAGAAAACAGAATTGCAGAGAATTTAAGAAAGCTTTAGCAATCAGCAGATTATATGTATGAATGATCCAACACTTTTTTTCATGTCTTTCAAACAATGAACATTTTTGGTTTCCCAGTGTGCTCCCTTTCTAGTTTAATAAAAATTGTTCTCAAAGAAATAAAACTATTGTCTATTTTTTAATGGATGTTCCTAACATGTTAGATTTTATTCTTTTTAATATATCCATAATTTCCATTTGTTCTGAATAAACAGGAAAAAGTCTTATGAATCAGTAAGATTTATGAATCCCATTAATTTTACTTTTAGAATTGTACAATAACATGTAGGTTTCTATTTACTGCCTTAATGAAGATTCCTCCATAAATGTTAGTCCTAAGCATTCACATTGACATAAATTCTAGTCAGAATTTTCATTATGGTGACAAGATATGGTGACAAATATATGTTGTGTATGAACAGAAGTCCATAATTTAAGCAGTACATTAAAAACAATTATTAATTTCCACACATCATTGTTCAAAAGTTGGCATACGTTATATATACAATTTATCCAGCACTCGCAGTGTGGTATGTATTACCTGAGGATGGTTCTTTTCCATTCTTAAAATAATTCTAAAAGCTGGTATCGTTAATTCCATCTTGCAGACAGGTCAGGAAAATAAATTTGAATAAATCACACTAAAGATTTCCCAATTCAGTAATGGCTATTTTAAACCAAAATATCAAACAGCACCTTTATTTTTTAGTTATTTGTGTAGCTTTGGTTTTATGCTATTCTAGTAAAATGAAATAAGCCTTATTTTCCTGTTGAAGAATATTTCTTCTCCACCATTTATTTTATTTAAAATAATATAAATTATGCTTAACATTTTCAAGTGTTAGCTCAGCAGTCGGATTTAAAGGCCAGCTCCGATGCACTCTGTACTGTGACAATCAGTGAATTGCTTTCCATCTCTGTGCTCTCAGTATTTTCCTCAATAAAATGGGGACAATATCATTTTAAAGTTTTTTTAAAATATTTAAGTGATGACTAGTTTTGCTCACACATGACTGCTCAATCAATATTAGCTTGTATTTTCTTAGAAAACATGGGAGGAACTGGTTATGGTAGAGTTTAATATTTATAACCTCTTGTTCTTTCTAGAGATTTGTCTTTGAAACAAGTTGTTTAAAAGAAGACTGTAATTAATTTCTGCTCAGTGAAAAATTTTGTTCCTTGCTACGGAATTGATGAATTCTGAGATAATAAAAAATTTTTTCTTCAATTACCATTTGATTGGGTAACTCTTAGGAATACAACTAAAACATTAGCATGTTAAACAGATGTGGTGGCACATACCTATAAATCTTAGCAGTTGGGAGGTTGAGGAAGGAAAATCGCTGTGAGGCCAGCCTGGGCTACATAATATATTCAAGGCCAGTTTGGAATACATAGCAAGATTGTGTCAAAAATAAAAATGTCAGCATGTTGTTCTGCATTGTTTATCTTTCTGCTAACCTGCAAGGTTTGATATTATAAACAAGTAAGCATAAGGAGTTACTGCTTCAAATATTTCTTTTTCTAGCGTAGTTAAAATTGGATGATCAGCTAAATTTTCACTATATTTTATTTTGTAACAAGGTATTATATAGATTGTTTATATTGGATCCTTTTCAAGTGTGATTGTTCTTAAAATTTTTAAACAGCTTTTAAATTTTACATTTCTCTTCTAAAATATGTATTTCCATTTAACTAGAACTCTAAACCAGATAATGGTAAGTGTGAAGGTGGTATCTATATTATGAATTAAACCAATTTCTATTTTTGAGGATTGAAATGGTGAAATATTTTACCTTTGCAGTTGTATTTACTCTCGTCCATTCACAGCCACTATATTATTTATTGCAGAAAATAATCCACAGAAATTTAAAAATGCAATTTTACTATCATAATTTTGTCAGTAAAAACAGACTCAGAACGAAATGGCGTGCTCAAAATAAAAAAAAAAATAATAACTGATTGTGAATAAATCCAGAACTAGGGTTTATCTTCCCAATTTAAAGTGTTTATACTTTTTATCACAGCCATAAGCAGAGTCCTTTCCGATTAAACATCTTTTCTCCTCCAAAATACCGAGTGCGAGTCAGATAGGCAGACTATGAAGTGCCTGTTTTCAGCCAGTCTGCACAAAAAAGTCATCAGGCATAACTAACCGCTATCACAGCCACCTTCAAATGGGGATTTGAAAGAAGACACTTTGATTCTGTAACAGAAAACATTGCAGAAGCAAAAAACACCCACCATTTTATTTGATGAGTTTAACACTATCTCAACTAATAAATTGGCTGTCGTCCTTGCCCAGTGTAAAGATAAGGGGAATCAGAACTCGTAGATACCCTTTTCGGCACACAGGTTCACAATGACCCCCTGGCAGAGCACAGTTTCACTATGATGACTGATGAAACACTGTAGGAAGAAAAGGGCTTTGAAGGAAGAATTTTATTAGGTTTTTGAAGTGACATTGTTAACAGTGCCAAGGGAAAGATAAACATAAAAGCATTGCAAGTAGACAATAGTAATACAAGCTAATCCAAACTGCCCAGGATGTCCTTGCTGTCTTCACTTACTTTTGCATCGTTTATTGGATATAAACAACATTCTAAGATTATCATGCAACCTTTTCTGCTTTATATTTGACCAAAAATAGCATCTGAAATAAAAATGAGACACAGCTAAGACTTCAGTGTCATGTCATAAAAGACAGTTATTAAACCTAAAAAAGTGCAGTCAGTGCATACTCTGAGCTAGGACAGCACTCGAGCGATGAAGAAATGTATATTTTATAGTAGTGTCAGGATCACTGTGATCTTGAGCACTCGTCTTCAAATTGGACGGAGATTTTGAATCAGTTTTCTTTGCACTTATGTATTTGTATCTCAAATTATGAAATGAGTTTTACTGTCCCATGCTGGATTAGATCACTGACCCAGAAAATAAAGCATCATGTCTTTCTCCAAGGTCTGTGCTGTTAATAAAATCATCTTCATGTAATTGAGTGTCTCTAACAAGTTGGATATCGGTAAAAAACGACTAGAGGAAAGCACTTTCTAATTGACCCATTAGGCAGTTGTTTAGGCCTGATATCTGAGTAGATGCAATACCCTTTTCAATTTAAACAGCTAGAAATTAATCATATCTGTGGATAGCCATTTAAAAATATATGAACTGAAGTAGTCATATGTGATTATATGGCCCATGAAATAGTGCTTCTTTAAATATTTCTTGGGGTTTTGAATTTAGGTATGAACTTATTTTCATCTTATTTTTTGAAGAAATTATATAAAAAGGTCAAATGACTGATAATTTTAGGCCAGCCAGACATACAGGATAATAGTTTCGGCACATGCTTTAGGATATAACAGATTTGTCTTAAAAACAAATATTATCCTTCACCCTGCTAGTATGACAGGAACTCAAGATCCAAACTTCATTTTCTGCAATCTCAAAGTAGACCTAAAATATACAAATCCAATGAGACGTTCCCTTTGACTTCAAAATGTAGAGAAAGACTACCTTGGCCTCACCTAGGAGCGTGAATTCTCCTATCTGGCCGGGCTCTACTCAGCTCCTTCCTGGGTTCAGAAGAATTTGAGATCCAGAAGAAAAACAACAAAGGGACCTGTGGCCAAAGGAATATAAGTTTTGGATTGGTTTTTGAGTTTCGTGCTTTCTGCATTGTGATTTGAATGGTAGAATGATCTGTGTCTCTAACAAATACCGTATCAAGTTTTCAAAAGCTTATCGGTAATAGATGCTTGACATACTCAGTTCTGGGTGCAAGTAAGAAAGCTCCACATGTAGTTTCCCACTCAAAAGGCATTTGTTGTGTGCCAGGTGTGCACTCACCCTACAAAGTAAAAGTGTCAATACTTCAGGGCCTCTCTCTATGAGAATCACATAGTTAGCAAAAGACATATAGAGTTCATCAAATTACTAGTGTAATACAGAAATAAAAGAAGATATTTTGCATGCCATAGTCTGGCATATAAAGTTTTCTTTAGAAAAGGTAAACATCCACAGATATTTTTCTCTAAGTGACTGGAATTGCATTTTGTGGTAATTGTTTCTTATCTGACTCATTTTACATAGCTGTAGAACTTAGCTACATACTCATCATTATTACTTTTCACTGTGTTTGGTAAGGTATTTCTCAAATTTGAAAGAATATTATATGAAGAATGTAATGGAAAAGCCATTAAAGTCAAATTGTGTTTTCTTCAAACAAAAACTATATCTTTCTATACATGCACTGTTAGGGGAAAAAATGACATTTTGCTGTCATTTTTAAAATGTTTGATAATTTATCTGTTCTTAAAAACAGATGTTTCCCTGACATTGCCGAGATAGGTCCCTGCTCAGATGGAGAAGACAGAGAGAAAGGAGAATGATGTCTTTGATATAGGTCTGTAGGAGGGCTGGAGAAATCATGGTGCGTGTGGGAAGAACGTGAGAGGGCAAACGAGTTGAAGACAGTGGGAGAGATACATGGAAGTATGTAGTAATTCAACTATGCAGTTGAATTAAAATATGGAGAGAAATCAAGATAACTGAGTAAAAATGTAGACATACCCTAGCGTTAATAACTGAACACAGGAGAATGAACGTGATCCTTATGAGAAAGGACCACAAACAGCAGCACAGTAAGGGCACACTGAACATTAGGGGAAGTATAGTCTGAAATCCTGCCATTCTTTCCTCTCCGAGCCATGGACTGTGATGCAGGAGGGCTTCTGCCCCAAGCAGGGACACAAGGTTCCATATGCTCACCTAGCCCCCTGGCTGCAAAACTGCACCCACATGCAGAGGCACGTTTCTCTAACACTTAGTGAGTGCCGCACGCTAGCCATCAGGCTGTGTAAGGCCCTGAAGTCACGCTGCAGGGTGGTTGTGAGAGCCATTGGACAGCACTGTCTGACACTTGCCGTACAGAGGTCATCACCTAGTGGTGTCTCAGTGGATCCCACTACCCACAGTCAAGCCACGTGAGCTGCTCTGCGCTGGTTCAAATGAGGCTTGAGACCGTTAAGGCTTCATGGAGTCGATGTGGTGGATCACGAGTAGCATTTTGAAATGTACTGAAACGGAATAGAATAAAAAACAAGAGCACACACAGTACATGATGGAAGAAGTTTAAGTGAGAAAGTTATTTCAATTATTTATAAATATATCCATCTATGTGGGCAGGAGAAGCACGTCTTACAGGAGATTTGTTTCAGTCTTTTCTGGCTGGTATAAGAAAATACCAGAAGCTGGGCAGCTTGTAAACAACGGCGTAGGAAGTCCAAGATCAAAGCACTGATCTGTCGTCTTCTAAGTGTTCACTTTCTGATGCCATCTCACTGAACACTCACATGGCAAAAGGGACAAACGCTCTCAGGGCTCCTCTTACAAAGGTACAAATCTTATTCACCTGCAAGGGCCTGGACCCCTAATACTTTTGACCTTGAGATTCAAGTTTCATCATATAAATTTGATGGCATGGCAGGTGGTGTACTTAAACATTTAGTTCACTGAAAGACTGTTAAAAAATTTGCCCTACATTACCCTAAGAAGCACACAGCAAAGTGGAAGACTTAAAAAAATATCTCAAATTTCTTCATACCACTTCTCAGATCCGGTTCTGATGTAGGACACAGAATAATTTTGTTAGATCATCCGATAACAAGGTCAGGGCAATAACTATCATTTCAAAAGAAAGAAATCATGTTTCTTGGTATATTTATGGTATGTTCCAAAAGCTTATGGTTACCAGAAAGCTAAATGTTCATTGTCATATTTGATGATAATTCTAAATGTAAGGAAGAGATGAAAGAGATACATTGGCTAATCATTAACCAAACGGGGATGCTCACCTTTGTTTTTCAGAATTTTTATTTACTAAGCAGTAACTATTGTGCCCTCTTTGGCAGCATATACACTAAACAGTAAATATGATCTCGAAGTTAGCTAATATTCTTCAACATGTTATTTGCAGTAACTGCATTCCTTGAGAAATCAAAATATTTTGAGGGGTATGCAGACTCTCACTTATACTTAACATATTACTTGCATGAATATTTTTATGTATAAATTTTGTCAGGTTTATGCATCTCAAAATTAATACCTGAGGGGGAATTCATAGGGGTACAACATGACAATTTTAGGTCATTTTTAATATAAGGATGCCTGTTCTTCTGTTAGAAGGATATTTTACTACTCTAATCTTACTGACTAGTTCAGTATTCTCTAAAATTATATTATTTTATATAGAATTACAAGAACTTAAAGTGTTAAGGTAACAATTAATACTAATACCTGGAATCCTGTACAGTAAAACAAAAGGACATATATGTCAAATTTTAATATATCTGTGAGTTGTTTGCTGATAAATATATAGAGAGATAGGCATAACTACATGTATGCATGTAAATAAAAGGCCATGGAACCAGATGACCCACCAGTTCCTGTACTGTTCTCACACTGTTGAGGAGGAAGATGTACAAAGATCAGGGTGGAGGCACCCCTACCATAAGATGTTAAAGATGGCATTCATGGGGCTGGAGACTTAGCTCAGTGGCATAAGCGCCTGCCTGGCAAGTGCAAAGTCATGAGTTCGATTCCCGGTACTGGAAAAAAAAAACAAAAAACAACAAAACAAGACACAACAAAACCCCCCAAAAAAATATGGCATTGATGTCTTTGCTTTTTCTACTCTATACCTCATTCTGTTTTAAAACCAGCTTTACTGGCAGATCACAGTATTCAGTGTGGAAGAGCATCACGCCCAACTTGACTATTAATTGCAAAGTAACAAATATCTAGGTTTAAAAGTATATCACTTTTAAATAAATCTTGACCATATTAGCTTATAATTGGCCTTCCATTTGCTACTTAAATTATTTGTAAAGATTACTATCTATTTATAGAACAAGTAGGTTGTTTCTATTTTCTTCTGTAAATTATAGACTCATTTCTATTTTCAGAAGGATACTACCTTTCATTATGACTTCTCATTTCTTGTCTTATGTATCACTGAGAAAGAGTTTTAGTTTTATGTTGTTCCATTCTCAAGTATTACTTTTCATCTCAATATTTTGCTACATTGTACCGTGTTGGTGCCTACTTTAATTCACCGTGGGCAGCAGTGCTATTCTTTATTATGCACCATAGCAAAATAATAATGGGGCAACGCAATTTAACCTAAAATAATTGAAGAGAGAAAAATAAATTAGATTGAGAGATGTGAAACAAAGACTTGACTATTAGGTAAATCTACTTTTCAAATAGGAATCAGATACCAAGATGTACTTATCAGCTTATAGAGGAACACACGTAAGTTTCTTGCCACTTGTTGTTCTAATAGCAGCACATCCGGGTCTCCATGTGCAGATAATAAAATGAGCCTGGGTAGCTGAAGTTGGCAGAGCCAGTACAGGGTTCATGAAGAGATATCGCTGAGGCAGGCGACCTCTGCCGTCAGAGCTCAAACTGAGTGCTAAGAAGTTGTGTTGAGTCTTTATTCTGTACAGTGCAACAAAAAGGAAAGAAGCAAATTTCGAAGTTAAACTGTAAAAAATAAAGACAAATTTCTGATAATTTTTGTGCTTCCACCTACTGATCACTCTCAGCTGTCATAAGCATAACAAATTATGGAAGGCGGCATGTGGTCGTGATACTATGTACTGTAGGATGACACGCTACTCCAAGAAATACTAGAATACAGGGTGGAAAGGACTGGAGTCAATCTTTATGATATACTAAAGGAAGCACGGTCTACTTGTATGGATAAATCTATAAACATGGAGTAAATGTAGTTTAATATTTTACTATGTTGACGATGCCTCTTATAATTTATAGCATTTTAAAATCCAGGAAACAAGGTTCCAGTAATGATTAAATCAGGCAGGCAGTGATGTAGGTATGGGAAACCCATTGAAAAAAAGAGCGATTTCAGAAACAGCTCTAAGTCCATTCATATCGTTTGAATACAAAAAAATAACTTTTCAAATGCATGAAAAAATAAATGGTTATTCAATAAATGATAACAAAACAGCTGCTCCTTCTAGGACCATTGGTTAGATTTCTACTTCACAATTTACAGTGAAATAAATTGCTGATGATTTAAATATTTTATTCTTGAAAATAAAATAAAGTTCATTTTTAAAGTACCAGTAAGTATTTCTTATAACCTTAGGGGTGGGAATACTTTACATATGTGATAAACAATCAAAAACAGGAAAGGCAAAGAAGCTCCTATTTGACTGTAAAAACACTCCTGGAGCTTTAAAGCAAACAAGAAAACAATATAAACTCTATCACAAATAAAGTTTAAAAGAATTGTAAATTTCAAAACATCTGTCACATCAGGAGAGGCAACAGTTAATAATTTTTAAAGGCTCATATAAATCAAAAAGAAAATTAATAATGCTGCATTCAAGTAACCTTCAATTTACTTTATATTAGTCCCAAAGTACAAAAGTGTTGATGCTGGAAATTCAGAAACACGCAAGAGAAGTTGTGAAGGGCTTCCTTTAAATGAAAAGGTAAAAGTTCTCAACTAAGCAAAAGAAATCCTGTGTTCATGTAAAATATTGTTTTATTATGAGGTTGCTAATATCTCCAGGACAATATCTTGAGAAAACCTTTATATAATTTTTGTTATGGAAGTGTAATTATATGTTATTATTAGCTACTGCTGTTAATCTCTTATAGAGCCTAATTTATAAGCTTTATCAGGGTATGTATACACAGGAAACACTAGCATACACCATGTTTACTACTATCACAATGTTAGACATCCACTGGGGTCCCCTGTAGATAGGACAGACTTTGTATTACATATTCATAATCACATAGTCATTCTCCATGTGCATGTATACATGATGAGCTTATTATCTATCATTCTTACCTCTTTCAATTTAATCTTCCCTTGTGTGGAGGTCTGTCTTCTGAATTCATTGTTATTTGGTTAGAATGCTATCTTGAACATTTGCTTTATATACAGTGCATAAGGAATCTACTTTTGATCCTTTGATTCTAAAAATGTCTTCCAACCTAATGAAATAAAAGTTTTCTCTACCTGGTTAGAGAACTATAGGGACTCAGTTTATTATCAGTGACTTATGCACGCTATACCACCCTCTCAATCCTGCTAGAATCTGATAACTATTCATTTTTACTTTGTGAACTAGGAACTTTTTGCAGCTGAGAGCTTGTAAGAATTTTCTATCAATGCTTTGATTTTCTCCATTGAATATTTATCACTTCAATGATTAGGAAAAAAAGTCAATAAAACTAGTTTCTACAAAACAACTTCATAACCATCATTTAAATCTCAGAGAACCTGTCAGAGTATTACTCAGCTTTCCTATCCTACTTGATAGATGCAAAAGAATGAAAAATGTTAGAATCATTGATTCACAGTTTGAAGTAAATGTGTCAAGATTGTGTCCCAGCTCTGCATCCCATGAGCAACAACAATGATTTCTACTGTGTAGAAAATAAGACTTTTCTCTTCCGTTTGCCTTCTTTACTTATATTGTTTTTCTTGACTTTATAATACATACATACTAATACTTCTGACAAAGAGAAGACAAAAATGAGAGTAGAACAAAATGAGAACATTTTAAGTGCTACATTTCATTCAAAAAGTAAGTAACTGCAAAACCAGAAACAATTTTGTGTTTATATTTTTTGATCCCCACTTCACTTATATACCCTTTTTAAAAATGTGATACTACCCAAAGGCACATTTTGCTTTCACAACATATAGAAATATTGCATAGACTTGAAAGAGTTTCAGCATATTTCTACTAAAGAATTTAATGGTAAGAATAAGAACCAATAATAAATGCTTTATTCTCCTGTAACTCTCTTGTTTACCCTGATAATTGCATTGTTTTTCATTTTTATCCTTTTCCTTTAAGAAATTTGACTTTTTAAATCTTTGGACAAGGAAATATCAGTTTACAGTAAGCATTTTATAATCATTGATGGACAGTGAGAATTTTTTTTCAGCACTGGATTTATGTTTTCATTTATCTTGGCAAGAATTCTGCATATGTGAAAAATATACATGTGGCAGCATAGAATATGCAGGTGCCATATTTGTATTTTTACTGCACTGAAAGATTTAGGTGCAAAAGAAATTCCCAGGAGGAGAAAGGAAATATAATTCTATATCTTTCCTTTATGCTTTTCCTTGTCTTTTATAGAGGTGGTAATGGCATCAGTTCCAGTGTGGAAACAGTAACTGTATTACTTCTCTTAACTGATTGAACCCATTCTGGTTTCATTGTGGTTCTCTTTTTTTCCTCTCCTTCTGCTGACCTTTCCTTTCCCCCATCTCTTTACCTATATGTTTGCTTCAGTATTCACCCAAAAATTACAAACCCTAAGAAATGCAAAACTGAGAAGGTTAATGAAGATTTTTCTAAGTTCATTAGTGTATTGGATATAGGAAAGGAATGTCCAGTGCACCTGAAAACAAATGAGCCCAACCAGCTGAACTGGGAGGGGGCTTTCTGAACTGCTCCACCTTTGACACAGAGGGCCTGCTTCACGGGAATCACATAATGGTTCTAGTCATTTTTGTCTTCAAATTTACTGAGCAATACTGGCAATCATGTCAGAGAGAAAATGTGTGCAAGAGTGATGGTGCTGTTAAAAACCCATGGTTTTCAAGTTGTTCTAATCAATTTGAGCACATAAAATCTCTAGCCAATAATGTCACAAGTATTAGGAAAAGAGAAGGTGATTTTTTATTCTTAAATTTTTTCTCATCTTCAGTCAATAGATCAAAAAATGAGATACAAAACAAAATCTTATTTAAACATGATGCCCATGTTTTATAAAACTCATAAAAATTCTATTTTCTTATGCACAGAAAGTAATGTAATCATGTGATTTGTTGTCAAAAACGTGCCGTTACTAAATGATACTCGATATCACCCTTGCATATGGAGAATTAGGTGCTCACTATTTTTGTATTAATTAGGGGCATATTTTACGATACACTTCACTCTAAAATATAAGAAAACAAAGTAACTTTGTCTTTGGAACTAGGCAATTCACCAGAATCTGTCTCTACCTTAGCACCCACCCAAGATTCTAAGATTTATTTTCCTCACCAGTAAAATGGAAACTATCAATTATTATGCTTTTACAATAGTTAAGTAATTAAAATGTACTATTTAGCAAGGTGCCTGAAAAACTCCTTTCTTTTATTCTTTAAGTGTTGTGTCTGATCCAGTTGTTGACCCAAGGTAAATAAGCAGGCAACTAACCACCAACCACAGGAACAAACTGTCCAAAATATACGGGGAGACAATATTTCAGACAAATAGATCAGTTTAGTATTTTGAAACCTCATCTGCGCTGAACTATGAAGAACTGTATGTGTTCTTTTGATCAGAGCAGAAAACAAAAATTTGGGAAGGTGTCTTGGTTACTTTTTTCTCGTTGCTGGGACAAAATACCTGATGCCCAAAATTAAGGAAGGAAAGGTTTATTTTGCTTACAGTTCGTGGAGGTTTCAGTCCATACTTGGCAGATTACAAGGCAGACTGGCATATGGCAGAGAGCTACAGCTCAGGGCGCAGAACACAGCAAAAGCAACAAGCACACACCAGGGAGGAATGGCAGAGGAATGGCCTCAAGCACTCTTTTCCTCTCTCTTACATATGCAAACTATCCACCCCAGGGTGGGTGCAGCTCTTACACCCATAATTAAACTCTAATAGCCTGCCCCATGGCCACATGAGGCTTTGGAGGGACACACAGACATGAACCATAACAGAAGGGCCTTTTTCTTTATCCTTGCATCTTACCTTCAGTTCTCTAGACTTTATCACTTATTTGAAAATGAAGCAAACAAACACAAGCAGGAGAGAAGAAAGGCAAAACAAGGGTGCAGTAATGCCCACAAGTAAGTTCATTTAACCAGAGAATGAAACAGGGGCCCAAAGGGGAACAATCTGCTCCATCTAAAGATAAGTATAAAAGAACAGGCTTGCCCTTTGCACTGGAGCTTAGTAAATACCATGTTCTTGAATCTAACAGCCTGCGGAAGTGAAGAAGTAAGTCTTTAGCTATCCCTCAGGGATACAAAACCTGTGGCTCTATAGCTGACTATTTACCTATTAATATTCCTATCTGAATGTTTTCAATTATTGGAGGCCCATCAATCTTTCCATGTCAAAAGTGAACTCACTATCATGTCTTTCAAAAACTAACTTGCCCCTCTGACCCTCCCATTTCTGGTAAGCAGGTCAACTTATCCACCAAATACCTCCCAGTTGGAGCCTCAAGATCATTTCTGGATCTTTTCATTCTCCAGCCAACTCAAATATGCAGCTAATCTCCAATATCCAGTAATATGTTATGTGTTATCTTACCATGAAAAAGATCTAAATAGACAAAAGTGAACATAATATAAGAAACTGAACTCAGCTGTCACCCATACTATCCACTTTCTTTCTCTTCCCCAGACCATTAACTTTAGTATTTCTGAAACATAGCCTATTTCTTTCTTCTTGATGCTATGTTAGTTAATTCTCCAAGTCTTTTAGTGTTCCATCAGATCTATCTGGATCTTATCTAGTTTTACTTATATTTTAAAAATTATTTTGAAACTCAGATCCAATCATGTTTTTTTCATCAGTTAGAATCTGTTGATAGCCATCCTTAACCCCACTAACAGTATTTCCAGATTCTCACCATGCTTTCTCTCGTTTTAACAATACCTACCCACAGAGACTTTTGCCCTATGGCCTCTACCCTCATACCCAGTGTTCATAGTTTAATTTTCCTCTACATTATGCTCCTCCTTCACAACGTTAGGCATTAGAGTAAACTCTTTTCTTCACCTGAATATATTTTCAGGACTCCTTTTCTTCACCTAAATTCTTCCTTTTCCTGAAATGCCTGGGTCAACCATCACTTTCTTTTCAGATAATCTTCATTCTTTTATACTGAAAATGACCCCAGAAAGCCATTGCTTTCTCTGAGTTCCCTCTGCACTACTAAATACCTCTTTTATTTGATATATGCGCTACACAGAACTAATTTCAGTCCTCATATGCCTTTTCCAATTGCCATGGATCCCATTACGTTAGGGGCTGTGTATGTGCCTTTGTTGTTTTTGTACTCAGCATGCTGGAGGGGGCCCAGCAAGAAGTGTTGATGACAGAATGCCAAATATTTCTCCCTATTAACAATTTTCAATAACATTTTAAAACTAATCTCAATGTTCACTATATTATAATGTGTTTTCAAGCAATATCTTAATCTAAATCTATTTTTGATCATCCCACAGGAACTATTAAGTGTTGAGTTACACTGAGCAACTCCTTTGACTGGTCAATTCATTTTGAACATTAGCAAAAAGAGCACAAAGGAAGCAGATTTTTATTTTTTGAAATTATCTCTATCTAAAGGAATTTTCTTCTTGAAGATTGATTATTATGAAGCTGGACACTGCAAAGTTTAAGGCTATTTAAATAATTCATATTTATATATTACTTACTTCACAAAGATAATTTCTTGCCTGTCTCTCTACTGTCTGGAGGGAGGAAGGGAACTAACTTTCCAATAAGTGGTATGTTACTGAATAAGATTTATGTGTGACCATTAGGGAACGCTAGGACCATATTACATATCCAGCCCAGGAGATAGGAAGGTAAAGAATTTATTTTATTTCCAAATTCTTGGTAAGGAAGCTAAGAGGCCAGAGCCCAAAACTATACAGGAGGGAGACACACAAAATTCAATGTCAAAATTTTCCTGCCTTTTAATAGGTTACCCCAGACTAGTAAAATTATGTGGGAATTAAATAGCATATTGGTATGTTAATTTATTTTTAGAAACATGATCAGGTGGAACAAAATGTTTCATTTTCTTGGATTTTGACCAATACCTCAAACCTAGTGGGTCCTTTTACTCTGTGTCTTTGCATAGAATTTTTGCAGCTATATTCCACAAGGGATACAGCCCTCATCGTTTTCTGTGTTACCAATAACTGATCTGAGAGTATAATTTCTTTTAAAGTTTAATATAAACTTCTCCCAATATGCTGTGAAGGGAGTCAAATTCAGAGATATAAATGAAAACTTTTATTTTAATAAAAACTCAATTATATGCTTCTCCATTAACTTGCCTTTAGAATGTGAACTCTGACAGGAGGGCAGAGATCCTGACTTTCTGATTAATTTTTACTTACTTCCCAGTATAGACCTTCACATGTGGGAACTGAGAAACTCTATAAATATTTGAGGGACTAAATAACTGAATCAAATCCAATGTGGGTAAAATATTCTCCTTCAGACTTGAGTTTGGTGGCTTTTGTTCAACTTATGAGCTACTCAGTTAATTTTAATGAATGGTTTAATTTCTGCTGTGTGTATAGATATATATTTCCTTCCTTAATATATACATACACCTGTTATTAAAGTATTAGCCTTCAGTATTTTTTATAAAATAATTCATAGTTCATCTGCTCATCATATTTTCAGCAACACTTCTAAATTCCTCTAAACATGAAGAAAGAAAACTTCCTTACCAAATACTAAATCTGCACATTTTAAATATTTCATTATTTTTAATTTTTAAAAAATTAGATGCTTTAGATGAACTATTTCAAGTATCAACAATTTCTGGTGTCATAGCCGGCAGAGTCAAACTGCGAAGCTCCTGCCTGCCCTACATCATATCAGCTTTAGGGAGTTCAACTTATTTTTTAATATGTCTCAAATTTTTTGGCCTCTGGCGGAAGTTCAGTACTGTTCTCCTATCTATATACAAGGATGAAACGGCCACATCCTAGCAACTAGAATTTTCAAAGGAATTAGAGATTTCAGCTCAATATACCAGAATGGAAGCTATGGAAGCTAGAAAGAGGTTTCATGCCACAACATACAGACCCCCCCAAAAAACCATAAAATGTGTAGCTAGGCTAACTTTATTTTTCTCATCAGTTAGAAAAGATAGTATTTACCTATCAAGCTTAGGTAAGGTTTAAGTTATTTATGACAGATTTAGAAAAATATACAACTCATTCTTTCATATTGTCTATGTGTAATTGTACTAAATGCTATGCATTTCACCCTTTAAAAAACCTTGCTTAAGAAGAAGAATTTTATTCAATGTATTTTCCAAGCCTAACCTATTTTTACAGTGATTCCTCTACATTATCTCTTCATGTGCCCCAGTTAAGCTTCCTGTACACTGGGAAAAGCCGCAATCATCCTCAGGACTGTCCTTTTACCCAACAGTTTTTGCCTTTACTTTCCTTCTTTCTCACCTTCTTTCTAGTAACTTTTAGGTCTATCATATTATTTTAAGTCCTAGGGCTGGCAAAGCAACTTACTACTACTTGATGGTTTAAAACAGTAGTCCTTTAATCTCTCACAGCTGTGGAAGCCAGAAGTCCAGAACAGAAGGGCTGATGGGGCCATGTTCCCTCCAGAGGATCTAAGGAAGGAACCTTCCTTGCCTTTTCCTAGCTTTGTGGTGACAACGGGTTTTTCTTCACATTCCTCAGCTTGTAGCCACATCCTTTCAGTCTCTGCCTCTTCCTTCATATAGCCTTGACCTTTGTCTGGATATCCAAATTTTATGGGAACTCCAGCCCACTGGATTAGGACCCACCCTAATTTGGCATGACCCCATTTTAATTTGATCCTACCTGCAAAGTTCCTATTTCCAAACAAGGTCAATATGGAAAACTCTAATGGAATAGGACTTGAACAGAGTTTTTTGAGGAACATGATTCAACCCTAGGAGGGTCTTATATTGACTCAAAAATATTCTTTCTCTCCAGTCCATTGTAAACACTTATGAGAATATAATTTCTAATTAATTATTTGATAAATAATATACATAAGCTTCCTGATTTTTAAAAAGAGTGTCTGAACCTATATCTTTTCTGGGATGCTATAAGACTATAAGGATAAGGATCATGATATCATTTATTTTGTGTGTCGGTGTGGGTTTGTGTGTATGTACATACACATAGGTACAGACAGAAAGTGAATAATGCAAATAGTATTGAATAGGTGCATTAAAGAATAAAGAAGGAGCTAGGGAGTTAGTTCAAAGGCACAGTGTCTGCCTGGCAAGTGCAAGGTTGTGAGTTCGATTCCCGGTACCAGAAAAAAACCAAAAACTAAATAAATAGAGTACACATCCAATAATGCAAAATTTTGCTAAGAAAAAAAAGATGACCATAAATAGAACATGATGACAGCATGCAAATTTATAATCTCTGACTTTTTCATCTTCACTTATTTTATGTTTTTGAATGTTTATAACATATTATAAATTCATAGTTCAGCATGTATTTATTGAAATTTTTGTAATTAAGTTACATAAAAAATTGAAAACTATTCTAGTAGATTTGATAGTTACATTTATTGCTGTGGAATTGAAAGATCTAATTTTCTTTGCAGTTATAAAAAAAGTCACATTATAAATGGTGAATGGAAGGTGAATTCTTCAGGATTTTCTTTGAAATAAACACTGCATTACCTTAAACTATTTAATAGTCAAAATTCTCAAATACTGAGAGAAAATACAAAAAAGGCATAATGATTGTATGAAATACTATTTTAAATTGATATGTTCACAGATGACAATGAGTGTGGAAATTTAACCCAATCCTGTGGTGAAAATGCAAACTGCACCAATACAGTGGGAAGTTATTTCTGTATGTGTGCTCCAGGGTTCAGATCCAGCAGTAACCAAGAAAAGTTTATCACTAACGATGGAACCTTCTGCATAGGTAAGTTCAATGATGTAACTTAAAATTTGTACCTGTGTCTCATTGTTCATTTTCTCTGCAGACTCAGTAATGTTTGAATCAATTTCTACCACACCCTGGTTGAGCCCTAGTTGCTAAATTCTTTCAGATACTTTGCTAATTCTTTAATCTTTATAATATTGTTGTGTCGATAACTATAAAACACTTATAAAGTATATTAGAAAAAGAAGTAAACTATTTCAAACCATATTCTAAAGAAATAAAGCTTTAAGAATAAATGATAAATCATCTTTATCTTATTTCTCAAAGTTCCTCAATTGACCAACAACTTCTGTAATTAATTATGACTAATAATGTAAAAACATAATGCATTAACAAAGCCCTGTGAATTTAAACACACAGCAAAAAATATAGTCAAGGATAATGCAATGGTTTTACCTTACATTGATAAAAGAGTGGTATTTAAGTTAATCTGCATCACACTGAAGACGTTGATGGCTTCTCTGGTGGAATTTTCTTTAGTAGGCTAAGGAGAAGTCTGATAATATTAAAACAGGATAAACAGGAGACAGTGTTCAAAGAGAATTTTATTGATGAAATATCTGTATCAAAGAAATCATAAACCTATGTTTCATACTTATTCTGCCATGCAAACAGGAATTTTACTCTCCTCATTTTATAGCCAAGTAAAGTACTTGAGGTTTACACATTTAAGATAAAAGACTAGACTCAGTCTTATATCTAGAAAGCCATTGTCACTTTCACAAGAAACTTTAATGGATAGACCATTTAAATTTCACACTGAATCACTCAACATAATAGATCAAGTTTACAAGGGTATACGTGATTTAAAATACAAGATAACAATGCTGTTATTATTCAACGCTAATTTTATCTTTATTGCTTGCAAAAATGTATTGGAATACAGAATTAGGATGCATTTAGGATCTAGGAATCTATGACATTCTGCCCAGAAAATTTATAATACCTGTCTATTTGTTGTTTTCAAATCTATGTTTTTTTGCTAATCTACTTAATGTGTCACATAATGTATTTGGCTTTAGTAAAGTTCTAATGTTCCCTGTTAGTGAAGAAGTCTAATTTGTAACATATTAATCACTGTAACTTAAGAAGACTTTGTGTCCTCCAATTCTGAATACCTCTTGTCCCCTGAAGAAATCTGTATTATCAGCTGACCCTGTGCACTCCCAATATTCCTGAATTCATAAAGGACTTTATTTCTCTCTTCATATTCCTTACAAGTAGAGACTGCTTGCTCTAGAAGAAACTGAATTACAAACACCAGGGAAAACCTACAAACTCAAAGATGACTGAACACCAGCATTCTAAGGGAGTGTAGTATATTTACAATTTCAGACTCCTTCCCTTACTCATTTTATTGAAATACCTTGGAATTGTCCCTAGTTTTTGTCAGTTCCCTTTTTAGCTACATTAATCAGTAAACACAATAACTAAATTAAAGCATAATGCCTAGGACTGAGTCCTTTTGTTTCTACCTGTTTTGTTTTTTTTTTTCATGGATTATTCAGTGAAAAACTCATTCTCCAGAAAAATGTTATTTCTCACCAATTTCTGCTGTCCTTAAGGATTTGGCTTTTTTGAGAGACTGTGCAGCTATTTCTTTTTTTTCTACCAGTCCTATAATAATTTTTATTGTGCACTATAATAATCCTCAGGGAATTTGAACAGAGAGCCATAAATGTATTCCCTTTTTCCATTAGTATATCACTATGTAGTATATTGCTTCTGATTTGAAATTTTAGTGGATCCTTAAATATGGCACGGCTGATCATTATAGTCATTATAACCTCAATAAATAGACAATGGAAAACTCTAATTAAGGACAACATATGGCCAAAGCAGAATGTTTTAACCTATAATTCATATTCAATTGCTGTTTTCCGCAAAGTTCACTTGTCACAGAGGTTTTGGGTGAAGTTGAGCATTGTGCTGTTTTGCTCCCCTCAGAATCACAGTAAAACAGAATGTCAGGTGATCAGCTCCCGGGGGTCCCTAGGTCCCAGCCAGAATTCCACAAATGTGAAAACTGAAGCATCCAATAGTGCTTCTCCCAGGGCAAAATGAGCAGAATGCAGGAATTTCTTTTTACTATGTGCTTCAGAGCAGTGTTAATCCACTTGAAATTTTTATGGTCTACTTACCTTGGTTATATAATCCTCGGCACCAATCTAAACATTTCCAAACACATTTTCTCTTTTCTTATTTCTCATACAATAGAACTCTTCTGAGTTAGCAATGTTAAAGGTATAACCCAAGGTCATGCAACTAATGAATGTGGGAGTGAGGATTTGAATAAATTTCTTCAGTCTAGCCAGACTAGTTTCACCTTATTAAGAAGTGGGATGCTTTTTCAATTTTGTATGGTTTTGTTCATTACTAGGTTAAAGAAAGAACATAGAGTATTGTGCTGAAATTGTGAAAGCTCTTTTATTCAGGTACACAACCGGGTTTGGTAGTTACCTCAACATTACTGGGTTAATTGTATAAACTTTTCTAGGGAGGCCTATGGTGACAGTATCCTACTCTGTAAACCTCACTTCCACATTTCAGTAAAGCATTATAGAAACAAAAGTATGAACAAAGTAGTAGTTGATGAGATAATTAATATTCTTTCATAAAATTTGGAGTCTATAATAATTCGCATGACTTTAATCTTGAAGGCTGGTATCCTGGGATATAATTGTTATTTTTACTTGGCAAATTTAAACACTGTAATACCATACATGATCCAAGCTTCTGGGATAGTAACAAGCTGAGCCATGGTGGGAGGACTTGAATTTAAAGCAGAAATCCCCAAAAAACCCCACAGGGTATGGAGAAAGTGTAGAGAAAAGCTGAAATGAGTTGAGTTAAGTGCACTAAAATTGTGTGTATTTTAACCCAAAGTGCAAAAGGATGGATGGAAATTGAGTTTGTGGGGCCAAGACTTTTATGTTGTTGTGATTGGATTTGGGATGAAGTTCCCAGTATTATCACACAATTAAATGGTTTTGAAATTGAGAGAAATCAACAACTCATTTCCAGGATCCATGGAATGCACCTAAAACCACAAAACATGCATATGCAAAAGATATATTGTCTTACCCATGAAATACGTTATGTTATTGTACTTCCTGGGTCTGTTCACAGTTTCTTTTGGGTATTTTTCCATTTGGGTTCAGCATGTGTTACTTCAACAGCTTACTCCAAAAAACACTCATCTTGGCTTTAGTCCCATAATTTTGTTTCACTTCATAAAAAATAATAACCCTCATCTGCACCAGCACCTGGATCCTTTTGGTCTTTAGCCCAGCCTACAGTGCTTTTCTTGACAATTCTCCATATCCCCATTGGTCTCCTACATTAATTTTTGTCCATTTGTTTTTGTGCAGTGGTGATTTCTGAGTATACAGAAATAACAGTGAGGGTGCATTATTTCTCTAGAAGCAGTGTACTTGGATTTCTGAGTAGTAATTATTACGAATACATAGACTTGTCAAAGTCTAACCATTTTTCATTTTAACCTTTTTTGGTTACTCCCTTCTTATAAAACACTACTATGTCATCATGTTATTTTTTAAAAAATAAAATTTACACTTAAAATTACAGATTCATTCATTAATCTAATAGAAAATATCTCTGAGATATCAGAGACAGATTAAAAACACAAAAAATGTTACATTCCAGGAAAGAATCTGGACTGTTTAGTTCTTTGAAGTTATCCCTTATTCTGGCAGAGAATTTATACTGTACTTATAACTTTCAGGCAAATTTCACTAAAATTCTAAATTAAGAATATAAATGATGTGAGTTTAAAACTTAGCATCTTCACTATGGCTTCAGTATATAACCACTGAAAATCTATGACAATTCTATATATTATTTTATCTATGATGATTGTGTATTAAGAATTATACTAAAATATAATCTTAACAAAAATGTTATAAATGTTAAGGAAGTTAATCACGTATTCTGTTACATATGAGTTCTTAGGTTATGTACATACAAAAATAAAGCTTTTAAATGGATGCGAGTCATCCTTTTATATTCCAAATTACTCTAAAATGAATTGCTATAATCAATTCATCTTAAGACCAAAGACAAATAATTTTTAGTATATTTTTCAAATTAGGTCCTTATTAAATTAGGACTGTTTCATCATAAATGATGAAAATTACTTTAATGACTTTGTTGATTAATTATCCTACTTAGAAAGCAATCTGAGAGTTTTGTGCATGAATAATATTTGGAAAATTCTGTCACATAGATTGGCCATCTTAGAGTTAAAAATGATGTGCACTTAAAAACTGTGTGCTCTGCCTTGTTCCCAAATAATATTTGTCCTTGCTTGCCTGTGCAGTTTGTTAAGAAATCACTAATTGTACATAATATGATTATCAACAAAGTAGCAACTTGCATGAACCACATTTCATAACTTAAATTTTCCACAACTGTTTCCAGATATAGATGAATGCAGTGACCCATTTGTCTGTGGTGATCATGCAGTATGTGAGAATGTGGACGGGGGCTATCACTGCTCATGCAAACTGGGTTATCAGACATCCACAGGAAAGCCACGGTTCACACCAAATGATGGTTCTTATTGTCAAGGTAATTTATATAATTAAATTTAATGTACTGTCAAAGACCTATAAAGGGCTGGGATGTGGCTCAGTGTTAGAACTCTTACTTTGCATGCACAAGGCCCCGGATTTGATCCCAGCACAAGAAGAAAAAAAAAAACCTACATAAAATTTACTGTAGACTTTAAAGTAACAAAGATCTACAGTTTTGAAAAATGTACCAGCTTGTATTTATGGCTTATGAGAAATTCAGAAGAGGGTATTTTTTTTATGTTAATGGAGCATGAAGACAGCATGTTTATACAGTTAATATTCATTCTCCAATCCTTAAAATTACCATGGTCTGTCTTCCATTGTCTAAAATATTACATAGTCTGAAACAGAATCAGAAACTCAGGTGTTAAACATGAATGGGCTTTCATGTTTAAAAGAGTGAAGAAAGCCATTGGGATCAATGTGATCACCTTGGGAAAAATGTTTTTTCTAACACTTACTATGTTATCTATGTCTTTTTCTACAGAAAATGCAAACACAAACTGCTATTTAGATAATGCCTGTATTGCTACAAATGTTAATAAAATGTTGGAAAAAGTAAGTAAACACATTGAGTTAAATTTATCTTATTTTGCCATTTGGGGCTTGGTTAAAATGCTTCTAGTGTCATATTCCAAAAGGTCCAGCAGCGTCTAAACATCTTGTACAGCTGAAATTATTTCCATATAGAGATCTACATATTGTGCTTGCTTCAGAAATAGAATTAATTTGAAACTCTCCAAAGTATTGAAGAAGACTTTTATACATGTACTTGATGTTACTTTTACATTATTCAGTATACTGGATATTTAAGCTCAACATACAAAAAAGTTACTGAATTAAATAGTAAAAATGTACTTGGACTCCAAACCCATTCCCCCTTTCTAAGAAGACATAGTGGAGTGCAACTAGATTTTGTTCTTCAAAATGAGTACTTCAAAGAACCAATAAAGTAAGACATTCATACAGTTATTGTCATGTGATTGAGCGTGCGATTCTCAACATGAGCAATCAACTGTCGGCTAAAGCAAATTTCCATTCTACCACATAGTAAAGAATTTTTTTTGGTTGATTAAAATATAATTCAAGTTATTAGGTTATAATTTCTTAGAACATCAATATTTATAAGTACTAAGGGGTTTAAATATGAAGGTATAATTCTATACAGGAGAATAGGCAGTTATTTTTAAACCTGTTCTTTTTATGAAAATCATCCACTCAAATATGATCTATGCCTTTGCTGAAGTAACATCTGTACTTCCTAAGTTATTTCCCAATCTTTGAAATAAATTCACCTTTCAGTGTTGTATGTTATGGTTGTAGTCACCAACCTCATAATAAATTTAACATATAAGCTTTATTCTTGCAAAGTTAGAGCAGAACTCTGAATTACTTCCATTTTCTGTCCTTCTTTTTGCTCAGATTGGACCCATACAGGAACCTCTGACTTTGCTGCAGGAAATCTATAGGAACTCTGTGACAGATATTTCACTGATGGATATAATCACATATGTAGAAATACTAGCTAAATCATCCCCGTTACTAGGTTATATGAATAACACTGTCTCAGAAAAGGACACCCTCTCTAATACAACTCTTACTGTGAGTATGTTTAACTTTTTAAATATATTGATCTTTACACCTTTCCTGTATTCATGTTTAGTATAAGATTCCAGTATTTTTAACTGTAATACTTTTTAAAAATAGGAATTTGTGAAAACCGTGAATAATTTTATTCAAAAGGATACATTTAAAATTTGGAACAAATTGTCTTCGAGTCACAGGAAAACTCATCTGACGAAACTGTTGCATACTGCCGAGCAAGCTACCTTAAGGATTTCTCAGAACTTCCAAAAGACCACTCAGTTTGATACAAATTCATCTGACATAGGTAAGACCAAAGGTCAATTTCAAAGCAAGTGTTTTCCAAACAAGCTGTTTTCAAGAAATATTGAGGTGGGTTTTCAATAGAGGTTTGAGGAAATCAGTAGTACTTTTGCCAGTGTAGAAATGAATGATCACTTGTATTATAAAAGCACTATTAGTGAAGTGTGCTATATTAATAAAAAGGATGACTATAGGGCTATTATATCCTTCCTATCATATTTATCTTTGCTTATCCTTGATTAGCATTTAAATACATTTTATGACTTGCTAGGAACTACCTTGACCAATGACAGTTCCCTCAGATTTTCTGGACGAAGTATATTTAAATTTCTGTTTAGAAATCTTTTGCCTTTTGGCTTTTGAAAATATGAAGCAACAAACATAGTAAAGTAGAAAGTTTCCGGCTTCATGCAGTTTCGTAGTTAAAAATGCTCAGAACCTTGGATTAAACTGAAGATGATTATGAAGTTGTTCAGAGGAAGCAAGGTACACTTTCTGAAATAATCCCTGTATAGATCTTTATTACATTTTCTGGGTGATAGCCTGCTACCATGTAGTAGATTAACAAAAACGATTATCTCATCAAGATTCATCATTTGTCAGAATTAAGTCTGTAAGCATTGTGATTAATGTAAAATGTTTTATATTTCTATGATGTTGATGAATGAAAAGGTATAATGTATTAGTAAGGAAATTATCATTCAAAAATTTAATTTAATTGCTCTTTAGATAGTAATTTAAATTATAGGTAACATACTGGAAGACATTATAGTTGCATGGTTTGATTCAGTAATCATGTATACATACCCTTGAGTACATGCATATTTATCTTTTATTTGAGTCAATAAAGAATCAATCATGAGTGCTACAGAGAAATGCAAAAATGAAGACTTGTCAGATATTTGATATATAAATTATACTATGCAAACATGTTCAGAATATGTTCATTTTATGAGCTATCAATAAGAATTTAAAATACAAAAATTATGGATGAAATTGTACCTAAATGAATAAATATGGTGATTATATAGATGAGCTAGTTTCAGAGAACTGATGATTCTTATGGTTTTCTTCAGCTCTCCAAGTTTTCTTTTTTGATTCCTATCACATGAAATACACTCATCCCCACATGAATGTGGATGGAGATTATATAAAGGTGTTTCCAAAGAAAAAAGCTGCCTCCGATTCAGAAGGTAGGACGTTAACAGTCTTGCATACAATATATCAATGAATTTACAAGAAATACTTTTCATGTATTTGATCATATCATGTGTATGATTTCCTATAACATGTTTGATGTTTATAAACATAATATCCACATGTGTATTTGAGGTTTTCATTTTAATAAAAATACCTGACAAGAATTTTAGCTGACATTCAATATCTGGCTCATTGTTCATCATGGACTTAAATTTATGATTTTGTGAAAAAGAAAAATACAAAGAATCTTTTATAGATAATAAAACTAAGATGAAAAGCTAATAGATTTATCTCCATACTTGTAGTTAACTAGTAGGATACAAAATAGTAGAAGAGAAAGTTGACAAAGAGATCAACCAGGCAAGCTTTCCCTGTCACTTAACTAAAGTCAAGCAAGAAGCTATTATTTTAATTTAATCACTTATCTGTTCTCTTATGCACTTAGAAAAATCTCTGGTGATAACAGAATTGTTGTTGTAGTATTCTCATATAGGCAAATATTTATTACCTAGGGAAACATGATTTAGAATATTTTATTAAAGAATATGTGGATGAACATAAATACAAATGAAAAAATATACAGCACACACATATGGTCTCATGTACAGACTATTTCATTAAAAGATGAATTTACTTTATCATTAAAAAATGCTGTGCCTTCTCAGAAGCATGTCATTTTGTTTTGTTTCACTGTGCTGTGTTTATATTGCACTGATGTGGAATTTTTTTTTCTCATCCATCAATATTATCTTCTCCATTCTTTCCTGTCATTTTTACATAAACTAAGAAACATATGATTATAAAACAAAGGAAAAATAACAGCCACACTACCATGGAATTTCTTGTTGCTACCTTTATATCATATTCTAATTCACCAAATGTACATATATTTAGAAACAAAGCTAAAGAGAACAATGTATTGTTGAAATTTCAACTACAAATTAAGTAGTGGTTAGGAGTTAGGAAAAAGATGTTGAAAATACCTATTCTAGTGACAGATGATGAAAGTGTTGTGGAATTAATATCTCAAAGAGATGCTGTCTGATTGCATGGTAGCTTTGTTATATTTAATGATAACACATACGAGCTGACATAGGAAAGAGACAGTAATATCAGCTCTCCATGAAGCAGAATAAGAAAATGTGTTTTCCTCAAGGTTGGATCTTGAAAAAAGTAAGGGCAAATCTAAAAAATTAATCATTTCTTCTCAACGATTTCAACATGTGATTTCATTTATTGACAATTCATTAATAAGACTCATGCATTATTAAAAACATGTATGAAACAGTACATTCATAGAAATATAGGAAAGTCCCTGGAGCACTAACTGGCAGATTATTAATTTTTTTATGTATACCGAATTCTAGAACAGGAGGGTGGCAATGTTGAGCATGAGCAGAACAAGATTCAATGTTTTAAACTATGGCTTTATAGTAAAAAGAGAGGTTCTACATCTTTGTTTCTAAGTTGCAAATGAAATTGAAATAATATTTAGTTGAAAAAAATGGAGCACCTTATAAAGCCCAATTGAGAGAAAAACTAAAAATAGAAATTATGTTTGACTAGCTATACTCCTGGGCATGTTCTTAAAGGTTGTTACAGTGATGCATACCTCCTGTGTTTATAGCTGCACAGCTCGTCATAGGTTATCTTTGAAATGTTTCATATGCCCATCAATAAATGAATTATTAAGGAAAATGTGGTATATACACACAATATTCAGTCCTAAGGAGGGATTAGAGTCACTTCTAGGAAAATGGATTCACCTTGGGGCCATAACACTAAGTAATGTAAATCAGACACATGAAGTTAAATATCGCATGGTTTCTCTTATATGAGAAACCCAAGATATAAATAATTCAAAGAGCAAAAAAAGCAATAGTTGGAAACAGGAAAGTAGCTGCTGTGGGGATAGAAAGGGGATCTGGAGACTGGGGAATATGGAAAGGTAAAGAAGAAAAGGAGGTAAAACTGGTTAAAATGCAATATGTATATGTTTCAATTCCTTCCCGTTAATATAATGATTATGTAATGCAAACAAATAAAATAAAGAAAACAGAATTTTTTTTAGGTTTTTTTTTTTTTCAAAAGAAGTAGCAATAAAGCAGTTCAGGAGCAATGATTCTCTAAGGAGTTTATTGTTTAGCCCACGTTGAGACAATCAATCTTGGGATTTGACATGAGGAATATCTCAATTTCTGCCACCCTCGTAGTTTTCCAGTAGTCCAGAGTGCAACTCATGAGTGCACTGTACTATGAAAGTATTAATATCATTCACATAAAACAAACTAGATAAATCCAAGGATAAATAGTGAATGGGAACCCTTTAACAAATATATGTAGGTATTAATTTTGAAATAATGTTTACAAGACTTTAACACAATTGTTTACACCAAACAAATACTCAGATGTAAGCTCTAGCCATTGAATTGAAAGATAAAACTTATTCTTAGGCTAAAATACAATCAGTTATCAGATTCAAAACACCATGGGGAAAATAAACTAACATAAATGTTGGACAGAGAAAAGGAAGGATGAGTGGTGATTTAGTAGGGCACATTACCCATTCTTTTCATATAATTCCGGTCATGGGACATGGAAGAGACTCAAAATGTTCAGAATGAAGAAATACAGAAATAGCATTCATAAAGATTATCAAAAGGGACTTAGAGCATTGTTTGTGGAGCCCCTTGTACCCCCCAAGAAATTAAGGTTAAATAAATATTTCTCTTTAGATAAGATAATAATTAGTAGAGATGTAAAATCCAACATTTTTGTGACCCTTCATTTGATTTTGGACAGTCTTTTCCTGGGACCTCTGAAAACTCACTATCATTACCAGCATTAACCAAATCAGTTTTCAGATCCTACTTGAGGTCTTTCTTGGTCCATCCATAGTGAAGCCTGTGACAAAATTACCATCTTTTGGAGTCATAATTTTACTAACCCAACCCATGTTCAATTAATTTGCATATCTTTGGTGTGTTTCCTAAGCTAGTATGTCAGGCAAAATATTTTATGTAATGTGTGTAGGCTAGACAAGGCTGTTAACATCTTCTATGGTGTCTTATATACTTAACATGAATAGTGATATAGTTGGGAGTTTCTATCACACAAAATTATATCCAAGGAATACTGTTAGAGTGGTTTGCAAGTTTATAGTTTTAATAGTCATCCTTTGTCTTCTGGTGATATTATCAGTACATGTACTTATGACACTACAATATTGGCTTATGTGCTGATACACTGCATTTGAGGACCGTCAGAGGACCAGATATATGGCTGCCTCAGAAGGCACTACATTTCCTCCTTTGACACCACATAACTATATGTAATCAATATTAAGGAAAAGCCACTGCAGTGAGTATAAGGCTGAACTCATCAGCATGTCACAATTCATTCAGTTCTAAACTTTCTTAATGCCATAAGCTTGCAATAATTCTCTCCCGGTACCTCGCCAACTCATGTGCTTACACGTGGAATTAATAACTCTACGTTCTATCCTCCAAATGAATATACTTAACACTCTGAATCATTGTCAAGATTTGGATGTAAATTTATCTGAGACACAGGACATCTAGGATATAAGGGATTGGCTACAGTTCATGACCATTTTAGATTCCTAGTCAGACTGTTTAAGTCTCAATATGGTTTGACAATGTACACACGGATTATCGTAACCCACACTTCAATATCTAGGTATGCACATGAGTTCTTTAAATTTTTGTCTGTTCAAATTTTATGCTTATTTCAAGATCTTAAACATATTTTTGTTGTATGAGAATTTCACGATGCATACTTATTTGTTAGGTCATGTTGCAGTTGCATTTTTATATTACAAGAATATCGGCTCCTTGCTCTCATCATCTGATAACTTCCTATTGGATCCTCAAACTTCTGACAATTCTGAAGACCGAGAAAGAGTTATCTCTTCAGTGGTTTCTGTCTCAATTAACTCAGACCCACCCACACTGTATGAACTCGAGAAAATAACATTTACATTAAGTCACATGAAGGTAAGTTGTGCTTGCAGTGTTTTGGATTAAGGTTGTGAGACATTCAGAGAAGTGGACTTTTTTACTGTCGTATATTAATGATATGCGAGTTTTAGAATTTAGAAGCACAGATATAAAATTGAAGGAGTAAGTGGTTTTGATAAATGTCTCTACAAAATATTTGTATTGCAGTGCTTTTTAAAATTTCTAACTGATATCAAAGAATTTATATATTTGATTCTCTGGAATTAGGCTATATTCTAGTTTTATTTTTAAGTATACCACTATTTTTGAAGTTTCCATACCTTCTAAGAATAAGTTATTTTAAAAAAAATGTATCCCAGCAAAAGAGATAAATGGGAGTTGTGTAATAGAGGAAGTCTTGAGTTAATATTTTTCACTTTAAATCACATTTGCAGGAAGTTGGATATTGATTAAAATAAAATCATAGAGAATTTTACAGTATTTAGTGAAGACAATTTGCTCTTATCTTTATTCTAAACTGTTTTCCAAATTTAAGTTAACAAAGCCTGGCATAGTGGCCCATGCCTGTAATCCCAGCACTTGGGAGGCTGAGGCAGGAGGATCACTGTGAGTTCAAGGCCAGCTTGGACTACAAAGTGAGTTCAAATCCAGCTTGCACTACATAGTTAAACGTATCTCAAGAAGACAAAAGAAATTTAGTATCACTAAGCTTATAATAAAAACTATAGTTAGAACTAACCAAATATTTAGTCATTTTGTCAAAAACAAGTGGAGAAAGACAAAATTATTATTTGTCATTATTTTTAGTTAATGATTTCTTGGGCTTTTGGCAATATTTAAGTTACAGTGCATGATCAGAGTACCTCAGAAGCTCCAGGGGAGAAAGCTGGAGCTGGTCAGTTGTATATATTCATACATTTACCATGATAGGGAGGGACTTTCTAAGTAAGAGCAACATCTAAGTCAACACCAAATACCAATGTATCAGTGTTAAATGAAGACATGTAAAGGAGAAATGTATAAAATCTGATAAGCACTGTGTGGAGAGAGTAAGTATAAAATGTTTTGAAGAATAGAAAGTAAACTTAGATTGGATTATGAGGCTGAATCATTTCCCCATAAATTTATCTATTTTAGTTTGTATAGATTTCTGTGTATCCGGTCATAATTATCTCTGCATTTTTTGACAGTACAAGTCTCTCCAAACATTAAAATACGTATGATTGTCTATCAGCTGACCTGTTGTCTCAGAGCTGTCCTTGCAAAGCCTCTGATACCCCATCCTGGCCGGTTCACTCTGGCCTGTCACACAGTTACCATGCTTGGTATGACCCAACTCTCTCCTGCGTCAGATGCCACATTTCCTCCATCCAGTTGTTTTCTCCTTCTCGGTTTATTTACATAGCTTGGTAGCATGGTCTCTAACAGCTGTTTGAGCACATAGGTACCTTTGTATAGAGTGACACATTATAATTTTTCTGTCTCACAGGTTTTCTAGACCTTCTAACTTCTAAGGTTAAACTCAAAACATCAAATGCAATTAATATTTTAATTAAAATTTACAGTATCTTGCATATTCCCTTTCTCTCTCTCATACTTTTGATTCTAAAATTATTCTTAGGATCCCAAAAGCTTTGGGATGGACTTTGATGTGGCTCTTTCTTCATTAATTATAGTAGCTCTTTTGTGTCTGTATGGTCTGAAAATGCATAGGTGTCAGCTCTGAGGAATTTTCTAGCATTGTTTCTTTGGTAATTTCTCCTTACATAGTATCTCTGCTCTCTTTTCTATTTTTCCTGTCATTTACTGGCCCTTCTAGTCAAGCCACAAATTTATAAAATGTTTATTCCCACTTGTTATTTCTTTTCTTTTTTCTGTTTATTTTTCCCTTGTACACAATTTTCACTGGCACCCTTTTATTTTTAGTGGACATGCTATTGCATCTCTCTGAAATACTATTTGTGTTTATTTTAAATTCTCTTTCCTACTTGCTGTATGGTGGTGTCCGTGCTTTCCTTTTCCTGGTGTGCCCTGGTTGCCTGTCTTTCTTTCCTCTGACAGCATCCTCTCGTGTGTATGTTGGCTCATGACCAATGACTCATGTTTGACGAGACCCGGGGTGTTCAGGTAGGTGTGGCAATGTGACGCTTCACTAGGGACTGCTCATCAGGCTGGATCCTGACTATGGTACTGACATAACCATAAGGCCAGCCACTAAAGCTGTTTCTTTTGAGCCAACCAATGTTCCTTTCATAATTAAAGGTGGTAGCCTGGCTGCAAGAGTTAAGAGAACTAGGAAAATGTAGTGGTAGAAGGTGGTGGAGGTTCAGTGTATGAAGACTTTCACTTAACAACTTGTTTTCTGAGCGATCTCACACTTCAGTGGTCTGTCGTTCCCAGGTCTAGACTCCTTCTGGCTCTTCTGGGACTGGAATTTTCCAATCTCCTTTGGGAGCAATTTGATAAAGTATTTCAATTTTGTCCATATAGTCCAACCTCGCTGAAATGCTTCCAGCCTTTTCTCCAATTGTAACTCAATCACTGTCTTCTCAGACTCACTCCAGTCAGACTCAGATCATCACCGGCAGTGTTCTCACTGTTGATACACAAGCGCATATCATGTTGAAGTGTATTGAGCATGTACCCCATTAGAGTAATTATCATGAGTTTCTATTATCTTTCAAGTGCAAATGCATTGTCTTTCTGAGAATCTTCGCTCTTTGCATAGTGCCTATCACATTTAACACTTAAGACATGTTTTCATTAATAAATAGTTTTCTGAAGGCTCAAGTTTGACTTTGTGTTGCTCCCCTTATTGATGGAGAGTCTTAAATATATCTTCTTCATATTTCTTGGCCTCTTAGCACAACATCTACCTCGCAGGGTTGTGTTGAGCGTTAAACTAAATAAAATAAATGAGAAAGCACCCAGTTAAGTAGGAACTGTTACATAATTGTGAATAGCATTTATTTTGGCCGGCTCAAAACCTATTAAAACTGCTTTGGGTACAGTGTCATGATTTCTTAATATAAAAATATGGTAAAGGGAACTCTACTGAACTATACTATACTGCTTATTGAGCAACCATCCCCCTGTTTATGTGAGCTACCCTTGTCTGTCTCTGAACTTGTCTTCCACATACTTCAGCTTACTCAAGTGCTCCATCTTAACTGGCTTCTGGATGCTTCTAGAAGATGCTTGTTGAGTTTCACTGCAGAGCTTTCTATATGCTGTTTCAGCTGTCTGGAACTGTCTCTGCCCAAGTCAGCAAGGCTCACCCTCATGGGACCGAAGTATCTGTTCAGACATTTTCTCTGAGGAAAAGCCTTCTCAGACCATATTCCATCCCACTGCCCTCTTTACCTGTGTATATTTTCTTCTTTAATTATTTTTTATCTCTTACTAGGATGTAAGGTCCACAGGGCAAGTGCCTTTTTCTATTTGGTTCAATGTTGTGTTTTTACACCATGGAATAATGGCAAATATTCTGTCAATAACGCATACTTATTGCATAAAGATATACATGATTATGTCATATTCTGTGCCAAATGACATATTTACATGGTCTCATTAATAATAAAAGTTCTCAGTACCCTGTGACACAGGCTGGAAAACAATGTAGTATTGTTACAATACAAATTTCAATTTTACCACATAGCAACAGCCTTCATTTGTTATAATTTGTTTTAATTTTTAAGTGCTGTTTTAATCACGTGTGTGGTATTTTAAATATGACAAAAACAATGCAGTGCTGGATTTGTAACTTTTTCTCTTTTTCTCCATCAGTAAAATGTTTCTTTTTCAGATGACAGATAAGGCTAATATTCAATGTGCATTTTGGAACTACTCGTCTGATACCATGAATGGTACCTGGTCTCCAGAGGGTTGTGAGATGACAAGCTCAAATGAGACCCACACTTCATGCCGTTGTGATCACCTGACACATTTTGCAATTTTGATGTCTTCTGGCTCTTCAATTGTAAGGCAGTTTTCCATTCCATGCACATAAATCAACCTATCTCTGTTTTTTCTATTTTTCCTATGTTATTCAACAGAATAATGAATTTTCATATTTCTCTTGGGTGTGAATAGTATTTAATATAAGCATAATTTCAGTCTTATATTTCTTTACTCTTTTGTCCCTGGCTTTTAGGACACATGTAGTATGGATTTTAGGTTATGCCTAATTTCTGATTTATCTAGTCAGTAATATCTAGTAAACTACATGTTAAGTGAAATCTTTATTCATCGACTCATTTTTTATGCTGCTTTTAATAACCATTTACAAATTTTATTGTAAGCACTGTTACCTTTTTCATTGAAAATTCATTTTACCAGTGACAAAGTGCCCCAAACTATGTGATATCTGGTCAATAAATGCTAGCACATTTATAATCAGTATATTTTTTGACAACATAGACTCCCACAAAATTTTCAAAAGTGGAATATCTCTCTAAGCTGCATAACTTCATAATTTGTATTTACTTTAATACCTTATTTATATTATATAATTGTATAATCTCTTATATCTCTGTCATGCTGCGCTTCAGATTCCAAGTTTACTTCCATGCACACTTAGAATCCATTATTAAGTTTATAAAATGTCCCAGTACATCTGCATGAAACAAAGATGATTTTTTTCAGAATAGAGCCAAATAGCCTCTATTCTACATATAAAAATAAATAGTCTTCTAGTTAGAAAAAAAAATATTTCCCATTTCAAAGTCTGTGGAAATATACCATTTTAGTGTTCTATGTATTCAACTTTTCTCATATCTTTGTTTAATATATTTTAGATGAATCACCACATAGAAATAAGACTTGGACATACCATTGATAAATCTGTTTTAATTAAGGATTTTCCCATTACAATAATGAATTGCCTTTCGAATATCATGAAGCTAATGGTGATAACATTGTTAAACCATATACTAATAAATGCAATGCTGAGGGGAAAAAAATCCCTAATTACAGTACTGTTAAAGTGCTGCATGATTTATATTAGAATTTTTGGATGTTGAGGATTTTCAAAATTAGAAAAAATTTTCTCATCTAAGTGCACATTTGTATTTTTACATTTTATGAACATTTGATTAATGCCTCACTGGAAAAAGAAGTTCATTACACATTGTAGTTCATTTGACAAGTGACTGAGTTATTCTCTTAACAGCTTTATTATTATTTTCCCTCAGGGTGTTAAAGATTATAATATTCTTACAAGGATCACACAACTAGGAATAATTATTTCACTGATTTGTCTTGCCATATGTATTTTTACCTTCTGGTTCTTCAGTGAAATTCAAAGCACCAGGACAACAATTCACAAAAATCTCTGCTGTAGCCTGTTCCTTGCAGAGCTTGTTTTTCTTGTTGGGATTAATATAAATACTAATAAGGTATGTAGATGCTCCTAGTCTCTATTTTTATCTTCTATTTTGCATTTTCCTAAATATATGTCTTAGAAATATGAGTTATAATTAAAGGTTTATAGGGCCAACATACAATGTATTTTTCTTGAACTATCTTTTCAAAGTTTGATAACACTAACAAATGTAGTCAGCCAGCTTACGTGTCTATGAACCCAAAATGTTCCTCTTTATGATGAATTGTTGAAATAGATTAAAACTTTGGAAACCCCAAAGAAGTGCTTATTTCATTTTTAGATAGGCATTAAATAAAAATCGCAGAGAGAGGCCTGGAAATAAAGTTTACCTTATGATACCAATTGAACACAAAAGCTGCTAGGATTTATAGGATGAAATATGATACATCATCTCTACCTGTTTTTTCCACTTTCCTAAACACTCTATTTCCCATGATTTTTGATCTTGGGCCTTATCACCTAATGTCATATTGTAGTAATCTGTGTCCTCCTGGAAACAGACACTAAGATCAGATTAAGCTTGGAATAAGTCTATTAGAGGTACCTGTAAGATGAAAGGAAAAAGCAGGCTAGGAAAGCCAGCAAACCATGATGCAAGTCTAAATTCAAGGGAGAGACAGAGAGAGGAAAAGAGTGGGCGGAGGGTTTTACATCCCACTGCAGCTCTAAGACAGGTTCAGCATAGTTGTCAAGGAGTCCTCTGGCAAGTCCTTGAGCTAAAGTCACCTGGCAGATGAATCCTCTGTCTCTCAGGAGCAGGAATTTCTTAGTAAGTCTGCTGTGCTCAGTGGCTGGGTGGCAGCAGCCTGTGAAACACGTGAACTGCTGCGGATGTCACACAGCAGCAGCCCCTGCAGGCTGTCCAGGGCTCTCCTCAGACCCGCAGATGACAGCAGTGTCCTCTCTCACCCATTGAGCCTGAAAGTGCCTTCGTATTTCCATTCTTCTTAGAAACCCTTAAAGACTGAAAGTAACAGATAGTCAAGTTTTCCTCTGAAATACACAACACAAAGCATCATTCTAAAGATGTAGCATACACACAACTATAAACTCTAAGTCTGTCTTTGTGTTTTGCAGTAAGATTCATAATTCCTCTCAATTTTACCTCGCAAAGTCTTCCAGGACTTATTTTCTCTTTCAGTTACTTCCATCATCTTCGCTTCAAAGCTGTTCCTTGTAGTGTTTGTTCATTTTCACTCCTCACTTATTAAACCATTCCCATTTTCAAGCCATCCTTCAAATCTTACTTGAGCTACTCAAGGTGGTTACACAATTTTAACCACCAGTGACCTTTCTGCTCCTCAGTCAAAGTACTTTCCACTACATTTCAATGTGTAATCTCATTCTTGAATTATATAGTTTTAATAAGTGGATGGGTATGAGTGCCTTATACTTTCTCTCTCATGAGAGTTATTATTTGTCCTGGAAGTAAAGGAATATATAACTATTACTCTTTCTGTTATTTCTTATAAGCCTAACTCTAGTTTTACTGTGAAGTAATGTGAATAATGTTTAACTATCTCCAATTTATTTAATAATCTTACAACCTAAAACAGTTCCATAATGGATATCTTGATAAACCATATCTCTTAGCTGTTCCACAAATTTTGTCTCTTAATCAAGATATTCATATTCTTTTGCTTACCATCATTTTAGCATTCATTTTCCTTCTTTAGTGTGAATAGAGGAGAAGAGAAATAGCACCACAATGGAATAAACTGAAATCTAAACACATGCACAAGATGCTGTAATTGATAGGTGAATAATCTTGTTTATCTAATCATGACAAATCTCTGGACGAGGGCAGGAACACGGCTCTAGCACAGGATTGGATAATGCTTAGCATTGAAGAACCACAGATTTTAAAACCAGTTAGAAGTAGTAGTACATCTTAAAAAACTGACATGACACAGATATTTTAATGTGATCAGTCATACATCAGGTGACATAATTCATGGGAAAAAATTGAGATTTTTGTTATGGACAATTTTAAAACAAACATCACTTATGGTTTCTTTCTTCGATTTCTAGCTCTTCTGTTCAATTATTGCTGGGCTACTACATTATTTCTTTTTAGCTGCCTTTGCTTGGATGTGCATTGAAGGGATACACCTCTATCTTATTGTTGTTGGAGTCATCTACAACAAGGGATTTTTGCACAAGAATTTTTATGTCTTTGGCTATCTCAGCCCAGCTGTGGTAGTTGGATTCTCAGCATCGTTAGGATACAGATATTATGGCACCACTAAAGTGTAAGTTAAGATGATTTCTTGAGCAATAACACACAATCCAGTATATATTTTGCATATCCTTGAGAGTATTATTGTGTTAAAGTAAATGCAAACATATTTATCAATTTTATCTCTTTTATTTACTTTTTAGATGTTGGCTTAGCACAGAAAACAACTTTATTTGGAGTTTTATAGGACCGGCATGTCTAATCATTCTTGTAAGTATATATTAAATTATTGTGAAAATCCAAAAGAGCTATGATGAAAAGGCGCTTAAAATTCCCAGTAGTCAGACATTATATTTTTTAAAAAAATTGGAACATTTTGCAATGTATCATGTATTAACATTTTATATATATTGTATTGTGATTGAGAAAGAACATATAGGTAGCTTGTTAACTCAATGCAATTTAATTCATTTGTCCCCTTTTAAAGACAGATAAATTAAAAAAAAAAAAAAAAGACAGATAAATTTTTGCCTAACATAAGAAAAAGCATTTCTCCCTCATCAGCAGTGTCTCAGCATACTTCAGTATTGAAAGTGTGCAGACCAGCTGATAATCTGGTATTTCAGATGTTTATGTTATTTAATCTTTTATCGATGATCAGTCATCTTTGAAGATTAGACTGTCATCTTTACAGTTTTATCATCTTTATGTACCCTGTCATCATAAGGTGATTTTAAACTAAATTGCAACGTCAGAGACAAGAACCCACTATTTCTTGTGGGCAGACAAGTCGTACGTATACTGATAGTCCTATTTCAGCAAGGAAGAGAGCCTTTTAATTCTTATTGAAAGTGGTTTCAAACCTACAAATTTGGCAGGTATTATATGTTCCATTCTAAATAAAGACATTTTTATATGTCTCAAGAGCATTTCTAAGTGCTGAAAGTTTTCAGCAGCCATTCTGAATATAATAGTCCACCAATGAATCCAGGAGATCTGACAAGACTCTAGAATGGAGTGCATTGCAAGTAGAGGAATTGTGACAATATTGTGGACAACTTTCTTCCTATATTTTGAACATAAACTAGCTGTCTTTTCTGAATTTGTCTGTTCTGTTTTACACTATTCTCTTGAGTATTTTGTGGTGGAGAGGAAACTGAGAAGTGGAGAAAGACTTGAAATGCAAAGCAGAGGATTTTCATCAGGCTTTATTTTTTAATAGTGTGGGTAAAATCAAGTACATTCAAAAATTATACTTCCTAATCATGGAAAATTGTTTCAAATTCTCATAATTAATCTAGCAACACTTTTTAAAGCCACTGGCTAGATTTCAGCTAAAACAATTTGAGCTCGTTTATTATAACTCCAGTATTTTCAATCTACATAAGAATACAGTGAATGATGTCCCATTTACACATCTCCTCTGGTGGCTCTGATCAGAGTACTTGAAGGAAAGATGTTCTAAATACTCTAATTTTACTGATTCCCTCACTAAAGAAGGAAGCATCTCTGATACTGTTTTAGGTAAGTGAAAGTTCTGTGGAACAATGACTCTTAGAGTTTAGATGGAATACACCAAACTAGAGATTGTGATGAAACAGGAAAAATGTGAGCCTATTTCTCTAAAGCAAGAAAGGGAAAGTGTGTCATGAAATCAGCTTTAGCACAGGCTTCTATGAAGGAGACTTAACTTTGGATTACTTCACAGTGAGGCACATAGTCTGTAAAAGGACTTATCAAAAAAAAAAAAAAACAAGTCTTACAAATTTTCTAAATGAACACCATTATACTGTTTTAGTCTTGAATTAATAAATCGATTTATCTTCTTTATAGTTTCAGTATGGTAATCATTCCCAGGTTAAACAGAAGAATGGGTTACTTAAGAAATGGATAAGACATCTCAATTTTACTCTAAAACTAATTAGTACTTTCATTTATAATACCTTTTAAAATAGCAGATACTCTTAATTATTGAACCAAAATGAGTTAATTAACTCTACTTGTTCTATACTAATGTTAGCACATTACTGTTATTGTTATTATTATAAAGCTGAATAACATGATGTTAAGAGGAAGTTTCCCTGCCCAAAATAGTTTCCAGCTCAAACATAATGTCAGAGACCGAGCACCAAACAATTTTGACCTGACGTTTGCCCCTGGTCTTCAAAAGAGACAGTAGGACCAGCATTAGCCCAGTAAGATGACCTGCAAGAGGGTCTGACGGAGTGGTGGCCCAGGGTGAGGGAGGTGTGGTCTTTGGGTCAGCACAGAGTTTTCTGGAGGAAGCTTTGCTTGTCCCTGGCAATGAGGAAGAAAGATAGAGCTGCTTCCCCATCTCCTGAAGACGATGTGCAACAGTATGCCAAAGGGTTTGTAGAAAGTGGATTCAGAAAGAGTAAGAGGAAAACTATCATTCTGACTCCAGGTTGCTAGAGTGACTTGAGAATTTTCATATCGTTTTGATACACAGAAGAATAGAGTATGGTGAGCACATTTTTGCTAGAGTCTGACTAATATCTCTTGATCTGAAGCCAGGTGTGGACACAAACTAGCACCTGCTTTTGTTCAGAATTTCCTGTAGGCTGCATGCTTATCTCTCAACAGCAAGGAAGGAAAGAATTACTATACCATGTGCCTAGGAATCAAATGATGGGGAAACACACAGAAATTTAATTGTTCTATCAGCACAGAAAGGCAAGAGAAGTGAAAACTATTTGAATGCCTTCCCGGGTCTAATGGAGTTATGTACAAGCAGGAGAAGGGGTTAAATAGGGAAATGCCTGCGTCTCTGAAGAATAAGAGGCAAAGATGGAAATGAAATAATATAAATGTCAAGAATACCATATTGGTCATCTAAGTGGAGGCCATTGTATAAACCACAAATATCAGCAGCATTAAGGACCAAATTAAACTAATGATGTAATGAAGCTCCTCCCACTGCCAGCTGATGTTCAGACCCTTCTAACCCCCAAGAGCAGAGGAGTGGAGTCCAGGATACAGAGAGACTGTATGCCAAAACCAACCATGCTGCCGACAGACACATCTACATGGACACGAACACTGGTCCTGCAAAGTTCTGTAATGAAAACTAAAGCAAGAACCATGTATGGATTTTACAATATAAAGTTACTACAAGCTGTGTTGAATAGATTTATATCGGTGCCCATAGGGTAAAAAATAATTTTTCTGTAAAAAATGTTTAGTAAGTAAAGATTCCTTTCTACATTATATTCAGATATTTTAAATTGACCACCACTTTCCATTTCGGGGGTAGCAATTGCCTGCTGATTGGAAAATCATTATGGTATGCTTGGGAATATTCTGGTAGTTAAGGACCCTGAGCCATGCCACTAGGCTCAACATGTTAATTGGATTCTCTGAAAATGATGACCGTATAAAGAAAATATAAGAACTATCCCTGCCTACTACACTATCAAGAAGAAAACAAGACAAAACAAATGGGAAGGAATGATATATGATTGAAAATGAGTGACAACGATGAGGTAGGAGGAGAGGTCAGTATCTCTTCCGTGCTCATCCAGCCAATCTGAAACAGGGCAGGTGCCTATCTATGGATGTGGCAAAAAGTGGAGTTTGCTTTCTATGGTTAGAAATGGGAAGAGAATTCAGAACATAAACTTCAGTTTCTGTCAAGTAGTTCCTAGAAATTTTTGAAAAAGAAAAAAGGACACAGCAAAAATTAGCATTGCACACCAGCCAGTGCCAACAATAAGCTAACATACCATCTTTGCTCTTAATCATGGTTTTCCAGAATTACCTTTATGTAAATTTATCACTCTTTAATCTAGACTGTAATAATGATTTGTCAAATTCATACCTGTTTTAAAAACTTATGTATTTCTTCTCTATTTTTATAGCCCAGCATTTACTATCCATCAGTCATTTTCCAGTATTACTACTAATAATGAGATTTTTTAAATTTGTGGTTTATTGAGTGTCTACCACTTTTGAAACACATAGCTAAGACCTTAATGCTCAATTTGCTTAAATCACTCTAATTTTTATTGTCTAATTTTATAGTTAGCAAAAAGATGGATTGATTCAAAATGTTAAGTGATTGGCCTAAAGTTATGTTTACGCATAAATGTTGGACCTGACATGAAACTATCTCCTGTTGTAATTTAAAACTCACCTTTCATTTTGCTACATTGCCTCTTTTGCAATTACCCTTAACCTACTTTTCTGCTGCTATTCTGTCTCATTTCATGGTAAACTACCCAGAATAAACTGCCTTTAAGTACATGCAGATAATGGGTACTATTAATAATAACAAAAAATATTTAAATCCTAGTATAACTGGGGTTGATATATAAATATTTTTAGCACACTTAATTTAATCCTTAAAGAATAGTGTGTATGTGGAGGTTGTGTGTATATTTGTGATTTATTTTGAAATAGGAAAATTGACTATTGAGCGTATATATACTTGCTCAAAAGAGAGTAAGTGCCCTAGCCAGGGCACCTATTCCTAGATTTGAATCCATTGCCTGCTTTCCAAATTCTAGGCCTGATAGTTTTCATGTGCCTGTTATCCAAATGGTATGGGTTGGGGAATAAAGCTTGCAGTAATCTAGCTAATGCTTACCTGTTTTCATGCCTATGTCACCCTGTTTGTCTTCATCCCACATTCCCTCCATGAACTTCACCCTTGTTTGAATACTTGCTGTCCCTTGTATATTTCCTCTGCACTCAGTAATCCAGCCACTTTATGCAAAGTTTTACTGCTGGAAATCTTATTAATTAGTGCAGAAAGACAGGGAAACCTTTCTAGGTTTGTAACTAATTCTTTCTCCAATAAACTTCCATAGAATTTTGATTGTAAACCTATATACTACTTTTAGAACTCTGTTTTGTCACAAATGATAATTTTCTGCGTGCGTTACACTGTTTTTTCACCCTAGCACATAGAAGCACCATGTAACTCCTTAGTAGTTATCTGTGCATTTTAATTGATCCATTAGTAAAACCACAGTATTACATGAGGCAGCAAGAAAGGCCATGTGATCTTTCTTAAGCTATTTAACTACTCTGTACCCTAGATTCCTATAATACAAATGAAGATAATAATGCTAGCCCAATATAGCAAGGCTACTGTAAAAGCAAAAAGACATTTACAAAAACCATTCACTCTTTAACAATTAAAAAAAGAAAATGCACAACAATCTAGAAGAGAATCTTGTATTCCTATTTATATGTTTTATACTAAAAATTAAACAAAAAGGAAAATTTTAACACCAGAATTCATAGCCAAAACTGATATATAGTACAATGTACATCATCAAATATACTCTGTGTGTATCTGTCTGCATATATTCACCTTTAAAATATTGGTGAATATGTGACAGCATTTAATTATACTGAGATATGATTAATATATGTACCTGTTGTGACATGGAATTGTTTAAGACTCCTACTACAATTTTCCAGGAAGAAGTTATAAATTTAAAAAATCAACAAAAATTAATAGAATAAGTCTTCTAGAGTCAAGATAAAATGTAAGCGATCCTTCAAATTTAAATTAGTAGCAACATTTTTATGGCCTTAAATGAGGAACAAGATTTCTTTCACAAGTTTCTGTGAACAAATCTAGGAAGACCTGCAATCAGAGAAAAAATCTCTGCACAACAATTGCAGTCATTTTCATGAATCCTTGCATTTGATTTGTAGACTAAGAACAAGGCATCTGAAATGGTATTTGCTTTCTGGAGGAGCCCTGGTTTGGGATTATGGTGTAAGATGCCTTTGAACATGATTGTACATGAGTAAGAACTGAACTAGTTCAGCTCTGGTGGCTTTTGCTGCCTGTAGGTATGCTGTTTCAAACAAATATTGAAGCTTTTAATCTACTTTGATAAGTGTTAACTACTTTGGTATTTAAACAGGAACATTTAGTGCATTGATCACATGAAAGTACTTCCTTAGGTGACTCATTTACGTTAAGAATCTCTCAAATTCAGAAGTATGAACCAGTGACCCTAGTTCATATCTGTTGTGTATCTATTAATCACTACATTTAAAATTTAAGATTATAACAAAACATGAAAAGGCCTAGCTATGTTTTTGAAAGAGTGAGCAGCACAAGAAAGAGACTTCTAAATCTTTGTAAAGCAAGCTGCAACCTGAAGATAATTTCCATCATTTTTCTGTAGTATTTTTAATCTTCAGTACTGAATTCCTTCCACAAAAACTATGCAACCTATTAGACTCAAGTACACAACTATAAAAAAGAGTTTGTAAAAATAATTTAACTTTTAAGTAGAAATTGAACTTTCTCATAGATATGTTCAGTATTGAAGAATAGAATTTGCTTGATTGAACCAAATACTAATTAAGCTATGTCCAAAGAAGGAAGTTTTCTTTAAAAAATGTGAGCTTTCATTAGAATTTAAATCAGAAGTCTTATAATTGAGTGTTGCTCCATTGTTATTTTTACCTACTTCTTTTTAGATCAGCCCAGAAATCCACTCAGCTTTTTATGATGGTCTCCTGTAATTGTTCTTCCTATGTCTACAATCTTTAATTTCCTTTATACCCTCAAGAAATGCCTATTAAAACCTACTCAAAATTGAATTCCTATTATAAGACATCATATCTATTGTATATATGTATATATATAGTATATATATACAATACTTATTGCATATAATTAATTATTGTATATATAGCATATATACAATATACACATAAATAACATATATGCATATGATTATATTCCTCTTTAATTGCATAAATTATAAAAGATTGAAAGAAATATAAATACTAGAAGATTGAAGTAAAAACTGAACATCCATTCTTAGTCCTTCTGTGACTAACCTCATTAGAATATGCAGGTTAACATTTATACCATTGTATATTATGGGCATGCAGTGATATTTAACTAATTCCCTACAGATAAATATTTAATTTATTTTCAGTGTTTCCTTATTACAAATAATGTTGCACAAAGATTCCTTACTTGAATACAGTTGTATCTATCTGCCAAATAAAATTGTTAGGAAGAGCTCCTTAGAAGTAGATATGCACATGTACAGTTTTTAAAATTATAAATTGTCTTTCAAGGCAATTGTTTCATTTGATTTCTCAACCAGAAATATCTGACAGTGTCCTTTTTGTAACATTTTTGCCAACACCAGGTATTATTATCTATTGCAGTAAAAAGATGGCTAAGTTGCAATGAACAAATCATAAGAATTTTGCAATAGTAATACAGTTGACCCATTGGATAAAATTTTTGTTGTGAAGGCCTCCCTGTGTATTATAAGGATTTAACAAGAACTCTGACTTCTACTTACTGGATTCTAGCAAAAGCACCACCTAGGCATGACAGCAAAAATGTTTCCAGACACAGCCAAATTTCCCTGAGGAATGATATCCCCAGTTCTCTTCATTGATAGACACTATTCTAAATTTGCATGTTAAATATGTCATACTGCACAGATTTAAGAAAAATAATTAAAATCAGGGTTTAAGCACGGTACTCTACCATATGAAAGCAATCTTAGAAACAGTACCCTTTGTAAATTTAAATATTTTTGATAACAACATCACTATTTTAATATGTTGTGATTTACTTTCATCATATTTTTAGAGATCTCTGTGGTTCGATGCATTTTACCACCCTAATCTTTGTTCATTATATGTTAATAAGCATTTCCATGCCTGTAACATTTTGTTACTTTTTCAATACTATCCTAATTTTCTTGAAACAATAGATAGCTAGAATTTTTTAAAGGATAAAGATGAGCTTTCAAAAAACATAATATGATACTAATCTTCAGTATGTCTTCCTACATGTGAGTAGCATTTTTCCCCAAAATATCTTCAAAGATAATATTCTTAGGAGTCCCTAGAAATTTCACAAGAACAGAATAACTTTATGGAAATTAGATATCCAAAAATATGTTTTTTGAATCTTCTAGGTCTCTCAAATCCAATTAGACAGAACTGATTAGAATGAAGTGAATCATAAGTATTTACTCAGGAAAATGTCTTTACAGGGAGAGACCTTACACAATGACATGGTGATTAGGGAACTGTGCACGTTGAGGGAGCAAGGTAGTCACTAGAATTATCATTCACTTTAAAATTGTATAATCTTTTAATGTTTTCAAAACTTTTTAATATATCTCAGTTAATCCTCACAGAAGCCTCTGTGATGCATGAAAATAAAAATAGCAGCAGCATTCAGTAAATGATAATATTTAACTAGATTTTCACACTTTACTACTAAAATCTTGGCATCTATCTATCAGTACCTAAAGGAGTTTGTTATTTATATCTTAAGAAACTAATTCCTTAAAAAGTATTGATTATAATAAAGCAAATTATGTATATTACTTTTCAAGCATTTGTTCACTAAGAATTCATTTAAAAAAAACCAACTGACACTTGGCCAATGAGCACAGTGCATGGGCTCATCCTCCTTAGACTTCTGGTTGACCTCTGCGCGTAACACAGTTCACTTACTCAGGAAGTCTACAACACTAGTAAACCCTTCTCTGAATCAGTCTTTATTAACATTTGTGTAGCTGTTGTTCTATACATCTGAGAACATTCAACTTCTCGTGGGTAGTTATTATATCCCTCTGTCTCCTTAGAAATGCCCTATAAAATACAAATTATTCATTAATTCTGAGAAAAAGGACTATTGGTATGGCTCTGTCATGATTCCTTTCTGTCACAGGAAAATGTTACAGGTCTGGATTTAAAACCTCCTTGGTAGGGAGCATTTAAAATGCCTCCTAATGAAAAACAAAACAAAAAAAAGGCCTCCTGGGGGTATCTGACCAAGAAAGCCCACTTTATTCAATATTAGGGTGTAGTTTTTAATTGCTAGAGATTAATTCATACGTACTTGAGCAAGAGCTATCATTATGTCCGTACTGTATTTTTAAAAAATGGAAAGTAAGGTTTAGAAAGCATAAGCAACGTACCCAGGATCCCTGAACTAGTGATTAAAAGAAGCAACCATAGGCTGCCGAAAGTCATTGTCTGGAGTTTGCCTGCCACACAGCCTTCCATCTTTCCTTGCGCCAGAATGTGAAGGAAGCAGGTCTTTGTTAGGTCCATGAACATCTAACACCTGTCTCCTGGTTTCCAAAAATGGCTTCCAGATGAATTATCAGAGAACCAGCAAGTCAAAACAGCTTTATTTTAATTTAATTCTGTAATTAGTAAAGTCACTATTAATGAAAATGACAAACACTTTGTAAAGAATCCAGTAGAACACATTTTTCCAAACAAAATAGATCTGCAAATTAGAAGCCTGACTCTAAAAGAAAATTAAAAATGGATGAAATACTAACTTCATGTTTCTGCTTTTTCTCTATTAGAAAACATGGGGGGGGGAAGGAATTTGAGTAGTTAGATGTATTAGGTGAATATAAAGCAAAATAGCAGTAAAAATACAGTGTCTGGATCTCCAAAAATTATTCAAAAACTTCTGATTGTTTATTTTCCTCGGTGAGAGCATCAAAATAAAATACTTTCCATCTTGTTGAAAACGGAAGTCATCAAATCTACTATACATATTTCTACCTCCAATTAGTATCATTTTATCTAACAACTAGTCAAAACATGCTACCTGAAAGCCTGAATGTATCAGAATACAGATCAAGATATGAGATATAGACACTTCACATTTTTACTATTATTTTGATTAATAGTCATCTAATATATCTAAGCATTCAAATTCCTTTTTTTCCCCCCATGTTTTCTAGTAGAGAAAAAGCAGAAAGATGAAGTTAGTATTTCACCCATTTTTAATTTTCTTTCAGAGCCAGGCTTCTAATTTGCAGATCTATTTTGTTTAGAAAAAATGTGTTCTATTGGATTCTTTACAAAAGTTTTATCATTTTCATTAATATTGACTCTATAAATATTTGCAGAATTACATTAAAATAAAAAGTACAGGGAGTATGAAAATAAAACACTTTGGAAAAAATGGGAACTACATTTTGGATATTTTATCTGCCAATGCTTTTTTCAACTATTACTGCCTCCCTCAGACTGTGACAGGAACCAAAAGGATACAAAAGAGACCTGGCTCTCAAAAAGTATATCAAAGGGATGAGTCAGAAAGAGCATCTCAGACAGTATATTAGTAAGCTTGCAATAATGTTTTGGAAAAACATATCTGATAATTTCTTCACCTCCACCCCAGTTTCTAGTTTTCTTAGCTTGTATTGCTCTTGGAATCAAATCTATAACCTTTAATGTGGTTTAGGGCAAGAAGGACTAATACTAATTTATTTACCACCAAAACATATACCTTTTGAGAATGCAAGTGATTGAGAAAGCACTTCAAACTGGTTTATTCTATTGATGGCCCTATAAAACAGCTCTACTCCAAAATCTATTGGGAAAGTAAGCTTTGTTTCTAGAAAATAAACCTACCTGGACTAGAACACCCAGGTGGCTGACAGTAAGAGCTATTTTAAATCCTTCTTTCACTACCCGCAATACACAAGGAAGGAAGGCAGCTGTCTCTAACCACCCATGTCTGAGTTGAACTGAATAGGGGGATGATGCTTACCCTCTATCAGCATAGGATTAGAAAAGAGAGGTGGATATTATTGCGCATTATTTTTCATGTTCAACAACACGTGAGAGTTGAAACGTTCACTGCATGTGAGACCGGTGCAAGGCACTGCAGAAGACATGGCAGGTAAAGCATTTCAGACCCCTCTGTGGTTTTCTTCATAAAGAAGTAACAAATGATAAATGAGTGATAAATGTTACAATAAAGAGAACACAGGTCAAGAGTCTAAAAGCACTAGCCCAGTTATGTGGGATCACACAGATAATTTACCCATGAGACTCTGCATGTGATAGACACTTTCTGATCCGTCATATGGGCTCTCTCTGTAAAATCATACTGCTGCTTGACAGTTCCTAGGAGCATCTTGTACCTTCACATCTCTGTTCTAAAATATTCCTTATCACCTCCTTCTGCTCATCCCATCATCTGATTAACCCCCTTTTATCTGTGAGTTATTAAAAACACTGCCTGGGCCAAGTCCTCCCTGCCTCATTGGTCTATAATAAATCCTTCTGTATTATGCCTTCATAGAAGGCATTTTTTTTCTCTTTGAATACAAATAGCAGTTTAGAATTACACATGTGGTAGTGTGAAAAACTGCTTAATAGCTTTCTTCCCAAGATGAGTGTAAGCTCTGTGAGAGCAAACCTTTGGGATTTTTCTTTCATTATACTGGTCTTAAGGTTTAGCATGTCAAAGTTACCCAGCTAAGACTGCTGAAGAATAAATGAATGATCCATCAATATAGTTATTGGAAAATCTTAATTGCTTTCCCACAGAGGAAATTTAAGGAAAAGAATCAAGAAAAAACTGAAGCCTTTATAATGACCTACTATTTTTCCTTGATTTCTTCTCTTAGGAAATGATTGTTTCATTTATCTACCTATGCCAGTCTACCTATCTAAGGCGTGCCTTCACTGGGAAAGTTAACAGTGGTATTTTATGTTTAACTAAATACCATCAGTACTGGCCAGACAATATCAAAAGTTTCAAAAGAATATGACTGGTGAAGAGTATACAAGATGGTTTGTACTAAGCCCTAGATTTCTAATATACACATGAAGATATGATAGCAATTCTACATACAAGGCTACTGTTTAAAAAGACAAAAACATATTGTAAAAGCAAAAAAGTGATTGCTAAGAATTTAGGGGACAATCTTATGCCACTTCTATTTTTGTCTTTTAAGTTAAAATTTTATTTGGTAGTAATTTTAGATATATCTTTGGATTTAATTATATCAGTTCTATCTTAGATTCTAAGCACTGGTCAAATGATTTTTATAAACTCTGTAATTTTTTCTTCCTTTCTCTTAACCTCCAACTTCATTCCATTCTGCAAATTCATATACAAGGAAATTGTTCATTATTTGTATCTTAGCCAAAGAGACTTCATCAGGTAGTTTTTATTGTCACATTAAACTGAGAAGTTGTTGTATTCTTTGCATAGATTTTTTCTATTTCACCTTTGTATCCTCTTTTAGTGTCTTTCTGTAACTTGTATCAGTCTACAGCTAAAATTCACTACGAAAATGAGCCCACAACATTCAGTTACACCTACAAGGGGCCCCTTTATCCTTCATGGTTAAAACTTCCAAGTTCTCTCCTCCATTTGATTCTGATTGGTCTCCAGTAGAATATTCTCCCAAACACTGAAAAACTTCAACTATTAAAATCTTCCTAATAGAAATATATTAAAAATATGAGTATGCCTTTACTGTCTAAGTTGACTATATAGTAAGATTATATATTAGGCATTATAAAACTGAGCAGTTAAACTAACATGGGAAGTGTAGGGGTTATTTTCTAATGAGGAATTATTAACTTGATAACTGAAACTTTTGTTGCAGCCTATCTCTGTGTCCAAGTCTTAGATTAATCAATGTATCTTGTAAAATCCATGGACCTTCAGCATTAGGTGTCCCTTTGAAGATGTCCCATGCTACTAACCATAAAGTAAAGCATACATCACTTTATCTTTTCCCCTTGCTTTGCTTATCTTTTCCCCTTCACTTAGCCCTAGAAGGTCATTACATTTTGATAATTTATAACAGACGTCTCAGTTTCTATTGGCATATTTACATTTAAATCTGCTTTGTGATATCCTTTTTGTTGAAATCTGAAAGATGTGAGACAAAACACAAATACAGTGTTTTAAATGTTTAAATGGTTGGATGCTCCTTTATATGAACTATTAAGGATTCCTCAGGCTTGAGTATAGATTACAGCCTTCAGCCTTCTAGTCATTCAACAAATATTTATGGAGAATTTTTTATATGGTAGACATTGTCCTAGACCTTAAGAATTTATGATTGGAAAAAAAAGAAATATTTTTTAAAAATCCATACTCTTATGGACATGGAATTCTAACTCAGAAGCTGGCAATGGCGACAGCCTGCTTTTGTGAAGTTTTGTTGTGATACAGTCACACATTTACTTAAGTGTTGTCTATGGCTGCTTTAATGATTTGGCAAAGTTGAGTCTTTCTGACAGCGATCATAAAGCTCTCATAACCTCAAATACTTCGTATTTAGTCTCAAAACTTCCAAAACTTAGTATTTGGTCTTCTACAGAAATGTTTGCCGAAGTCTGCTCTATACTGGAGTGATATATGAAAAGATAACTATTCACCTCTACAATATATTTATTTTATTTAAGATGCGATCAGTATATCAACACTTGGAAAATAGTTATTTCTTTCTTTACTAAGGAGCTCTTCAAGATAGCCAGGTTTTGGACCCAGAAATTACAACTCTACCCTGAAGAAGTTTCAATAAATATGAGGAATTATTTACATGAGTGACACTATTGTTTGACTTATTTTTGAACTGCATCCACTTCATTATTTATTTTGCTGACACAATTTCAGGAGAAAGTCCTGAAAATAAAATGTAATTCTCTCTTTTACCTTGAGAGTGTATGTTCCAAAATACTGACAATATAAGTTCTGATACTTAAGGTGCTATTTAAAGGTCTGATGATACTATATCATAAAATAATGCTTTCTTGCTGTTGAATAAGCATATATTATATACATTATTGGGTGCATTAAATATTCCAGACAATTCAGAACAACATAGTTCTAATATAATAAAGAACAGCTGTAGAAAAGGTAAGCACTGGGCAGTATTGTAATTTACATTAATCATGTCACTTAATACACACAACAGGCCTATGAGATAAGTGTTAATATCACTCAAGCTTTATGTGATACGGAAGCAAAATACAGAGTTCAATAATTTGCCCAATTAAAAAATCAGAGTTACAATTTTAATCTATGAATATGACTTTAGAAATAATATGTTCTTTATTTTTTCCTTGAAATTTTGTTTTTTTTTTGGAGGAAAGGGAGGAGTACATTTGCTACTTTCTTAAAATTTCCATACCATGTAAAGTAGTGTTATCCAGACATTTTTAACTAAAGAGAACATCCACAAAAATGTGTACTTTTACAAACTTGAGTTTTTTCAGCATAAAAAATATGTACATTTGCTAGTTTGTATACATTATATATATTAGGGAACATACTTGAAAATATAAATTTAAAGAATAAAAATTGAAATAATATTTGACAAAGTTCAATACGATCTTCACTGTAAACTGGATCTAAATGCGTCCTTCATTTTGTCTTCTTAATTTTTGTCCTCACTTTCAATATGATCTTCACATAATGTTCACTTAATTAAATATTTCTTATACTTTAAATACAGTAATCCAAAGATACATGTCGGATGGGTTTATTTTCTGCGTGGCTGTAATGGTTATCAGAGCTGCAACTTCATAAAGTAATCATTAAATTCATACTTTCACACAACTGTGTGGCAGAGCTGCCTCACTGAGTACTCTGTTCAGTGATCCATTCCTTCAGATCTTCAGTAATGCTTTATCACTGCGCTTTCAAATATCATCTACTGGGCTGGGGACTTAGTTCAGCAGCAAAGCGCCTGCCTGGCAAGCACCAGGTCGTGAGTTCGGTTCCCGGTACCGGAGAAAAACAAAAACAAACAAACAAAAAAAATCAAATATCATCTACCAAAGGAGATATGTGTTCAAATTTATAAGAGAACAGACTGAAGCATGGCACCATATTACTGATATAGGGGAAATAAATGTAACTCCCGGCTTGCTAGAAGTCAGATATGCCACCTTCACATTCCCCAAAACCAAAGAATGAATTCTAAGGAACAATGGGGGTTAAGAGTAGGAAATATTTATTGAGAGAGAGAACTCCTGAACACTAACATTTATTGAGTGATTTCTATTTGACAGTGTTTCAAGTCTTCTTAATTAATTTAACCTTCATACCGACTTCATGGTGTAAGTATTCTTCTCATGTTACATCACTGTTATTATTTATGTTATCATTCTATTTGTTTCACATTTATGACCACAGAAGCACATAGGACAAAACTTACTTGCCAAAGATTATAGTTAGGAGGTAGCAGAGTCAATATTCATAGCTAAGGAAGAAACTGTAGTTTCTGCTCCCAAGCATTCTATAAACTACTGCACTGCAGATGAAGGCAGAGTTAATAAAGAACATATTATTTCTAAAGTCATATTCATAGATTAAAATTGTAACTCATTTTTTAATTGGGCAAATTATTGAACTCTGTATTTTGCTTCTGTATCACATAAGCTTGAGTGATATTAACACTTATCTCATAGGCCTGTTGTGTGTATTAAGTGACATGATTAATGTAAATTACAATACTGCCCAATGTTTAACTTTTCTACAGCAGTTCTTTATTATATTAGAACTATGTCATTCTGAATTGTCTGGAATATTTAATGCACCCAATAATGTATATAATATATGCTTATTCAGGAGAGTTTTTTTTGCCATTGTCTTGAATCTCAACATTAGAGTCCTTTATATAAATAAGTGTGTGTAAAATGCTAGATTATTCCAGAACAGCTATTTATCCTCTTGCAATTGTATTCCCCAGCAGGTAGTGTCTGTGAGACAACCTCATCATCTTTTAAAATGTAAATTTCAAGTGATTAGTGCAGCATCATGAAAAATCTAATATCCCGCAGTGATCTATTGAGGATATTCTCTTCTCCTGATATTCAGAGCCTACTTGAATATATCTAGTGTATATTCAAATTGTTTCAGATGGTACAATATATTTCCACTTACTCAGCATTTTTCATGTTATTGTAGACTGTATTCCCATTTCCCTGAAGTCTGTTCCCTTCTGGGTGTTGGTAACCCCAGCAGAATTCTCTTAGCCCTGTGGCTGTTCTCCAAGACGCTAAATCTGAGCCAAATGACAGGAAAACAAGACGAGGCTCATGGTGTTAAGAGAGATACACTCTCAAACACTTTGTGTACGTGTACGTGTGTGGGGTAGGGGATTACTCTGCTTTCTTCACTATTTTGAAAGTAGATGAACACTACGGCATCATCATTTCTGTGAGTATTCACTAAATTTACATTAATGCAAGCTTGTACTTGAGCGTTGAAAATTTCCTTTCTAATCATTATTTTATTAACAAAAGGTACTCGAGAGGCACCATTCCAGTTACTGTACTTGCTTTCTGGCACAGCATTTCTATGCAGAACCACAAGGTTCAAAAGGAAGGAGTGTGGGCAAGCTCAAGTGTACTCTTTCCTTAACTCAGTCCTTTCACGAGCCTTTTCATCGTTACATACTTTTAGGGCACTTTCCCAGTCTTAGCAAATCCACATATGTTCAGGCTCCCCAAGAGTGGGAGCATCTAAACTGTGCTCATTTCCTACAAGATCCCTTTTATCAGTCTTAGAGATTGTTCTGCATGGATAGGGTGACAGCCTTGAAGTTTTCCTCTAAGAAGCGAATATCATCTCTTATAAAAAAGATCAGATGTAAACTTGTAAACTGTGAAGTTAGAGTTGCCCTACAAAATAGATGATGCCAAATTAACTTATATTTTAAACAAAGAGATAATATGTGTGTCCCAAACAGTTACCCTGAAATATTACAAATTGTGTATCTGAAATTTAAATTAATCTGGATGCTACATTTGTATTTACACCTGCCAGTCTCAAATTTATATTTATTATATCTGGCAATACTATGAAAGAAGGTACTATACAAAAAAATGTAATAGTTACTTGAAAGAACAAATTGAATTTTCAGTCTATTTATATCTATCCCAGGAAGTTATTTAGTAGTTTTAATTTGTTGTAATTTTTTTATTTGAAGAAACATAGAATCTACAAATAATTTCAAAATCTAATCAATTATTCATCAAATATTTGGAAAATCAATAACAAGCTTGAAGTATTGATAAAGTACTATTTATTTAAATTAGATTGAAAATTTTATTTAAAAGAATAAGCAGTGGCATTTTAAGGTATTTTTGTATTTATATAATGTATATGTGTATGATGCATGTATACATGTGTATGTGTACATATTTGTGTAGATTGTCATATCTTTCTCTGCACTATTTTCCATTGCTTCTGTAACAAATTACCATGGTTTATCAGTGTAAAACACAAGTATATTATCTCATAGTTCTGTAGCACAGAATACTGGGTATCACATGGCTCAGCTAACTCCTCAGCTACAGGCTCTCGGGCTATCATCAGAGGATCGGCCTTCAGGAGGCTGGGAGATCATCTCCATATTCGCTCACATAGTTGGGACTTTCAGTTCCCTGTGGCTGCTGGACTGAAGCCCCATTTCTTTGCCAGCTGCTAGTCAGGAGTCAATCCTTGCTTGGAGAAGACACTTTCATTCCCTAATACATGGCCCATTTATCTTCATAGACAGGAAAGCTGGCCAAGTCTTTGAGCTTCGGTTCTCCCTGCTTCTACTTTTTCACTCGTATTTCACTTGCCTTCTCTTCTGCTGTGTCTCTTCTGCCTCAAGGAATCATGTGGTTACACTGGGCCAGTGAGATAATAATTACCAGTATTATCTCCTTCCTCTAAAGTCCACACCCTTAATCTACCTGTAAAGTCTTTTGCTTTTTTTTCTTTTGTCATGTACATAGGTTCTAAGACTCTTGTCTTTTGTAGGGAGACATTATTCTGCTTTCCCTCATTTTTTTCTGATAACCTATATGATGAGCATTGTAGCATAGGCATTTAAAGGGCTGAATACAACTAGGAAATTGTAAAAGAAGATCAGAAGACAGATTTTAACAACTTGATTCCAATCTGACTTTTGAACAATCAGTAGAGCTTCTTTTTTGATTGTGATGCTTACATTGTTAACTAGTCAGCCATTTGGACAGGGACCTAAGGGTTGAGGATGAACAGACACAGCCAAGCATGGTGGTGTCTGGCTGTGAAGCCAGCTCCCTAGGAGACTGAGGAGGGAGTTCTAGACCAGCCCAGGAATTTAGCGACGTAGTGAGACTTTGTCTCAAAATAAAAAGAAAAAAAAAAAAAGTTTTTTAAATGGTTAGAGATGTTGCTCAGTGCAAAGGTCCTGGGTTTAATTCTCAATAGAACCAAAAAAAAATGTTTTCAAAGAAAATGAATGACGGTTTTACATGGTGTCTCAATACCCTGGTAGAAACTCACGCTTTGTCCATGGCAGAAGCAGATTTGTCCTATATCGGTTAATTTAAAGGTAATAAAACTATTTTCAAAGGACATATTAGTTGTGATCATGACACATTCTTAAACAAACCAAATTTTGTTTGATATATATATGTAGAATTAAAGCATGGGTCTAAAAGTGCTGTAAGAGAAATGTTCTCATTCTATTCAGTGAGATCAGACATCAGCATATAGATGGCTTCATCAATTATTGAGACACGGACTAAGAAAAGAAAAATGACTGATTGGGATGTTTCATTCTGAAATCTGCATTTGAAGCCCTTGGGTTGAGTGTACCTATGGGTCTAAATCCTTCAGAATTAGCTCTTCCTCCCTTTGCCAGCTCATCTATTAAATGCTTTCTTTAATGAAAGAAAGGAAAGACAAATTTTGAACACACTGTCAATGGAATGTGTGCAAATCTTTGAAGTAACTTTCTGTTTCTGAAGTGAAAAAGCAGATTTCCGTTCAGATAGATACCACTTCAGAAGAAACAAGGGAAATGATTTTTAAATTAAAACACTGGTTTCTTTCAAGGGTTAAATGTTTATGACCTTGAATGATTTTTTTCTTCACAGCTATTTTCAGTATCTTCTGTATTCTAAAATGCTGTGATGGATTAGAGTGCTCATGTTCTTGGATGGGAGAATCTAAGGCCCTTGCTTTATTTATTCCTGTGAAGGAATCATAGACTGCTAGCTGACAATCTAAAACTGTATTTAAAAATACAGACCAAAGTGAAAATAAAGGAATATTCATTTAGAAGTCACTACTCAGCCCTTGGGCTTTTATGGCACTAATAATAATAAAGGAACCCCAACTGGTAAAAGAAGCACATATGGGTAAACATTAATAAGCAAAATGCATACCATTTTTAAGGGACATTTTCTGCAATAAGGTTAACGTCAATGATTTCTTTTTATATTTCAAAGAATGATTCAAGCACTTAATCAGGCATCAAGATGCAGCCACTCCAGCGAAAGCCTCATGCCGACATCTTTCTAACTGTTCAACCTAAAGGCAGACTTTTCTCGCTTGTTCTCAAGGTCATTACCTCTGAGCTAATTATAAATTAGTTGTTATTATCAGATGCAGTTTTTTATTCTATGTCATTTTATTTGGAGCTGCTGTTTATTACCTCATCTTATCCTTTATCTTTCATAAGTGTCTGTTTTGCAGAAGATTCTCTTTTGACACCACGTAAACTGCACAGAGGTTTTACTTAATTTCTAACTCTTCAGTATGTGAAGTCATGTGGCTTTAGACACCCTTAGGCAATACTGATTCTGTATATATGGTCTTCAGCTGTTAGGAAAAGCATTTAAAATAGCTTATGTATTGATGGATAAAAAGAAAATGTAAGCAGTATGAACGGAGGCCCCATGTCTGCTGGACCATATAATCCAGGGTCATAATATTCAGAAAATTTAGAGTAGCTGAAGAGAAAGCACTCTAAATAATTTCAGGAAATGACTGTCCCAGTAAAAAATAGTATTACTTTGATGTAAATTTTTAATTTAAAATCTTATTCTCATTTTTAGCACGTGATAAGGAATGCTTTATATCGGACTATGGTCAAAACTTTAGCAAAAGGGGAGAGTGATCAGCTTAAGTCTAAAAGCAGTAAAGATACCCGAGTATTTCTAGCCAAGGAGCAGGCTGTGGGTAATGGAATGAGTGTTAAGAGGAGACACCCGGGTAGAGAATTTTTGTTAAACTGACCTAATAGGACTCGCTGAACGGCTGGGCCGAGTGATCAGACAGCACAGGGAGAGATGAGGAAGTTGCTTAGACATTGAGAGTGATCAGATGTCAGAGGAGGGAGGAGTCTCACTAGAGTGACCTAAATTGACTTGGCAGGATTTTGATAGAACTGGTCTCTACAAGAATGCACTCTGAAGCTCTGGATCAAAGCTGAGTTCACAAGAGGGTCCAGAGGGGCCTGAGCAATGTTTGGTCACAGAGAGAATCTTTCTTGGTTACTAGTGACTAAGACAAGGAAAGAACCTGTTGGCATAGAGTTTGCCTCTTCCAAAACAGAGTGGAATACCGGTCACTCTCTACATTTCCACAGAACTGAACTCAGGTCTGAATTTGGGTTTCAGCTTTTAAAAAAATATTCCGAGAGGCAGTTTACAGATAAACAGAGGTGGTGAGGGGCTAAGCCATGAGAGTGTCTTAGAGCCCAGCAAGTATCTAAGCCTATCTTAAGTACAGCTGCCCAATAGCACACCAGCTATGATAGGGGCAACATAGGAGCCAAGGTGCAGATAGACTGAATTGACTAAAGGACAGAGAACAGGACTTGGGGAGAGAGGGACAGCAGAGATCAAATCACGCCAGACTTTAGAAGCCACTGGGAGCTCTGCCGCTCTACGTTCACGTAAGGTAGAAGCAGTGGAGGATTCTGAATAGAGAAATGGTCTGCACACATTTTGAAGAGATGGGTCTGATTGCTGAGAAGAGGTCAGTTGTAGTCCAGCAAAGGTGGCAGCAGGTAATCCCTGGTTAAGTTTCTGCATTACAGCCCAAGGGAGGCATGATGATGACCTATTTCAGGACTGTAGCTGTGAAAATTGGAAAGAAGTGGTCTCATGCTTGCCTACAGTTTGAAATTAGAGGTGAAGAATTGTGAGTGGATAGGAATGCTCAGCTAGAAGAATGAGATTACTTCTGTTTATTTGGTCTTGTTTTGTTTTGTTTGAGGTAGAGAAGATGACAACAAAAACAGGTTGATTTGGGGAAAATAGCACTTTATTTTTGACATTTTTAACTCACATACTTATTATACTTTCAAATGGAAGACTTAGAAATAAGTGGGTAGCATCGTGAACCTCTGGATCTGATCACCTAGGAAATGAATGAGCCACTGATTGAAATCAGAATGATCTCCCGTTTCTCTAGGTTGTCCTACTCTGTCTTTACTGGTCATTCAAGATTTGCTTAGAAACCCTATTTTAGGGTGCTACCACCTCTTCTTTCCATGCCACTGTGCAGACTACCCTGAGTTCCTGAACTTGTTGCTCTTGCCTGTTGGTTGGTCATCTCTTCCACTGTACTGCAGGTTCTTGAGGAAAAGCTACAGCACATAAATGATTCTTGAATGAAAGAATGAATAACTTTGCACTTAAGATAAAATCTAAATGATATTTGTTCTTTATACTACTTCATTTTGTTGACTACAATCCAGCCACTTTTACCAACTGTTTAAAAAGATAGCATTTTCTTAGGTCCCTCAACCCTCATGGCTTTTTTCTATACCATGTTCCTTCTGTCTCCATTCTTTGATCTACTAATGGACTATAATCTTTCAAATACAGTGGACCCTTGATTTACAGACTCATTTCATTCTCCAAGGGCTGGTTGCTACTCGAGTCATCAACGGAAGGCTCAGGCTCCTGAGCCTTCACAGTCATTCACACAGCCTTCACAGTCATTCTCCTGTGTGCAGGCAGATCTCAGTGTCCTTAGAGAGACACTGGCCCAGGATTTTTCAGTTAACCCCATGCAGGAAAGGATGTTGTAACATTGCTCCCAGAACTCTTCAAGGGTTAATTCTGTACCTGAGACCATCTGGAAGCACAAGCAGCTAGCATTCAGGTCATAACTCGAGACTTTGGTAGTAAGTTAAAACTAAAATTCTGGTCATAATCCAAGTTGTTCATACGTCAAGCAGATCATAACTAAAGAGCCCACTGTCCTTGAAGCCCCAAGTACTTCAAATTAAGCTGTGTTATACACATGCACCAACACCCTATAATGAAAGTAGTCATTATGTACTGCAAATATGTGCTAATAAGAATAAAAGTTTAAAATGAAACAGAAAATAAGAATCTGTGAGAGCAAAAGAGCATGTCAGTTCTGTTCATTAACATACATGTATCAAGCCCTCCACAACTGTAGCAGACACTTCTTAGATCATTTAGAAAATTCTTAGAATAAATGCAAGTTTGAAATTCAAATAGTTATACTATTAATGTATACAAATAATATAATTTATCTCTTTATTGTTTTTGATTGATAAAATACCTTAACATCTATTCTCTTGCATTTGGGAATATGTGAGGTCATGGAATAAGAATTATTCTTCCACTTACCTAGCAGCACATGGTTTTTATGAGTATGTAAATATTTTCCTTTTTTTGCAGAAAGAAATGTACTTTCCAGATCTAGACCTATATCTCTCTCAGGGAATGTTTCCTTTCCCATCTTCATTGTCTTGCCCTGTGACACAGAAGGGCATATCCAAAATGTGCATGTACTTTAGAGAAACCACACCAGTAAGAACAGCCAGTTTTCACACAAAGCTTTAACAAAAACAGAAGTCAGAGAAAATTTAGTACATATTTTAAATCACTCATTTATGTGGAAAAATTATGGGGTCCAGAGAACTTTTTTAATAATTTAAAGTTACTTTATCATAAATGTTTCTTTGTTGAAGGCTCAGTACAAATGTGCCATAAAAATGTCTTTCAAATGAAATCTGCTTTGGCATACATTATTTGTACTAACCAAATTTTAATGATTTTAATTATTTAAAAATACACATGTGTAAATGTGTAAAATGAAGTAGAACTATAGCTCCCAAATTTTTATTTAAAAAGCTATAGCTATTGAAACCTGGGAGATACAAAGTATTTCTGTTCCACAACTCTTAAGGAGGGTATTAAATTAAATATTATTAAATTGTCATTCCAGTAAATTATCTGAGCACATAAATAGGGTGAAACTGTCAACTAAATCAATTTAAATACAGTTTATCTTCCCTCTGCAATTGCTAAAGTCTTCTATTTGTATGGAAGCATTACTGTAAGTAGAATTAATTAGTTGTGCAATTAGAAGTAACTGACAGAAGCAGAAAGAAGGGACTAGACCCCATAATCCTCTAAGATTTCCTCTCAAAACCCTCTCCATAGAGAAATGACAATCTGAAATGCTCTGATCTATTACTTGATATTGCTTCTTATAATAATAAATATTCAATTTCATTTTGAGAAGCTAGATAAAATTTCTTCCAATATAAGAAAAAAATGTTTCTCAGAACTATAAGCTTCTAAATTACTAGTAGTGGTAGTATTAGCTGAAAATTGGTTATTAGTGGTAGTATTAGCTGAAAATGCTGTACTTGGTTACTTTCACTGTAAAAGAATTTTTTAAAGCTGGATTAATAAAATATATTCAAGAAAGGATTGATCTATTGATTATTTCTAGAATAGTTCATACTTTAAATTATAAGTATGCTTACAATAGAATAGATATACATGTTAATTATAACACTCATTTAATCTTCTGACTACAAATAATTACTGTAAAGCTTCCAAAAACATAGGAAAAGAAGAAATTTTTCCTAAGTCAGTAACATTTACAAGGGGTGAAAATTCACACATTCTCTTTAGCTAAAGGTATGAAATAAAAATATTAGAGTGTTCATCAGTGGAATGTGTTTGTCTTACAACAAACATTTATTTCACTGATTCATGTTTCAAAAACTTCTAAGGTTAAATATGGGGTAATGAAATTTAAATATAAATATTAAGAGAGCTATCTAGATGAAATATAAATAGAAGGAAATATATTCAAAATTTTTCTACCAATAGAAAGTGAGGAGTTTTGTTGAATCTTATAATTTTCTTTCAAATTTTCCTCCCCAGACTAAATTTTTTAAAGGGTTGAGAGAATGACATCTGACAAAAGGTTGCATTCTCAAGTGCTTATGAAGCTTCCCAAGCCTTAATTTATCCTAATGTGTATATTAATCACTTTACTGGCAGCAAATGATATATCAATCTGTAGATGTGACTGTAATATCTGAAGGATTTTCTTAAACAAATTTTTTAGCAAAATCCAGCAATTGTACTTACTACCATGTATATTAACAGTGTTCAGTTGTACTGTAAAAATCAACCACAAATTTGTCTGTCTGAATTTACCAGGGGTTTTGTAGTGTAATGTATATACAAATGTCATGATACTTTTGGTGCATATCTTATTGAAAACCTCACTACTTTTTTTTATATGTTTCTACTTTACTGTAAAAATTACCTCTTTTTCTAATTAATCTATTTTCCCAGGTGAATCTCCTGGCTTTTGGAGTTATCATATACAAAGTTTTTCGTCACACTGCTGGACTGAAGCCAGAAGTTAGTTGCTATGAGAACATAAGGTAAATGTTTCTTGAAGTGTCAATTGACTAAAAGCTTTAGAAATTTACAGTACAAATAATTTCTGGAATTACTATTATTAAAATGACTAGTTCAGACTTTCTCCCACCATCTTCCCACCATAAAATATGCAGTGGGAAAAAGCATTTACTATCTCTAATAAAACAGTACACACCCCAGATTAAGTGGTAAGTGAATCAGTCTTTTCAAATGCATTCTCCCATGGAAAAGAGATGATGTCCACTTTAACACAAAATGAGGTCTTAGTTAGGATGGTCTTTTCTAAAACATTTCGCAGAATTTAGTAAATGTTTCTTCCTTGTACTTCTGTGTTTGACTGCTGCTATGATTTTTCCTTTAACCTTCTCTCTTTAAAACTGATTTATTGAGACCTTCAAAATGGTTTGTTCAGGAAAAGCTGAAATATACTATAGGGAATGTGAAAACAACACACTGTTTGTGTTGCTTGGAAACACTGCTGTAGTTTCAATACTTTGCACCAGATTTATGGTGGAGGTTTAGCAAATGCTTGATCGATTACTTTTTTTTTTTTACTGTACACCATTCATAGTTTTGTGTAGTATGTTAGTTTTAATAAAAATGAAAATGACTCATTTTCTGAGGCACACTGCTGAAACACTTTCTCCAGTAGAGCATAATTAGACTAAAAATGAAGGCAGGAGTAATCATCAGTTGCTTCATTTCCAAGGCAATGTCTTCAGTGAGCAGGACTGAATATTGTTTTACCAAAAATCACTGGCAAACAGTTGAAAATACATGAGCATTTTTTTCCTTAATTTTTAAGAAATCAGTATTTATCTTGAGGTAACTGCATTGCAAAAATAAATATACATATTATATATATGTGTGTGTGTGTGTGTGTATATATATATATATATATATTTCTAGTTTTATATCCTTCACTCTTATCTCTATGAAACCTGCAGAAACCTCATTTGATGTTACGAACATGTGCTGGCTCAAGTCCACATGGTATACTTTTCAGGGTTTCTTAGGGAAAATACTTTCTACCAGATAGATACATGTCTCACTTTGGGGAATTACTGCCATATTGAATTAAAATCAAACCATACTCATTGCACTATACTATATAAAAAAATCTGACAATTAAACAGTTTTTTAAATCACACATTTGAGTGAAGAATCATCCTCTCAAGGAGCCTATCCTGCCCCAGGACAGTGACATACCCTAAAGGCTGTCCCATCCAATTGCAGAGCACGTTGTCAAACTCGAAGTCATTAATACTTGTTGTAACAGATTTCTTATTGATGTGAAAATCCATTTCCACTGACTTTGAGGGATTTGGGGAATCCCTGGAATAGGCATAGTGAACTGAAACACCCCAAATGTATGGCAGGTCGTGTGCAAGGGGAGCCCTTGCTCTCTTATTCCTTCTTGGCACTACCTGGATCTTTGGGGTTCTCCACGTGGTGCATGCATCGGTGGTGACGGCTTACCTCTTCACAATCAGCAACGCCTTCCAGGGAATGTTCATTTTCTTATTCCTGTGTGTTTTATCCAGAAAGGTAAGCAATATCTCATTTTGACCAACCCTATAGTACAATCATATAGCCTCAGATTCCAAATTCATAGAAAATTCTTATTCTCATAGATATATGACTTTTGCCTGCATTGTTTTAGTGCAGTGCATTTAAGTATTTAATCAGAACATTTAGCTGTTCATTGGGAAAGTGGCTTTTTTAGAGGAGCTTGTTATTAGCTACATAAAGTAGCTTATATTCACTTGAGCGTGTTCTGATAAATAATCAAAAAGCAATAATACTTTAAAGACGTAAATGGAACTATTTATTGTAATTTGAAAATAATATGATGTGATTGCTGTAGCTACATTTAACATTTCTTTTACTTTCTCTTTTCAAGATCCAAGAAGAGTATTATAGATTGTTCAAAAATGTCCCTTGCTGTTTTGGATGCTTACGGTAAACATGAAGAACTATAATTACAACTGAAAGAAATTGGAAATCCATGTTGTAGATGACCAGTATATAAAAATGATTCAATCTATAATCCAGTTATTAATTACTAGATAATCAAATATTTTAAGTTTGGGGTTTATTTCCAATGTAAGAATTGTATATAATAAAGGTAGAGTTATATACTATATAGCTATAGTATGTTTACTACATGACATAGTTATGTCAAAAATAGTACTGCAGACATTTGGAAAGTAATTGGTTTCTCAAGAGTGATATCACCATGCCCAAAAAGAGATTTCTTTCTAGGAAAAGAAATATATGAATGTCCTGAAAGATACCACTGGCTTGATATTTTTGTGTCTCATGTTCTCTTTGAAACTACTACCCTACCACCCTAGCAATGAGCTTCATTACAGAAACCAAAACATAAGAGAAAGAAGGAGCAGAATATAAAACAGTAAAAAGGAAATGGCTGTTATAAGAATAAAATGTATTTTGAATAAATTTGCTTTTTTGTAAGCTAGATAAGAGATCTTTGAGGTAAAATAAAGAATTTGAATCAACACATCTGGCCATTTTGTGAATTATTTCAAACTTAAATTTTTAGCAAAACAACCTAGAACTCCATTTACAATATCCATTTTTTAATATTCTAAAATATAACTCCACAAATGTAAACAAAAGTATCTGTTTTTAACTTAGACTGAAGTATATGTTGTTTCCATACTTATTTCACTGATTGTAACTTGAGATGCACAATCAATAAAGCATGAATATATCAAAATGTAACTTCATGTGCATTTGTAAATATAAAAATATTATATATAAAGCTGAATTATTTTATTCTGTAAGCTTTCACAATAGTGAAAACTATCCAACCAAATTAGACTGGTATTTTAATACTTTAGTTTGAATTTTGGCAATATCACTCACAACAGTCACTTTTAATTTGCTATTTTTAAAAGGATGCTGTAAATATGAAAGTATTTATAAAGGGCATTGTTATTTTTTCCTGTTTAGAGAAGTACACATTTAGAAAATTTAATTTATGACAAAATTTACCGGAAACTGTCAAAATTTTCACAGTGGATCTACTTTCTGACAATTTTCTTCTACCTATTAAAAAGTACTGCTTAAATGTACAGCTTTTATCTATCCTCAGATTTTCTCATTCTGATGTAGAAATGCTGATTTTATTTCAAAAACTACAGTTGTTCAGCAACTACCTGTAAAACTGTGCCAATGTACTGAACAGTATAATCTTAAATTAATTTCTCCAGCTGTTAAAATAAAATCTGTCAAATCTTATTCTAACAAATAAAATGTTCTCTAAATGAAGCAAACCCCCACTGCTTTTCTAAGTTGTTTTCTCAAGAATTACGACTTACCTACCAAGGAGGTTTTTTACATTTTAGTAGATCTGTAATAATAGGCTTTCATTATATTTTCTAATTTCTTACATGCTAAACCTATGACCAATTATTATCCTTTCCATTACAGGACAATGTAATAGGAATGTGATTTTGAAAAGCTAATCTGTTTAGTTAGTGTATACAAGGATGTGTTCTAGGTGGAAAAATGAGGTTCCAAAAATATCCATGTCCTAATCTTCAGAACCTGTGAATATCATATTACAGGGCCAAGAGAATAAAGAATGCAGAAGGAATGAAGGTTGTTAATCAGCTGACCTTGAGACAGGGAGAGAGACGATTCTTGAGCGGCCATGTGGGAACATTGCAATCACTCTGGTCCTTATGCAGGACAGAGATCAGAGTCAGTGTCACAGTGAGGCAGCACAAGGGATTTTACCACCCACTGCTCCCTTTGCGGTGGAAAAAGTCTACAAAGCACAGAAAGCTGACAAAGCTCTAGAAGCTCACAAAGGCAAGAAAATGGATTCTTCCCTAGTCTCCAGAAGGAAGTCAGTCCTCCGATATCTTTATTTTAACTCAGGGTTATCCATTTGGAGTCTTAATTTTCAGAACAGTAAAGTAGAAAGTAGATAGATGACAGAAAGAGACAATAGGTAGACAAACAGATAGATAGATGATAGATAGATGATTGGTAGATAATTGATAGATAGATATAATAGATGATAGATAGATAGATGATTGATAGATGATTGATGATAGGTGATAGAGAGATGATAGAGGATTGATAGATGGATAGAAGATAGATGATAGATGATTGATAGATAGATGATAGATGATAGATAGATGAGAGATAGACAGATAGGGATATATTGTTTTAAATCACCAAATTTGTGGTAATTTGTTAGGGCAGCCACAGGGAACTAATACTGAGAAAAAAAAATTTTTTTTTTTTTGGTTTTTCTCCGGTACCGGGAACCGAACTCACTACCTTGCGCTTGCCAGGCAGGCGCTTTTGCCACTGAGCTAAATCCCCAGCCCCTCTGAGGAAATATTTATATAATGACATCTTTAGAGACAAGTATTCATTTCATGAGGGAAACCTTAAATCCAGTGTCCCCTTCCCTTAGATGTCGTTAGGTAAGCCCTGTATACTTTAACATGACATGTAGGACATTCTCATCTCCATTACCCCCCACTTTTTGCCTTTATTTAAGTTTCTTCACTGAAACCAAACTAAACTATTTACCTTTCCCAAAACTTATTATAATTTATCAATTTCTCTATTTTTACAACTTGTTCCTTGTGACAACCATTACTCTGACAAACATCCTTGTTCCCTAATATCTCCCTTCCCGAGGCCTACCCGAATCTCACCAGAATTAATCATTCGTAGCTTTGTGTCACCTCTCTCTCTATAACCTCTCTACTATTTATCACAAAGCCTGCAATTAGCCCCAACTAAAGGCCTGTGTTGTGCTTAGTTTTGTTTGTCCTTAGGGGAAAGCACTTTGTCTCTTTTCCATCTTCTGAGTGGAAGATATTTACCTTCTGACCACAGAATTAATGTGATAACAGCTGGGAAACCTCTAACTAGTCTAGCTTTTGTCCTTGTGCTTCAGACCGTCCCTATGGTGGCCTCTGAGACAAGCCTGCCATGCCTTAACACACGCGTGACACAATTAGGTGGGAAGGGACAGCTCAGCAATCTCAAGTTAATTTAGAGGTAGCAGAGAACTGAGTCTATAAACAAAGCCTTGAGCTTATACTGTGCTTCAGTTCAGATTTTCCAGAAAAGATATACTTTAGGGATTTGAAAAGGGCTTGTCAAACTAATAAAGTAGTGTTTCATTTCCCATTCGGCTGTTATTTCCCATTCCACTCTTCATACGGCAGAGAATGGAGTAAAACTGAAGGTGTAAACTCATTTCTTTAACCCCTGAAATATACCACAAATTGACCAATGAATACTCACTTACAAATTCCCCTTTTGTTCAAAGATGGGGAGGAGGGAATTAGTGGATCTCAAATGAATCAGAGAATCCAATACTGAAACTTGGGCTCAAATAAGGAGATGGATGAATACCATGGAATTAGAAGATAACTTCTCTGGCTAACTAACTACAGAAATAATAATTCCTTAACAAAAATGTCTGCTGATTTCTGAATTATAATGTGGTGGGGAATTTTTCTATATTTAGTACACTAATTTTTTAAAAAAGGCAAGTGCAGGTCATGAATTCAATTCCCAGTACAAAAAAAAAAAAAAAAATGTGTAAAAAGAATCTATAGCCAAATACCTGGCAATCTGCATGTGAGCATAACCAACTACACTTGCAAATTAATTTGATGGAAACATCATTTCTTTAATTCTTTTTCATTCAATGCCAGCCATTCAAAAGTAAGCAATAACTGCTTTTCTCAAATCTCTGCATATTCTGTCAAAATTACTGGACCGACCTTAGGTGTCCTTACCAAAACTTTTTTAGGTATCAGTATTTTTGTTTAATTTCCTCAACATGAAACCTTTGAGGAAAGCAAGCATTACAGACCCAGTATGGATACCCCAGAAAGAGCATCTCAGATTTTCTGCTACTTGGAATGTCTTCTCATATGCAGACTGCACTTATCATTCAAGGTCCCTATCTACAAAGCCTCTCTTATCAATTTGGTTCTAACTAATTTCTTCAATCACTATAACCATATTACTTTTTTTTAAAAAGTATAAACATGATAACATGGTTAATAGGGCTCACTGTGAAGTCTTCATCTGCTGTTTATGCTGAAAACCCCTAAGGTTTAGTTGAGAAATATTAGAAAAATACCTCACTGATGGCATTTACAGAAAAAGATTTCTTCCTTGTAATTGGATTTTGATATCTATTGTTAAATTACACTATGTCATGTAATTTTCACAGTAACATAGCCAATGTCAATCTTAATCTTTAGTGTAAGAAGTGCCTAATATCACAGCATTATCATTTGGATATACAATGTGTTTAGTTTGGATCATGAGTTTCAACACAGCCCAATGCAACAGGTGTACAGGTGGAGGTTTGGGAAGGTTATTGGATCCTGAGGGCTCTGATCTCATCCATGGATTGACCCATTTATGTTTTCGTAACTTAATGGACTCTGGGAGGTGGTGGAAACTTTAGAATGTGAGATCTCGCTGGAAGAAGTAAGTTGTTTGAGGCACACCCTGAAGGAATCCTCATTTCTTCCTCTCTATCTCTTTGCTTCCTGGCCACCATGTGGTGAGCAGATTTGCTCCATGGCATAGAACCTTTCTATCATGTTCTGCCTCACCACAGGCCCCAAAACAACAGAGTCAGGTGACCATGGACTGAAGCTGATTTAGCTCCTTTCAAGCTGATTTAACTGAGGGGCTGGGGATTTAGTTCAGTGGCACAGCACCTGCCTGGCAAGTGCAAGGTCATGAGTTCAATTCCTGGTACCAGAAAAAAACAAACAAGTTGGTTTAACTGAGAAGTTTTGTCGCAACCACAGAAAGCTGACACGCATACAAGGAAATTTCAGAGCTAGTGTTAAAACACAAAACCCTCAGCAAACTCTGCTTCCCAATCTAATCTCTCAAAAACTAACTGAGATAGGAAGGAAGAATGGCTAGATTCGTACCCAAGCTTCCTGCCTCTCTAGGGAATGTTGCAGAGCTATAAATTTATATAGCATATGAACAATATTTCTGTTTATGTTCTCTAGGGAGCAGAGGAAACATGACACACTTTTTTTTGTCATGAGATTTTAACATGTCTTTTCAACATATGCATGCAATTTACAATAAATACATACTATATGTTCCAGGTGAAGGGATTATCTTTCTATCTTGGTTCATTGTCCTTTTGCACATTTATTTCTATCCCCTACCCTACTCACACACTCAAGCAGGCAATTCATTTTAACAAACTGCTATATATTCTTCCTAATTTCCTTCCTGTTTATGTCATCATATGAAATAAATAATACCAGCTCTCATTATAATAACATGTCACTAGCTACTTTGCTCACTTGAGAGCACATTTTTTCTCCTTAGTGGTGAAGTCATATTCCATATTGAAGATGAACAATAAATGCTACAATTTGGATCAATGCAATAATACAGTGGGAGGCTTCAGTGCTTTTCAGAAACAACATTGTCCAACCATACTGCTTGATTTTGTTGTTGAAAATACAATGTGCTCGTAGTTACTTTTTGTAATGATGGATGCAGACCCCTGTTGACAAGCTTCACTAAAATTGCTATGCTTTGAGTAAGTGTCCTCCAAAGGCTTAAGTGTTAAAGGGTTCATGATGCCGTTGAGAAGCGGCAGAACTTGAGAGGTGGAGCCCAGAGGGAGGAAATTTTGTGTATCCTCAAAGGGAATTATGGGTATTTGACTCTCTGTCCCCCTCACCCCTTCCCTTTTTTTTTGGCTTTCTACCTGTCATGAGCTGAGTGGGTTGCTCCATCACAGGCTCCCTTTCATCCTTTCACACTCTGTCCCAAAATGGGCTCCCAGTAACAACATCAGTGGACTGAAACTTCTAAAACTGTGCACTACAATAAACCTTTCCTCATTTTAAGTAGATTGTCTCAGGTATTTTGTTATGGTAATAGCGAGTTAACACAATAACTCTTCTGCACACATAAGTCTTGCTTGTTATTTCTTACAAGTGTTCAGTGAAAACAATATCATGGAATTGAGGTCCACCAGGCTTCTGAGCATTTTCCTTTTAAGTGAAAAGGATTTGAATTATTTACCATAGCTTGTGGCTTGAGGAGCCATTAAGATCAGTGGGCAAGCTAAAAGTACAGAACATTTTATTTGGTATTTCACTCAGATGTTACACATTATGGTTTTTTATGATAGTTATGATTAATATAAATAAAGGGTTAGCTCAGCTGCAATAGATCTCTTCCAGTACCAATGTAATATGTTTCTAAATTCAACTCCCCACTTTGAGGCACTGTAAATAATAAAATCTATAAAGTATATTATAATTTTATGCCCTCGAATATAAGAGCAAAAATACTAGGTTACTTTCAAAATTGTCCTTAGGAAATGTAGTTTCATTTCCTATTGGGCTGCAATTTGCCATATATCCACATGTAAGGGCCAGGCTGCTCAACCTGAAAATGATTATTTTCTTTTTTTTCCCTTAATGTATTGGAAGTGGATCTAAAAGAACCTCCAGTATGCAGGGAGGTTAATTATCTTGGCAGTCAGTTAAGCTTGGGAAGTTTTAGGTGATAAGAACAGAGCCTTAAAAAAGACTCCCTGCTTCTGCTGCCTGCTGTGAAGAAACAGCTATGTTTGACCACCACTGCAAATATTGTTCAAATTACCCTAAAATCCCCGTGTTTCTGTTCCGCTCAGCTCCCGGAGAGCAGCACTGTGACGGCAAGGTCATTTATTCTGTCATTTCATCCCACTCAGCAGTCATGACAACTACATCTTTCACTCCATCTAATGCAGGAGGCTTTTCTGCAAGACCTTAGGTGACCTAAGTGAGGAAAGTAATTATTCAAAACAACATCGCTTCTTGTTCCTCAAAGTGCCACAACTCCTCTGTGGAACCACCAAAATTCTCCCGAATTTGATCTTCCCACTCAGATCAATTTCTCACATTCTCCTAAAGGAATGTGTAAATAAACAATCACCTCTCACATCTTAGGACTTTACTTTCAGAGAGGCAGGGCGGTACTGTGGGTTCAGTGACACTGGTCAGACTGCCCAGGCTAGAATTCTCATTCCATTATAGCTAGCTGTGTCACTTGGGCAGTAGCATCCAGATGCCTCGGTTTCTTCTGTGGTAAAGACAACAGTATCCCCCTGGTAACACTACTGGGAAAATTGAGTCACTTGGCCTCTGGGAGATAACCCATACAATGCTTAGCACATGGAAAGTGGCATCTAGATCAGCTGTAATTATTATGGCATGGATGAAGAGCTATTGATTGTGCATCTCTTAGGTTCTGGTACTGTTCTATATGTGTGGTGGAATTCAAGAGTAAACATCAAACACACTCATAATAAATAGACAGAAGTTTCTTGTACACAGAGAGGATTTTCACAGTATTGATTTGTCTGCAATTTATTTCTGAGATCAGCAAGGAAAAGAAAAATGACTAATGATAAAATCAAAATATAGGTTTGCTTTCTTTATTTTCTATCACCTCACAATCTACTTTCCCCCAAATCCACTCTCAAAATCAGTAACTATGAATTTCCTTGCTGCCCATTGTGGAGCTAGTGCTCTGGCAGATAGAATTTTATATGTCCAACATCACTGAGTTGTTCTTCAAAGCTAAGTTTCTGCCAAGCTCCACACTACTGTATAAACATGAATACTCTGCCCTTGAAAGGTCTAATGTGCCTCAACTCTATCAAAATGAAAGTGATTTTCCTTTAATGTTAAAGGTTGCATTCATTTAGTTTTTTAAGTACAAATACTTTTAGCATTTACAGGAATTTGAAAAATACTGCCTTTTCTTTAAACACCAAATATATAAGCAAGGGCGTTTTGGTATTCTCAACTTTCCATCTGTCTCCATAAAGTAGGGAGAAATTTGCGCTGGCATAATTTGAGTACTTCACAGACTTTTTTCAAGATACTTTGCAGTCATTCCTTTTATTTTGCCTAATGTAAAACTTTAGGAACTATACTCCTTTGAAACATGATTCTGATATCTAAAAGTAAAAGCAAATGAGTTATTTCAACACTGGAGAAAGATAATAAAGGAATCTGCCACAGAAAAGAAAAAATATTTCTTGATAAATTCCTGCTACTTTTATGTAAAATGCATTTGGCTTTACCTACCATGTCCACTATTTAAGTGTTCAGCCTTATTTCCTAAACAATAAGATTTCTTTGGTACAATTCTAATTTCTATATTAGTCAAATTGATGTTACAAATTTTTGAAATAAATGAACTAGGAATTTGATTAGTTACTAATTTGAAAATTCAGACATTTTGCTATATCTGCCACCACTATCTGTATACCATAACAGATAAAGAATATCTCATATATTAAAAACATGCTTCTCTATTTTTCTCTGTGCTGAAGTATAAGACATGCTTGACATCATGTGATTTTCTTTTTTGTATTTTAAAGAGAAAAAACAATAACAAAGCAATAATAAAAAGAGAAAAACAAAACAATACAGAATCTCAAGACAACATGATAAGAAATTAACAATAGTTGTTATATTACATATTTTTCTTTCCCAAGTAGATTCTCATGTATAAATTGAATAAGCTGAACAATTACATAACCAAATTTTTTTTCTACTTGCCCCAACAGTACTTCTCATTTATGAAGTGTTCTGTTGATCACCATAACTCTATTTTCCTGAAAGCAGTAATATAACGTCTTTTTTCTAGTATCCTCTATCTTCATATTAAAATTCAGAAAAGGTAAGTATATTAATACATATTCCTTTGACTTGGACATGATGTGACTTTCATACAAAGAATCATGTACATAGTACTTCTTTACAAAATGAATTTAGAGCTATGATCACTAAAGTATAAACTAGACAGTGTGGATGTTGCTTCATAAAAAAAACTGCTCTGAAACCTAGTTCCTTAAAGAATATATTATTGTTTCTCTCATTATCCTAGGCTGATTAGTGCCAGTAGAGTAGTTTTTACCCTGGGTTTCTCATGAAGTCAGGTGTCAACTAGGGTAACAGTGACCTGAGATGATCATGTACTATAGTCTCAACAAAAGCAGCCTGCTCAGCATTCCTTCTGGTTCCTTAATGGCAGCAATATCAAAGCAAGCTTTTCAAACTGCTCTGGTAGAAGCTGAAAGGTTTGTTACTACCAAGCCTTTGAAATCATAGCAGTCATACCAAAGCAGAAAGTCACAAAGCCCATCCAATTTTAGGGGGTAAGAGAAAGAGATCCACTTTCTGGCAGAGAAATGAGAAGGTCACATTACACAAGCTCATGTGGGAATGGGAAGCATTCTTAGTATTATTTTGAGAAAAAAAACCACCACAAGTTTTATACTCTGGTTAATATTTGTCACAACAATATTCTTACATTAGATAAAGCAATGAGTCTCACAGGACTGTTTGCTGTAGTGTCTTTAAGTGTTAACCATTTAAATCTTAGTAAAGTACAATTCAGTCACAGTAATAAAATCTACAGAAGTCTTAAGTTATATGATCTGGGCAACTGTTTTATGCTATTACAGTTTAACACAGATAGATTTTTAAAATCTGTGTCCATATTTTGTATGGTTGATATCCTTGTAATGACAGCAAAAGTCTTTGTTAAGAGGTGAACTAAAAGGTGACTTACCCATAAAACATAACAAATAATGGAATGATTGGAAGCCCAGAGATCCTCTGCACATGTGCAGTATGTTGGATTTCAGTCTGTGAGAATCCTCCTAATCAATATATGGGGAAATATCCACTCAAGTGAACTTTTCAAACAACTTGATCTCCATAGAATTTTCAAAGTTGTAAGTGTGTAATCTGAAGTTAGAGTTAAAAGAAAATCTACAAATATCTTTGTTTCACTTACTTGATAACTTCAAAAATAGTTTCAAGTTTAGATTGCACTGAAAAATAGTTACCAAAAAAAAGGGAATAATTATTTTTTCTCTTTATAAATGGTATATGAATTATTTTGTGTCATTGTAATATATCATTATTATTCCAATTCTTATCATTGCAAGTCTGGTGATGATGTTATATCTTCTACATCAGTATATTTTGGAGTTTTTTTGTGGGTTTTTTTTTTTTTTTTTTTTTTTTTTTTTTTTTTTTTTTTTGTCTTTTGAGACAGGGCCTTATGCTTGCCAGGCAGGCACTTGTGCCTCTGAGCTATATCCCTGGCCCTACATCAAGGTAAATTAACTAATATTCAATATAAGGAATGAACACATATTCAGGTACTTTAAGGCTATATAATTATATTCAGTTTCAGCATTGTCTTTCAATGCCTTGTTTTCTGCTATTACAATAACAGAACACAAATATTTAATATCAGAAAAGTTAAAAAGAAATGTTAATAAATCTAAGACTGTTTCAAACTTTGATATATTGAATGAATCAAAACAGAAAATATGTATACACAAGATAGTTAAGAAAGTTATACAGCTAGTTTCTCTTAGTTCACTGAAAAGAAATTTTTGTGCTAATATTTTTTGGACAAGATACCATGCCTAAGAGCCAGAGATAGAGCTCAGCATCACAGTACCTCCCTGGCAAGAACAAGGTCCTAAATTCAATTCCCAGTACAAAAAAAGATATCATGCTTCTATCTTGTACTATGAAGAGCTACTACAAAGACAATATGAAAGGTATCAACTATTGTCACTGTCTTACTCACTTGTTTTGAAATTTGGCATCACTGTTACGTTTATCTTTATTCCTTTAAAATTAACTTTTTAAAAAAGTATGTCATTACAATTATATCATTCATTCTCTTTCCATGGTCACCAAGGCAAAGGCTATAACCCAGGGCTGGTCACGTGTTAAGACCAGATTTCATCTAAACCAGATCTAGTTGCAGAATGTTTTTAAGACAAAATGTGTGACTCCAAAATATATGTGCTACCACTCACATTAACGAACTCCCAGTTCCCTGCTTCACTACAAAGTGTACAAAAGGGAAAAGGGAAATGATGACACTGTGTTCAAAAATGAATTTATGAATTAATGTGGACATGAAAGAAGCTTTCAGTGCAAGCGGTTTGCTGGGATGCCTCCCCTGAAGCTACACAAAATTGAAAAGGCGTCTACTGAATCCTAAAACAGCACTCAATGATTTCTTACAGTTTAGCCTTTTAATGAATGATTTGTATGCAACACCTCCAAGTGAGCTGAGAGTATTACAAACCACTGAATCAGACATAATCACCCTACACACCCAGCAGGGGCAACCAGAGAGAACAGGGGAAGAGTGAAAATTTTCTGTTGAAAACAAACCACCCAAACAACCATCTATAAACACTGCACACATTATCATGTTGTCTCTCCACAGTTCATGATTCTCTTTTAAAGGCAGAAAAGAAAAATCAAGATATACCATGTACAGGTACAAATTCCCTATGATTAATGTGATCATTATGCACATCTAAAATGTACCAGTAAAGTTAATTTTTAATTTTAAAAAAAAAAAGAAAAGAAACACTACGACAGTTAGCCTATTTCCTATAGACTAGCCAGGCTAACTGTCTCTGATATGCTACAAGTCAGGGTAACTAGTGATTTCCTTTTAGAGGCACAAAAGTCACTAATGTGTTTGAAATGAAGACAGACAGCTATTTTGACTTTAGTAAAATATGTTTTCAAGAGGGGACATATAAAAGCACTGCAGACTAAAACAAACTAAAAGGAAAAGAAACACATAAAAAACTAAACTGAAAAAGACACACAAGAATATCATCATATAGTCACAAAATAATAGATAACTAGACCTCATTGGAAGAATACACTTGTAATGGAAACACTATGCAAAAAATAAACAATATCTTTTAAGGATACACATGAAAATATAGATAGGCTTCAATATCTAAAATGGTTAAATACAAAAATTAACACACTTTAACACTTCTGCTTAGAAAGTTTGATAACTTTGTATTACAATATACTAAGACATATTATAATTTATGGCCCATTTTCTGATAGAAGAGGAAAACGTATAATTTCTTTAAAATTTCAAAGTGTGTACTTCTCAGCAACACTAAAAATTGTAATTGTCATATGCAGTATCTTTAAGTTTAAATTGATGACATTTAGCCTTCATATAATTTTTTCTTATATTAAGTGACACATACTACAGAATTAACCTTGCCCAAAGAAAGGTCTGGCTTTTGCCCTCAACTACTAAAAGATGGTCTGTCTCTGTGTCTCTGCAAAGGGTTTTCATTCACAAAGAGTCTTTGGCCACAAGACAGTCTCAGAGCATTGTTTATTATGGAAGACTTGGGCCGTACTAGATTAGTGCTGACCTCCAGTAGAATTAAAGACTAAAGGTGTTAGCCTGATCTCTGGAAGGGCTAGAGACTAATGTCATCAGGCTTCAGTGAAAACTGCATGCAAAAGCTCAGGGGAGTTTCCCTAGAGGACAATATTCTGTACATATTTTCACTTCTTATGGCTGGAGGTGATGCTGTTCATGACTTCACAGGCAGAGAAGAGTCAGAGCTCTCAAGTTGAAGCACCTCCTAAATTCTGTCTTATACATCTCTCCCCCTAGCTGATTTTAATGCGTATACTTTCTTACACTGAAGCCAAAATCATGAATATGTTATTCTAGTAAATTTTCAAACCTGCCGGTGATGATAAGGACTTCAGAATTTGTAGTGATATTAAAGCTCCCAAGAAACACAAAGACATACACACACATACACAGATATAGTTTATTGAGGTAATGAACACAATTTATATATAATTAAGCATATGCATATGTAATCAGACACATATTTTATATATCATAGTTGATGATTTCAAAATTTATAGGGTGGATTAAAAGGCTAGAGACTCAAGCAGGAGTTAATGCCGCAATCTTGCTTCCAAACACTGTAGGACAGCCCAGAAGATTGGAAACTCAGACAGTAGTTAATATTGTAGTCTTGAACCAGAATTTTTTTTCTTCTCTGAGAAAGTTATCATTTATTTTTGAGATCAACAGGTTGGATCAGTAAGATTTGCATTATTCAAGGTACAGATAGTCTCCTTTCCCTAAAGTAATTTGATTGCAGATGTTACCCACATCTATAAAATACACTTAGAACAACCTCTAGATGTGTATTGATTAAACGTCTGAGAACTCTAGCCTAGCAAAGTTGAAACATGAAACTAGCAATCACAGTAGCCAGCCTGCAGGTGAAATGAGGGTGGTTATGGGGATCCCTTGATTTGTGGCTGGGATGTTCATGGGGAATGTCTGGTAAAGTTGTATAGCCAGCAACACTGTAGAAAGAGTACCTCATAAGTGTATTTCACATTATTTTAGTAAACATAAGGGCAATTCAATGGAGAAAGAATAGTATTTTGAACAATTGATACAGGAACAATTGGATGTTTATATATATCAAAATCAAAGCCAGCAAAACCCTATAGCAATGCACACCTCACCACCTCACACAAAAAATAAAAATGAATTATAGACCTAAATATAAAATGTTAAACCATAATATATCAGGGAGAAAACATAGACTATAAGTGAAATAGGAGAAATATATCTTTTTCTGGTTATACTGGTTTATTAGAGGAGAGTATTCAAATATATCTAAATGATAGATAGATGATACATAGATGACAGATAGATGAATATAATGATAAATTCTAAGGATAACAAATAAAACATAATCCATGCAAGAAAAAATATAAATTAGACCTTATTAAATTTGAAAATGTCTATTCTCTAAATTACCCAGTCAAGAGAATAAAAAACAAGCCACATGATAGGAGAAAATATTTTCAAATCACATATCTGATAAAGGATTTGTATCTAAATTGCATAAAGAACTCTAAAGCACTACAACTGCAACAACAACCAAAAAATTCACAATAGACAAAAGATTTGGACATTGCAACAAAGATGATATCCATATTACACATAACCTTATGAAAAGATGCTCAACATCATTTATCATTAAGGAAGTGCAACGTGAAATAGCACCATATGCTGATTAGAATGACTAAAATGAGAACAACTGACAATATCAGTTCCTGGCAGGAGTGCAGAACAATAGGGATTCTCATTCATTGCTGGTGGAAATGCAGTGCCTTCTCTCTGGAAGACTGTTTGGCAGCTTCTTACAAAGCTAAATACAGTCTTACCATATGATCCAGCAATTGTGCTCCCATGTATTTATCCAACTGATTTGAAAATTAATGTCTACACAAACCTGCACATGAATGTTTATAAAAGCTTTACTCATAATCACCGAGATGTCTTTCCATAGGTGAATGGATAAACAAACCTCAAGACATCCACACCATGGAATGCTTTTCAGCGGTTAAAAAGCAGTGCTCTATGAAGTCACACAAGCCTATCATCAAAAGAGTATACTGTTAACTGAACAAAGCTAATCCAAAAAGACTATATATAACTCCATGCATATGAAATTCTGGAAAAGGCAAAACTTTAAAGACAGTAAATAGATCAGTGGTTATTAGAAGAGAATAGAAAGGTGATCTATGAGTAGGTGAAACACATTACAGTATTTTAGCACAGTAAAACTATGATAGTGGCATGTTGGATACATGAGGGTGTAAATTCTTCAAAAATAGAAATTTATAGCATAGAAAGTGAACTTATTATATGCCAATTTTTAAATCATTATTTGGAAAGTTAAGGAATTCCAAGGTACAAAGCAGAATACGACAGAAGCCTGTAACTATATTACAAAGTATAAGGTATGGAAATCTTGAGAATTAAAAAAGGAAGGAGATGTAGCTCTTAATAGATATTCATGTCCAATCATTCCCTTAGGATGGATTCCCCACAAATAAGCAACCTGATCATACTTTGTCACTGACTCCTTGATATCTGTCTGCTATCATTCTTTCCAGCTACAGAAATCTGTTTCTCTGATCATCAGTTCTCATTTATCACCTTTGGATTCAGCACAACTTCCATTTATGACTTGTTAGCTCCACAACCATTTCTGATTCCTTTCCCTATAGAACGGATCTGCCTCAACATCTAATAGTGTTTACTTGCTATAGTTTGGGTCTAGATGTCCTCCCAAAGCCTCAAGAAGTCATGGTGGGGGGCTGGGGATTTAGCTCAGCGGCAAAAGCGCCTGCCTGGCAAGCGCAAGGTCGTGAGTTCGGTTCCTGGTACCGGAGAAAAACCAAAAAAAAAAAAAAAAAAAAAAAAAAAAAAAAAAAAAAGAAGTCATGGTGGGCTGCTAGAATTTGTGATTGGTTCATGGTACAACACTGGGATTATGGCTGTGAGTGCTACATCCACCCTGAGGTGGGTAGTTTGCACGAAATACAAGAGAGGGAAAGAGGCTTGCTCTCTTGTGCTCCTCCTTTTTTGCTCTTGCTGTTTGCTGTCTTCCACTGCCATGAACTGTGGCCCACTGCCATATGCCACTCTGCCTTACAGCCAGCTCAGCATGGACTGAAACCTCCACAAACTGTTAGATAAATAAACATTTCCCTCTTTAACTTAGGGATTGGATAGTTTGTCTCAGAGACAAGAGAAAACTAGCCGAGACATTCCTAATATTCATTCTGGAATTGAATATATCTGGACAGCATTTGTGGTGGACTGACAACTGGTGGTAAACTAGTAACACCTACCTGAACTGAATCAGCATGGTGCTGGGTGCAAAGAGCGCACCTGAGGATTGTTGCCAGCAGCATAAAAAGAAAACTGGAGGGAAAGAGCGTGTACTGTGGATTTTCCTGGAGACGCTGGTTTTCCTGATATGCACTCCGTTGTTCTTATCATTAGAGGAGCTCAGGACCTTGTTGTTGCTGAGGATGACTGCAGGGGAGCTCTGGTCCTGACTTTGAGCATCACTTCCTGGCTCCAGTACAGATCCCTCAGCCTGTTAGTACAGATCTTTCATCCCACTAGTGCAGACTTTCAAACTTCCACCATTGACCTTTGTGCCTTCCCAGCACAGATCCATGATACAGACTTGCATATGACGTTGTCGTAGGCTCTAGGCCTCCAGTTGGACTCGTGGAAGACATCGCCATGCACTCTAGATCTTCAGCTGGATTAATGCAGGATATTGCTATGGGATCCAGGGCCTCAGCTGGATTCTTTGGGTCTCTAGTGTGTGGACAGATTTCCTGTACTCTTTTGCATTTAACTCTTTGGGTGACTATAATAAAATAATCCTATAAATTATGTTTCCTGTATTAAACTGTTTCTCTTGAAAACCCCAACTACTACAGCCTTGTATAAAAATTAATATTAACAATAAATAGTAAGTATTAGTGAAAAAATAGAGAAAATCTTTTAAGAATTATTTTCAGGCTCTGTGCTCATTATCTGGAGCAACTAACTAAAATATGAAAGGTAGAACATATTCTCTGTCATCCATAAAACTGAGGCTGAGCCCTAAGAACACGGGACATGGTCTAGTGATCTCCTGCTGCATAACAAATCAACAAAACTTAATAGCATAAAGCAGCCTCTCTTTTAGTATGTGCACATGTTTGAGGAGGTCAGACATTCAACCAGGATACAGAAGCAGGGTGTCACTTTTGTATTTTATGTGGGGACCCTCAGCTAGCAGTGACACAAATGAATGAGTGCTAAAAAGGCTCAGGCTCTAGAATACACTCCCAAAATTATGACTCACTCTCATGGCCAGTGCTGGGCTGATATGGCTCAAAAGCTAGGGTTAATAAGGACTGTCAATTGAATATCTCTATGTGGCCACGCAATGTGGCTTGGGCTTCTCCCAGTATGGCTTCCAAGTTCCTAGAGAAAACATCTAGGGCACAAGCACCTTTTAATTTAGCTTCCAATACCTTGCAGTATCACTTGTGCCATATTCAATGGGGTATTAGCCAGATTTGTGCATGGAAGGGCTGACAGGAATGAGATTCGTGTATTGTTGAGAAATTGGTAAAATCATAGTGTAGAACATTACATGGCATAGGAGCTTGGATGCAGCCATCTTTACAAAATACAATTTTATGAAGTAACACAAGGCAAAAATACATCTTATTAGGATGCCAATTTATGTCATGCTATGTGCTACTTACCTCATTATTTCCTTAATCTAGAAGCATAATCTCCATATTGTCACAAATAATTATAGACATATGTTGAGTGACCATCCTCACCTTTCTCTTTTCTTTCTGTAGAATGCTCCTTTCAACATATAAAATTGTGCAGTGCTGCTACATGTGCTGTCCAGAGCACCCCAGCCACTGCAGGTGATGTCAACAGTCAGAACCAAGATTGGACTAACAATGAAAGCACTTCTGCAATCGGTCCATAGGAGCCTTATGTCTTGCAGGGTCAATCAGAATCCTTTTTGAAGACTAAGTTCAGAGACACAATGTCTATTATCTCCAATTTTATTAAGCTGGAAAACTATGCCTTCAAGTAGCTTCATTAGCTAACCTCAAGTAAGAAGCTCATCTAGATCAGAAAAAAATTAAACATACTACAGGAGACAAAGTTGAAGAGGGAGATCAAATAACATCATGACAACCCACACTTTAATGCACACAACCAAAATCTACTCTTGATTTTAAAGTTATTAAAACCAATAAGCTCACTTTTTGACACATGGTAATTAAAACTGAATTTCCAATGTCTGTGCTGAAGAAAAAGTTAAGTTGAGTCAACACAAATGACAGGAGTCAAAACAAACAACACAAAATTGACATAAAATTCCATTGAAAACTGGCAAAACCATTTGAATGAAACTGAAGGTAGACTTTCAGACCTTGAAGACAGGACTGCAGCTAGCAATCATGAAAAGTAAAACTATCTCTTAAAAATAACAAGGAACCAGGAAATAACAATTCAGTAGCTGAAAGATGACGCAAAGAAAAATAAAATAAGACTGATAGGTGTCAAAGGAAAAACAGCAGTTAACACAAATGACATTAAAAAAACTACTTGTACAGAAATAGCAGAAAACATCCCAAAGACAGGAAAAGAATTTGACATATTGTAAGTGAGGAATATAGAACTCCAATTAGCCATAACTGAAATAAACATATACCCAGACTTATAATAATCAAGATCCCAGAAATTCAGCATAAGAAAAGAATATTAAAACCTGATAAAGAAAAGAAACAGGTGAAGGAAAACCCATCAGAATCATGGTAAACTTCTCAACATGAACCATTAAGTCAAGAAGAGCTTCGATGGAAATATTTCAAGTCCTGAAAGAAAGCAACTTCCAACCCAGAGTGATATAACCTGCAAAGCTATCTTTCAAAATTAACAGACATAAGATACTTCCATGACAAAGAACAGCTGAAGAAATTCAGGATCACCAAACCAACCCTACAAAGACTACTGCAAGATATTCTAGATTGATACAAAAATGACCACAATTCCAAGAACAACAACAGAAAAAAACCACGGGGAAGAGCAAGCAATTAAAGAGAGGGGAAAATAAGGGAACCAACAGCAGGAAAATATCATGACAAAGGTAAGCCAATAGATATCAGTTATAATCATCAATGTAAATGGCCTCAATTCACCAATCAAAAGAAATAGACTGACAGAATGGATGAAAAAACAAGATCCAAAAATATGCAGTATACAATAAACACACTTAAAAAGAAATTCATAGACTGAAAATCAAAGGATGAAAAATAATCTTCCATGCAACAAGAACCCAGAAAAAAGCAGGAGTAGCCATTCTGTTTGCAGACAATGTGAACTTCAAACCAAGAATGATCAAAAGAAATAAAGAAGGTTGCTACATACTTGTTAGAAGAAAACTTCAAGAAGAGATAACAATCATAAATATGTATCCACCAAATATGAGAGCACCAAACTATAAAAGACAATTATTCATAGACATGAAAAATCAAATAAGCAATAACACAATTGTATGGGAAACCTTAATACCATTGTCACAAAGAGATAGATCAACTAGACAAAAAATCAGCAAAGAAATACCAGAATTGAACCAAACCTGTGAACAAATAGACTTAGTAGATGTTTACAGAGCATTCCGTCAAACACCATCAGAATACACATTCTTCTCAGCTGCACATTGGATGTTCTCTCAAATAGACCACATACTAGCACACAGAACATGCTTATTTACTTAAAGGAAGTGAAATAATTCCATGCATATTATCTGACAATAGGGCAATGAAATTGGAAATTAATGGCAAAAGAAACCTCAAAAACTCCATAAACACATGGAAATTAAATAACACCCTCCTAAACAATCAATTAGTCACATATGAAATTAAGGAAGAAATTAAGCAATAGCTACAACTAAATTAGAATGCATATACAACATACCAGAACTTACGGGACACAATGAGAGCACCCCTAAGGGGAAAATTACAGTGATGAATTCTCACATCAAGAAAACAGAGTGAACACAAATAAACAACTTAATATTGCAACTCAAACTTCTAGAAAAAGAAGTGCGAGAGAAGCCCAAAGGCCATACAAGGCAGGAAATTATAAAGATTAGAGCGGAAATTAATGCAATGAAGACTAAGAAAACAATTCAAAGAATTAGTGAATCAAAGAGATGTTTCTTTGAAAGAATAAGTAAAATTGATAAACCCTAGGCAACCTTACCCAAAAAAGGAATGAAAATACTCAAATTCATGTGTTGAGAAATGAAAAGGGTAAAATCACTGCAGATCCTCTGGAAGTACCTAAAATCATCAATACCTACCTCAAAAATCTTTATTCACATAGGATGGAAAACAGAAGAAATAGAAAGAGTCCTAGATACATATGAATTACCAAAACTGAATTGAGAAGGCAGAAAACATTCTGAATAACACAATATAAATTATTAAATAAAAAATGTAATTTAAAACTTACCAACAAAAAAAGTCCAGGCCCTGATGGATTCACTGCTAAATTCTACAAGAAATTTAGAGAATATTTAATGCCATTACTCTGCAAACTCATTAATGAAATTGAAAGGGAAGCAAAATTCCCTAATTCTTTCCTATAGGCAAGTATTACCCCAATACCAAAACCAGAGAAAGACCCAACCAAAAAAGAGAACTACAGTCTAATCTCCCTAATGAACATAGATGTAAAAATCCTTAATAAGATAATAGCAAATGGAATTCAGCAAATTATCAGGAAGATTATATACCATGACCAAGTGGGATTTATCCCATGAATGCAGGGATGGTTCACCATATGCAAATCAATAAATGTAATACATTGTATCAACAGAGCCAAAGTCAAAAATTACATGACCATCTCAATAGATGAAGAAAAACTTTTGATAAGGTCCAACACTCATTCATGATAAAAACCTTCCAAAAAATCAGAATAGATGGTCTTTACCACAATCTGATAAAAGCTATCTATGAAAAACCAATGGCCAACATAAGCCAAAGCTTTCACTCTAAAATTAGGAAGAGGACAATGATGTCCACTATCACCACTCCTATTCAATACAGTTCTGGAAAACTTAGCCGAGCAATTAGACAAGTGTTGTACTTTGGGGTTTAGCAATGAGAACAGTACAGGACACATAATTTATACAATTATTTTACAATGATCACCCAAAGAGTCATGCACAAAGAGACTACAGGAAAGTTGTCCACACACCAAAGACCAAAGAATCCACCTAAGGGCTTGGATCCCACAGTAATGTCCTGCGTGAGTCCCACTAAAGACCTAGAGCCATAACAATGCCTCCCATGAGTCCAAATGGAGGTCTAGAGCCCATAAAAATGTCTCATGCAGGCCTGTTTCAAGGATCTATGCTGAGGAGACCTAAAGATAAGTGATGGAAGCTAGAAAGTCTGTGCCAGCAGGATGAAGGCTCTGTGCTAGCAGGCTGAGGGATCTGCACTGGAGCCAGGAAGTGATGCTCAAAGTAAGAACCAGAGCTCCCCCAAAAAGTACCACAGCCGTCCTCAGCAACAGTGAGGTCCCAAGCTCCTCAGATGATGAGGTCATCCAAGTTCCCACCAGGAAAACTGTGACAAACTTCTCCAGGAGACTGAGCAGTGCACCATTTTCCCCTCTGGAGCCAAGAAGGAATGCTCAAAGTGAGGACCAGAGCTCCCCAAAAGTGAACCAATCCATTCTCTGTGACAGTAAGGTCCCAATCTCCTTTGATAAACAGAAAAGCCAAGTCTATCAGGAAAGCAAGCATGACAAGTCCTTCAAGAGAACCAACAGCTCCCTAATAGCTTCCTAACAGCTTCTATACTTCTTACTCTCCAGTTCTGCCTTTTATGCTACTGGTAACAATCCTCAGGTGGGTCTCTCACACCCAGCACCAAGCTGGTTCAGTTCAGCTGGGAGTTACAAGTTTACTAGGAAAGAAAGAAGTGAAATTATCATTATTCACAGTTGACATGGTACTCTATATAGAAGACCACAAAAACTCCACCAAAAGACTTCTAGAATTAAGAAGTAATTCTGTAGTGTAGCTGGATGCAAAGTCAACACTCAAAAATCAGTAACATTCCTGTACACAAAGAAAAAACTCACTGAGAGAGAAATTAGAGAAACCACACCCTTCACAATAGCACCCAAAAAAATGAAATATTTATGAATCAATCTAACAAAAGAAGTAAAAGATCTATACATTGAAAATTAAGTACTCTGAAAAAAAAGATTTAAAAGGACATCAGAAAATGGAAATCTATCCATTGCTCATGGATAGGAAAAACCAACATAGTGAAAATGTACATACTCCCAAAATTGTTATACAGATTTAATACAATATCAATCAAAATACCATTAGCATAGCTAACAGAACTAGAGAAAACATTCCTAAAATTCATTTGGAACAGAAGAGACCTAGAATAGCAAAAGCAATTTGGGGCAACAAAGGCAAGGCAGGAGGCATCATAATCCTTGACTTGAAATTATACTACAAAGGTACCATGATAAAATCAGCATAGTACTGGCAAAAAAACAGGCCTGAAAATCAGTTGAAGAGATTAGAAGATTCAGACACAACTACAAACACACTCATCCACCTTATCTTTGACAGAGGGGCCAAACATGGTCACTGGAAGAAAGATAATCTATTTAATAAATGCTACAGGAGAAACTAGCTTTCCACATGCCAAAGACTAAAATTAGACCATGTCTGTCACCATGCACTAAACCAAAGTCAAAATGGATCATAGATCTAAATATTGAAACAGAAACAATCTATGGGAAGAAAAAGTAGGTAGAAATCTCAAAGACATAGATATAGGCAGAGAGTTCAAGAAAAAAAACAAAACTGTAAGAGAAATGCTTCAACGAATCAACAACTGGGATCTCATTTTACTAAAAAACTTTTGGACATCAAAAGAAATCACCAACATAATGAAAAGAGAACCCACAGAGTGAGAAAAAAATTAGCTAATTGTCCCTCAGACAAAGGACTTATATCTAAAACATATAAAGGATTGAAAAAATTCAGACCCCCAAATTCAAAGACCCAATCCAAAAATAGGCATCTGAGATGAATACACACTTCTCAGATGAAAGAATACAAATAGCAAATAAGTATATGAAAAAAAAGTTTAACATCATTGGTCATTCAAGAAATGCAAATTAAAACAATATTGAGATTTCATGTCACCCCAGAAACAATGGCTATCATCAAGAAATCAATCAATAACTAATGATGGTAGGGCTGTGGGTAAAGGAACCCTTCATCCACTGTTGGTGGGACTGTAGACTGGTGCAACCACTGTGGAAATCAGTGTGGATATTTCTCAATAAACTAGGATTATATATCCCATTCGACCCAGCTATTCTCCTTCTGGGTATTTTCCCAGAAGAATGAAAAATATCATACAACAGTGATATAAGTGCACCCATGTTTATATCAGCACAATTTGTAACAGCTAAATCTTGGAAACAACCCAAATGTCCATCAACCAAGGAATGGATAAAAATGATACGGTATTTTTATGCAATAGAGTGCTACTCAGCTATAAAGAAAGATAAACTCTTTCCTCCAGTGTTTCTTGTTAACAATACTGAGCACAAAACCTACATTTACTTAGAGAAGAGGAAGTAAAATACTGATACAGTGGACCCTATATTTACTTAGAGAAGAAGAAACTTACTTTGTAAAAAGCACACTAAATAGAGAACATAAGTAATAATGATACATACTTATCAAGGCAGTACTTAAAATGTTCAAAAAGCCTAACACATTGAAGTTATGGAAGAAAAGTGATACTTTAGGAAAATTTATCTGGAATCTCTGCCAAATGTTGGAGCTGGTTAAGGGAAAGCAAAGGGGACTATGTGGAAGGTACTGAAGCTAATGGATTTGGGAATCTGAGAGTGAGAGACCGTGGAAATGGAGTGAGCATAGGTATAAACATGAATATGTGGCCCTGAGAAACAAGAATGAAGAGGTCTGGATGACTGGACTAACATTTAACAGAAGCCCAGAATTACTAAAAAGACCTTCAGCAGAGGACATTCCCTAATGTACTTCCATATCTAAATACCTTGTAAGGAGAAACAAGCAAGGACTACATCTAAAACTTCAATGAGAAAGGGAGAAAAATATTTGCTTTCTACTTCTGCATTTCTTTAATGTGAGGACTGTATTGAGCAAAACACTAAACCCCAATCAAGTAATCAGGTCAACTTGGATAAGTGTCTCTTTGACCCTGAGGAGAACTTCAGTTGGCAGAGAATGACTTTCTTAAATGCCTAGTCTTTTCAAAAAATAATTAAGTCACAATGGACAATACAAAAATAATGAAAGATTTCACCTACAGTACCATTTAAGTTCTAAACACAGGTAACCACAGCACTGACTTAAAATCTGAAGTATATAGCTCAGGAGCTGTGTTGTTCTATTTTCAGTTCTAAATTTTCAGATCTGAGCACCTTGCAACAGAGTGACTGCTATCTGAAGTCTCCTGTGACTCTGCTGAGCTGGAAAATCTGCTCACTGCAGCTGGTTTTGTGCTCAGTATTGTTAGCAGGCAGCACTGGAGGAAAGAAAGAATATGTGGCAGAAAGTCTCAGATTTTCATGTGGGCAAGAATCATTAGGAGTCTTGTTAGAAAAGAGGACTCTGAAGCCTAGTATCTAGAGATTTTGATTCAGCAGGTTTGGAGATGAGCCCAGGAATCTGCATTTTTAATAAATACCTCCCCCAGGAGATTCTGATAGGTGCAGTCCATGGTCAGTGCTGTAGAAAACTGTGATGAGCTAAGTACCCTATTCAGCATGTCCCCATAGCAGGCAGTGCATCTCTGTTATGTCAGGGAGCACATCGTATTGATGTGATTTGTTTATATTTTGTCTCGCTAGACTGTGAGCTTCTTGAGGGCATGTCTTGGTCAATTAAGTTTATGTCCTCAACGCTTGGAACAGTGAGTTTAATAAAAGATAGTCTTAAATTGATACCACAAGTGCAAATAGAATGTTTTCCAGTGACTAAAAGAGATAAAAGAGCATTATAATTTAATTACAATTTACCATTTGTCTGGTTATTCCCTTGCTAATATCTACTGTCCCCAGTCATATCTGAGATCCCCCTCTTAGCTTTGGAAACTATCATTTCTCTTCCTAAGTCTTACAAAAGCGTAAACCTACATTTCTAAAATGTAAAAAAAAAATGTTCTTGAGAAGTGGACAACTGACCAAATTTGAGCTATTCTTGCTACCTAGGTTTCTAGTCTTGGTCTTGGAATTTGCTCGGAAATAGGCTCAAGCTTACTGAGCAAAGCCGTTCAGTAATTTCCAGGAGTTTTTAAAAAACTGGGCCTAGAATAATATAGTTTATTTTTTTCCTTTTTATGATCCTTCAGCAACACCCTGTCACTTTTCTGTTCCAATAGTCAGTGCTTACATTGAGTCTCAAGGTACTTGGTGCATAGTCCTCTCTTCTTTGTCTGTCGCTTACCTCATTCACCTAAACTACTACTCTAACTTCCTCCTCACTTCACTCAAGCACAGAGGCAACAACTCCCCTCCCAGGGCCCGGCCTTAGGGCCAGGGCATTTGCTTCATGTTCTCCATGCTTACCCCTCACCCGCACATTTCACACTCTCACCTTCAAATTTTAATTTAGAACTAGAAACCAACTATGTCAACAGCATTCTTTATATTCTTTCTCACTACTCTACGTTCTTACTGTTTCATAGAATTTATCACCCTCACACATACTAAAAGATTTACTTTTATTTTATAATTACAGGTTACTTTCTCCCTTCCAAATCCTCATCTAATGTGAATTGCAAAACAAGCCAGGATCTTGGATGTTCTCCAAGTATCTAGAATAATGCTTGGCAAACACTAAGCATGCAAAAAGGAAATAAAAACTCAACCATTCAGCTCATCCATCCAATATTTGAATGTTGCCATAGGCCACAGAGTGAAGCAAACAGGTTAAGTCTCTGTTCTCATAGAATTTACTTACATAGTAGTGTAGAATACAGACAATAGCCAATAAATAAATAGTATAATGCCAAGTACTGATAGATGCATAGAAGAAAATAGAGTACTGGGACAATGACAGAGACATTATCTTAGACAGGGCAGTCAACTCATTGAGGCAGCATCATTTGAATGGTTTGGAAAAAATAAAAGAATGATATAAAGACACAAACTCTACAGCCAAATTGCTAGTGCATGAATCTGGCTATGTGATTCATTACCTATGCTGTACCGATTAAGACATTAGTCACTTTCCCATTGTTAGGACAATGTACCTGACACTTGAAACTTAAAGAAAGAGGTTTATTTGGCTCACATTTCAGATGATTCAGTTCATGGTTGGTTAGCTCTGAGGCAGAATGGCATCACAGAAGGGTCTGGTGGAAGAAAGCTGGTTACCCTGTGCCAGCCAGGAGGCAGAGAGCGAAGGAAGAAACAGTGACAGCAACATTCCCTCACCACTTAGTAATAACCAGCCTCTTCCAACTGAACCCCTGATCCTAACATCACACCCAGCAGTGAGCAAATTAATGGATTAACCCAACAATGAGTATAGTGACCCTGTGAACCAATCATCTCCCACACTTTTAGGGGACAATTTAGAACTAAGCCATAACAGATACCTGTCCATGAATTAAATAAGAGAGAATAAAAATAGGACCTTCCTCACGGGTTTAATGCTGATTATTAAACGAGTTAATTTATTCATAAGAGCATTTATACATAAATGAGTTATTTATACATAATAGTTAAATTATACATAGGATAAGGCCTAAATATAATAAATGCATTATAATTGGAGATTACTATTTTTACTTTAGAGTGGGGAATTACAGTAGAAGACTTAATCAAGCTTGGCAGATTCAAGAAAGAGAAAAGAGACCAGTATGGCTGCTTGGGGACACCAGGGGAAGCATGGAAGGAAATATCCCTAAGCCAGTCAAATCATGGACATGTACTCATGAGGCGGGTAGAGGAGAGTGTATGAAGTCCAAACCACCACATTCCCACTGAATGGCAGGAGACGTTTTTCTGAAGATGAAGACAAATTTTACATGCTTGAAGAAGCAGGAGTGCAAGACTAGCAGAAAAATTTTTTAAAACCTGAGGATGTTTGAATTGCTAGAATTTCCAGACATACTTAGATGTCTGCTCTCCTTGAAAATTCCTACTCCTTTCTATCATGCTGGGAGCCTCTTGAGACAATTTTAGTAAGTCCACCTTCCCCATTTGGTAGGACAAGAGGGTAGTTTAACCTTTTTTGAGTTGGGTTTCCATGATCTTCAACCGGGAGGGTCCAGAATAACATACCTCACAATTGCCATAAGAAAAAAGCACTACTCTTCAATTACTTACTCTGAAAACAAGAAAAAGGAAACTCAACAAGAATAATTTCTCTTTTTACATTTTATACATTTACTAAGTGAATTAACAAGAAATTGAAGTAGAATTAGTTTTATTTTGGCTTTTCCTGTAAATATTAACCTCTACCTGGTAAAGTCCAGAGTCTCTAGTGAACTGCCTGTCTCTTTGCTCTTTCATTGAAAATTCTACTTTGTCACGAATAATTTCTCATCTACAAAACTAAGCTTAAAAAGTACAGATGTAGAGGGCTGTTGTACATTTCAAAATATTAATACACATAAAATACTTAAGACATCTGGGGCTGGGGATTTAGCTCAGCGGCAAAACGCACCTGCCTGGCAAGTGCAAGGTCGTGAGTTCAGTTCCCGGTACCGGAGAAAAACCAAAAAAAAAAAAAAAAAATACTTAAGACATCATTCAACCTATGGTCAATTCTTTCTATGATGTTGACAAAAAAAAAAAAAAAAAAATACTTAAGACATCATTCAACCTATGGTCAATTCTTTCTATGATGTTGACAGTTACTATTAGTATTATGATTATTACTGATCCTCACAAGAGTAAGGCCTTCATATGAGTGTGTTTTAGGTTCTCAGATCTTAATTTTGTGGTTGAATATGGATCAATTTCACTATTCTTTCCAGAATAAACAGCATCAGCAGCAGACCTATGCCTAGCCTAGTTTGACCTCTCCTTTTACAAAGCTGCCCTTTCTCTGAGCTAGCATTGCCTCTGTCTTCTTTCTTTGTCCTCCTCTTGAAGATAATTTGTAATTGTCCTACACTCAGGTTTTAGCTCTTCTCATTTCACTTCACACTCCCTTTCAGGACAATCTCTTCAGCCCCTGAATGTCAAAGATCAACCACAGGACCCTACCTAAATATCTAAGATCAAATCTCTTCAAATGAATTTCCAAGTATTGATATTCATTACATCATGGATCCTGAGGTCTGAGCACAAAAATGGGCTGACAGAGCTGCTCTCCTTTTGTGGACTTTTGTGGCTTCTACAGGTTGCCTCTTTTCTTGATTCCTAGCGCCTTCTTTCTCCTTCAAAGCCAGCAGGTGGCATCTTCTACTCTCTGACTCTAAAACTCTTCTTGCTGCTTTCGTCATTTCCTCCTGCTTTTCCTTTCTTATCCTTTTTGTGATTGTTTTTGTCATACTCAGCAAATCCAGGAAAACCCCAATCTCAAAGTTTTTACTTCATCACACCTGCGAAATTCTTTGTCATATAGACATTGGGGGGTTACAATGTGGACATCTTTGGGGAGACATTGCCCTTCCTATCACACTAGCTTTGATTTTTCTACCCTATGTTAAATCGACTTAAAGTTCCCCAACATTTTGCTGCTTGAAGTTCCAACTCTCTGTAAAAATGTTCAAAACTGTAATCCTGTCTCACACAAATTCAAAACCACTACTCCTTTTCTTCCAACTCATCACCTCTGACCTTATCCCAGATATCCTGACAAGGAAACACAATGTAGGTGGAGACTGTTAAAGAAGGATATGTACACTAGAAAAAAAAAATTGCTTGTATTCAAATTCTGACTTGAGTATTTGGCTAATCTTTAACCACCTCTATTAACAATGAGATATTTCATATCTTCATCTAAATAGAAGGCTAAAAATTATATCTACTTAATTGATTCCTTTTGAGAACTAATTAAAATAACTCTGAAAAGGGCATGTCACGTGGTAAGTGCTTAATAAGTCTTCGTTAATTCCCTCATTGCCTCTGTTAGGTTTGTTGGGGTAAAATATAAACCTGGACCATGGTTTGCATCAGCTGAGAGTTCCTTGTCACGTACTGGTCCCTTGTAGGTCATCAGCTCTCTGCTCCTTTCAGGCACTGAAGGACTAATCTGAAAAAGAAGTCACCTTCTCAAATGTTTCAAGTCACAGCTATAGAGAAAAAGAGAGAACCATGAGCAGTCGTACACTGATGATTAAATTGTCAGGCAAAAAGTAATACACTTCACTCTGCCATAAAACCTATTATTGCAAATTAACCACATTACCCTACCTAGACACAGGGCAGAAAGCACATTTAGTCTGAAAAGAGGAAAAAAAACTGAGTGATCTGGCTAATAACATTAATGATAACTACATTCCTATATTTGAACTGAGTCATTGATAGATTCTTTGACCCTGCTTTAAATCCTCGTCCTATGCTTTTTAATTCAAGTCTCACTTTTATCAATATGTTCGAAATGATCTTTTGCTTGGACCGTCATAGTAATCTTATTGGTTTTATTACTTCTACTTTCCCATACTTTGAATGCATCTTTCCAACTGATAATATGGTTCCAAATGTATCGCTTCCTCCTCCAAAAATAGCTGATAATTAATGGAGTTTAGTTTAATAGCTAGTATCCCTGGATCTGGGGCAGGAACATCTAGATTCAGAAAGGTTTGTTATTTTTTATTAGTATATAATTGCAGCCCAAAATGTTTACACTCCTTGAGTGAGGATGGTACACAACCTAACCTCTTTTTTCATCTACTTTCTCTCTTCTTTCTCCTCTTTCCTCTGTCTCTTCATCCCCTTCCCATGTGAGAAAGGTCTGTCTCTTACTTCCTATTATCTTTATTTATAATTTAGTCTACTCAGGTAAGAGGAACCATGCTCTACTGATGCTCATGTGTCTGATTTATTTCACTCAGCATTATGTTATGCTATTAACAAGATACGTGAGATATCTTGGAAATATTACTTAAATTCTGCAGTAGAGTTTTGAGAATTAAGCAAGACCATGTTTGCAAGTTGTATATTTAGTCACTATAAAATTCAATATTAACGTAGTTTGATAAATCTTAGGTCTAATTTTCTTGACTGTCTGACAAATAAAGTTCCTAACCTAACACACAACCTTTCGTAGCATGAGATCACCTTAATTTCTCATCTTTTTCTTCCCCATGAACTTCAACATCACAGATTGAGCACCATGCCTTTTACAAACATGGCCCTAAACTATCCTATCATTATTCCATTTTACAGATTGAGCCTAGAGGCTGAAATCTCCAGTGTCACCTTCGCCTGTAGACAATCCACCACTCAGACACCTGACATCTTTCTCTATAACATCTTCAGAGATAGTCTAAACTGAATGAATTCCTTTCCTCTCCCTTTGGCAAATTCACTGCATCTATTTATATCTTGTTCACTGTATCACAGGCTTTCTTTAATTTTTACATCTTTCCAGATTCTAAGGCCATTGATCCAATTCACGACATATGGACTGAGGTGCTCCTACGTATCCAGAAGAGGGCCAAGAACTGCAGACCTGTTAATTAGTAAAACAGATGTGGATCCAGCCGGCTTGGGCAGTGCTTTTCCTGTGGTGCCTTACACATGAGTGTTTGCTGTTGAACTGAATTCTTTTCTTACATGAAGCAGACTGAGGAATTGTTACACCGTTCTTGACTCCCCTCTGAATTCTCTCAGTTTCCACATATCTTGTTTAAATTGCTTCAGCCAGTTGTAAACATGAGGCTCTAATAAAAGCATTGCAACTGCTAAGGACCATGAGGGGATTAACTCAAATTTCCTATAGTTACACTCCTGTTTATATGTCCCAGAATCAAGCTTTGCTTGGTGAACAGCAGGACTATATCGTGGCTGTGTTTTGCTATATGTTAAAATATGTGTTGGGGAAGGACCAGATTCTCAGCATGTACAACTATAAACATTTTCTCCAAATTGCCTACAATGTGATCCACCCCACAAAAAATGAATACAAAAACAAAGCTTTGAAGCAAGGTATTTTCCCAACTTGAAATGGAATAAAATATAAACTACCTAGCAACACTCTAGCACTTCTTTTTTTAATTAGCCAATGAAAAATGCCAAGAAAATGTATTCCCCAGTCCCAAGCAATGCCTTCTCTGTGAAGTCTCACCTGTTCACCTCTGTGTTCCTGCAATTCAATGTGACTTGATCATTTGCATTCTCCAGAGAAGGAACAAGCAAGAGGTAGAGAGAGGGCTCCATCTCAGGCATCTGACAATCCTAGGTTAAACTGATGCCTTCGTTCCTCCGTGAGCTACACATTAGCCATGTGATATAAAATCCCTGAGCCTTAATTATCTCATTGATAAAATCTAGATCGTAATATATATTTCATGAGGTGATTTTGAAGATTAGCAAGATGGTGAGTATTAGGTGCTTAGCAGGTATGACGGTTATTAGCTCTCGTAGCTGCTCTATATCAATCTTCCTTGCTAGACCTTGAGCCCCTCGAGAACACTGACAATTTTTTGAGAATGGTGATTATTTCGGTCACTGCCTAGTGCAGTGCTCAGAAAATATTTGTTTACTGGATAATTTATAAACTCTGGCTGCTTGTGAGTCATGCAGGCTTTCTCTGACATCCATTATCTACCTGCCAGCGAGTGCTTCTGATTTCACTGCCTGTCACTTCTCATAGAATGGTGACCTGAAGCTGGAATACAGTAAGTAGATTGTTACTTGAAGCAGCAATAGCGAATTAAAGATTTAAATATAGTAAATGAAATATGGACTCAGGATCTGTGCTAAAGAATTTTTTTATTATTATTCAACTTGGAGGCAATGACATCCAATCAAAAAAATTCAGCAATGACCTAAAAATTAAAGTATATGTGTCTCCTTCTTTAAGCTTTTCTTTGCATGTGGGAGTGTGTAAATATTCCCAGGCAAAGTACCTCCTAAGAAGAGGTATTTTTTTCTATGAATAAATTTATAATCCTTTTTAAGGAGCATGAAAGTAAATGTAATTGTAATATCAGACCAAATTCAAACTTAAGGTGCAAGGTCTCTATTTTATAGTCAATAAAATTTAAAGGGACAAAACTCACTTTGGGTGCTTTTGTCTTATAATCAATAAAATGCCTCTCTCCCTTATTAGGCAATGTCAGCTGCAGTCAACCATCGTCAACAACCAATTTGCTCTATCAGTGAAGCAAATCATTGCGAAGCACATGGTGCTGCTGTTGGTTTTCCATTCTGTCTTGAGCACAAAATGGAAAAGGCAGAAAAGAAAATATTTTCTTTCACTTTCGAGATTAAAAACCAGGAAGACGTAAAGGAGAGTGAATTTCCAGGCTAACAGAAAAGACACTTTCTCCTCAAGCCAAAGAGAGTTACCTATCTAAGCTGCACATTGTCTCCAATCACACCATATAAAACCTGCTCATTAAACACGAAGGCTAGATAGATTTGTGACAGTTCCCACCTTTGCGAATACAACAAACCATGTCAGCACTTGTTGACATTGCCAACCCAGAGAAAGGAAAGGAAATAAAGGATTATTTCCTTCCAAGCCCAATTAGTCTGAATCAAGATGCTTGGGGAGAAAATGGAAAAAAGAGTGGGCACCTTTCACACTATCCCTCACACAAGCTGGCCACATCAGAGCCACTCAATGAATGTTGACTAATCAGCTTATCCATTGATAGAAAACTGAAGTCTCTGGCTACTGGAAGTGTATTCTCAAGAGCTTCTAACTAAGGCCAGAAAGCCTTGGAGGCCATGCAGGCAGAGAATGCAGCTGCATGGTGACCACACAGATTCTTCAAGCAATCGTGCTTATTAGTCATTTAGCAGGGCACAGCTCAGGAAAACAGCCAGAAAAGACGGTCAGCTGAGAAAAAGAATGGCTGGCTCCTTGCATTCCTGGATGCAAGGGTTCCTTTTGGCACACACACAAAAATCTTGTAGGGCTGCAGGGTAAAGGATCTCCCAGCTGTCAAAATTCTCCCTTCACTTTCCTGGTTCAGTGCCAAAGCAGCCCTGTCAATCAGGAACTGCTGGCTGCTGCTGTGTAGCCCACATTTGCTGCTTGCGGTCTGGACCCGGGGCATTATGGAAAGAACCCACTTCCACTGGGCACATAGAGCAAGTTCAAGTCCAAGTAACGCTCCAAGGACTTGGGAGCGATGGGCACCAGTCAGGCTGAGCAGCCCCACTGTGTAAAGCTGACAAAGCTGCTAGATAAGAATCAGGAAGGAGAATAAAGCCCTGCTGGTTTTCATGTGCTAACACTGGCATCAAAAAGAAGATTTTTTTGTTCCTGGAAGCTAGACCCAGGAGCAACCTTTGCTACTATGGGAACAGCTGTAGTACTTCTTTGGGGATGGCTGACTTCCAGGATTGAGAGTTGGCAATGCTAGAAATCTCTCTCCTTTTGGCTCTGAATTGATCATCACACAAAACTGAATGTTTAACAGGGATAAAGAAAACTTTGGGGTCTGTTGTTTCAGGTGCAACTTACCCTACTAAGTTTAAAGATGTAAGAACAGCCACCATATTTCTAGTTTCTTCATAACCAAAAGCAGCACAAATACAGATTTAAAATCCTTGAGGAGATTTTCATCTGTATGCACTGGGACTTGGGGATTTACACATATAATTCCCATTAACACTAATAGGAGTTGGAGTATGCGCACCAATTCCCTTGTGCCAAAATGAGAACGTAACCATATGGATACTAATAAATACATTTTTAATTCTGATTTTATGCAGATTTAACATAATATTTTATACAACACTTAGCAAACCCTTTGGAGACAAAGATTGGCTCAATTAATTCTCCCCAACAGAGTTGCACATTCTTACCAACTCCTACTATTTCTAAAATACTGATTTTCTTTGTAGACAAAAGGTTTAACTAAACTATTGGTTGTAGTGTAAATCTATGCAGTCTTAAGATTTTCCAAATGTAAAATGTTCTTTGTTTGCAAACATACCTTCTTTATATGTTGCAACCTCGTGACCCCCTCAGACATTTTTTTCCAGGTGACATTTTAAAATTGATCGTTGTGATTCAACCTTTTCACGGTGCTTTAGTGCCACCTCCTGGAAAAAATCTTTATAAGCAAGAAATGCCAAAATTAAACGAATTTACCTTTCCTAAGGCAAGAAATAATTCACCGAAGACTCCACTAATATTTACCATTTAAAAAAGAAAAAGATGTTTTAAAAATAAAGAAGGAAACAGGAACTAGTCAAAGAAAGGCAGTTTGAGGAGGTTTTGTTTTATTTTGTTCTTTAAAGTAATGATAAAAAAGAAGAAAATTGATTGGAATAACTATAGCAGGAATAAATAGGATTGGGACTGATGTAAATGATTTTTGGTAATACTTAGTGCTTATTTTATTTTCTTATTGACAATTTTTTTAAATCCTAAATTAATTGTTTTGAGTGTATATAAAAATAAGCACTTAAGATGAATTACCACGAAAATCATGGGACTACAAGTAGCCAAGGTCACAGTCATTTAGGATTTACTAAAGAGTTCCAGTGTAAGTAACAGGAGATTGTGCGATTTAAACTGATTTAAATAATAATAAGATCGACTTTTTAGAAATGAAATTCCCTCACAGTATCACAGTCAAAACAGCACATATGGTGTTTGAGAAAGAAAATTAAATTTTAAAAATTTAATTACCTTGAGCTCGGTGTAAAATAAAATGCAAGACACAATCCTCTGTAGAAGCAAGTGTTGATTTATCTGAATTGAACAATACAGCTTCTAACAAATTGCATGGAGTCTCTGAAGACAGGAGGTCTGGAGGACCATGTCTTCTCAGGTGGGGGTTTAACATGTAGCACAGCATGGGGACATTACAACCTTTAAGACCTCCCAGCCCAGGTCTCCTACCCACTGCCTCATTAGACAAAAAAGGAAGAAAACCTTCCATCTCATCCACGGCTCGCTGCTCAAGAAATCAAGAGTTGTAAATACAGTCCAAGGAGTACTTACTGAATGTGAATGTGAGAATCAGGGATATGTGTGACTTTTAAAATCAAGTGGAGGCCACTAAGCCTCCATTAGAATGCTTTACAACTCTTCATTTTAATCATTCAAGGTTTATTAAAATGTTTTTTAACATAAAATAGGTTTTATCTTGCTGAAAACAGAAAAAGGAAATTTTAAAAAAACTTGAAACATTTTTTTGTAAGTCAACAACCTTGACAAGGCATGCTCTGATCAAACTAGAATTTGGAAAGTGAAACATTTTTATTTAAATTAGATCATATTTTACCTCCATATCTTGATATGCAGCATCAATTCACACAAACATGCAAAAATACATACACAAAGACACACAAAAGAATCCTTTAATTCTTTCAATTTAAAACAAATTTTAGGTAGGCCAACTTGACCTCTCTTCGAGATTCAAAGCAGATATGATTTGTACTTGAAGAGGGCCTGGAACAACTACAGGCTAAGGATTTATATATTATATCAAATCATATTGAGATCATTTATCTTTTTCAACAGTCAGAGAAGCTGTTGGTAAAAGAAGAAATGCCATTTCTATAAATAGCACTGAAGAAAACACTTAAAATTAATATATTTTTTCCTAAAGCCAGGATTTCAATCATTTTTATGTCTATTCCACAAGAAAAAGACCTAATAGTATGCAGCTCTCTCCACATTCTTGGGTACTACAGTACTATTTTTCTGATGCACATGCCCAGTTCCTATTAAATACTAATGATTGCTCCACACACAGATCCTGGGGACACAGTAGCCCTGAGCAGCTTTCACTCCACAGATAGGAATATGGGATATACTTTCCTGATGCATGCTAGCCATGCATTAAAATGGGCTATATTTCCACTAATGTACCTTATGAAAGCAAATTGCCCTGTCCTGAAATTATATGGATGGAGAACAGTACCTGGGCTCCAAACTGTCTCCATTTGAAACTGGTTTAGGAAAAGATATGAACAGCTGACAAACACGCAGTAGGTGTGTCTACATGCATTTCTTTTAGTTACACAGTACACATCTCCATTGTATGTAAGAGAGTTTGATTGTACACTTTTGCACGGCCTTATTATCCAATGGCATCATCATACTTCATCAGCCCATTAACCCTAACTGATAATGTCTCTGAGTTCCATTTCTACCCTTCTTCCACTTGTTATTGCTCTAGCAACTCTCCCCAGGTCCCCTACAGACAGTTCTGGAAATAGGTGAAGTTGTAAAAATCCAAAGTAGACCGGCCTATAAGCAGAAAACACCAGGCTGTGTGTGCCCGTAGCCCAGAGATACTATTTTTTGAAGCTGTATGATGCTTTTGTTTTTTTAATTTTTTAAATTTATTTTCATTAGTATTACAAAATGATTAAAATCATTGTAGGGCATGGATAAATGAAGATTTTAAAGGTATTTTTATAACACCCAGGGGAAAGTAGCCTTGCTGAGCAAATCAGTACCCAGTTTCTGAAAGTTTGCAGTCACCGTCTGTAGGGTTCTGATGGAATAAATTTCCAGGTAAAGTGGAGAAAAATAGCACTATCTTATCTGGTGCTATTTAAAAGAACTAATTTTAAAAATAATTGATTTACTTAAATCTAACAACAAAAATACTGCTCATGGTTGTAGTTCTAACCATTCTACAGGAGTAGGCTCAGACCACTTCGTGCACTGTGATAGAAGACTTGCCGTACTGCTTTTCTCTCTCTCCCGGTCTCTTCCTCTCTCTCTTTCTCCCTCCTTCTCTGTCTCTGCTTCATGCCCCAACCAAGCCGTTCTCTTCAAAAGAATTAAGCAAAGTCCTATTCAAATGAGCAAGTATCAACTGAAAAGAGTTTTACTGGTTTCACAGTGTTTGATCTAGCTAAAATGCATATTTTTAGAATGGTTACTCAACATACATGAGGTCCAGTTTGGTCCACAACACCATAATAAAAGGTTTATTTTATTTTATTTTATTTTGAGATAGGCTCTCACTATGTAGCCCAGGCTGGATTCAAATTTGTGATCCTCCTGCTTCAGCTTCCCAAGTACTGGGATTCCAGGCTTACTTTCCCTTAATATAAGAAGAAATTCTCCAAGCAGTGGCAGAAGTTCTCACCCTCAAGCAAAAATTCGTAAGTTCTTAAATTCTATCTATCTCCATCCCTGTCTGGTTCTAGTCATCCTTTCTGTCTCTCATCGCTGCCTTATATACATCAAGTTGTACACACACACACACACACACATGTGCACATGCACACACACGTGCGTGCACACGCACACACACACACACGAGTGTGTGGAGTATACACCAGAAGGTGGTGCTCTTTTTGTTGACCTTCAACTTTCCCTGGGGTATTATTCTACTTAAATTCATTGTTGAATCCACTCTGTTTCACTATATCCCAAAAGCATTCTACCTTGTTTTGTCATGACATTTTAAGAAAATCTTTTAAAACATGATGCAGTACATGTACACTCAAATAAGTTATACTCAGCACCATTTCTAAGCCTATGGGAGATGAATAAAAAATTATCACATGACAAAAGATAGAAGATTAATGAGGAATCGACCAGCTCCACAGTTTCAGATATGAACTGGTACAGAAGCAAACTTTTCTTGAATGAAAAGAATTACCCAGGTATTCAACAAAAAGGTTTACAGGCTTTGAAGGAAGTGGACCAACAATATTATAGATGTTCTCTGCACTGTAAAATATGTATAATTTTCTTTATACATTGATCATTAAACATTATCTTAAACTGAAGAGCATTTTATACCTATGAAGTTGTAAGTCATGAATTAAAGTCATCTTGTAAACTGACAGAATTTAAGGTAGCTTTTCCTTTAAGGAAAAAATGCCATTTATACAATTGTATAAAGTAGTTGTAAAAAATAAAAACTCCCCTTTACCCTTTTCTATAATAATAGTGTGACAGATACTGTATTGAACTTAGTGATAGAGTGTTGAACATATGCTGTAAAATGAAAAAAGAAGACTCCCTAACACTGAGTCTTGGTCATGTCGTTTATTAGGCAACTAGAGAAAAATGAACCCCTCAAAAGAAACAAGATAAGTGACCAGAGAAGCATGAAGTAAAGCATGTTAGGACATAGAAAACAATAAGGGAGAATATTTCAAGAAGGGTGAGTCCAAAGGGAAGCATTCTGCTGAAAGTTCAAATATATTACTGATAATTGTCTGAGGGATTCAGGGAGATGGAGACATTTGTGGTTTTATCAAATATTGTTTTGGCAGAAGGATGAGGTCAACATTCTGACAAGACCAAATGCCTGAGTAAATTGGGAGGACAGAATGGAAAAGTTTAGACAATTATGTTGAGACGTTTGAAAGGAACTTTGAGGAGGACAGAAGAAGAGGGCCTGATAGGAGAACTCTAGTGCATAATGCAGTGAAGCATGAAAAAATTAAATAGTCAAAATGATCTGAATTTTTGATTCAACAATGAATCCAGTAGTTGAATCCATTGGATTCAACAATGAATTCAGATCATTTTGACTACTTAATTTTTTGATCATCTCCAAATGAACACAATGGGAGAAAAAGAAAGCAAGGAAGTCTAAGATAGTAGTAAGAATGCTGTCAGAACGCCCAGTCACGAAATTTGATCTTGTTGAAGAGGAATGAAAGGTAATTGTTGACATACAAAGGAATAAGTGAACAAGAAGTGAAAAACAACACAGACGGTGATGAGCAGTTGCGAAAAAGCAGAATTAAACAAGTATGCTGAGCATGTACAAGGCACTGGGAAGGAGTGCGGGTTTTGAATTACTTATTTTTAGAGGAAAAGAAATTGCGGGTGATTGCATGATGTTAGGGATGAACCCTGGCTGGGATTTTCAAAGCAAAGTACAACTAGATCATGAAACTGAAGTGAAAGAGATGGGTATGAGAATGCCACCCTCTGTGAGCTCTGAGACACATCGGACGATGACAGCCAACTAGGCCACACAGTCTTCAGTAGATCAGCTTGAGCTAAACAAATTCATAATGTTTTACTGTGAGTGGAAAGTAATGGGTTGGAAGCAATAATGGAGATTCCTAAGGACACCGAAGCCTAACTCCTGGTCATGACTTCGGTCCAGGGTAAAAAAAAAAAAATAGTAACAGAAAAAGGCACAACTGGAGTCCTCAGAAAGGAAGCAGTATTCAGTTAAAAAGATGGAGAGAATTTGGAAATGAGAAGTTGAGAACACAGTAGAGTTTACCAGTGCCAGAGAAGCAACTTCAGAGGACACAGAAAATGGTCTAAGAGTCGCTTGGGCAGAGCCAGGCCCACTGTAGGGCAGGGAGCTGTGGAAAACGTGGGGCATCAGAGTGCAGGGGGCCAGAGCAGCTGACAGATCTTTACTTGGTCAACACAGGAATCAGCAGTAGATGGAGGGGACACAATAATCTTGCTGAGGACAATATATATTTAATCAGATGGCTTGGAGGACAGGGATCTCAGATATCCTGAATGCTGCACATTGTGTCACTTGGTTATTGGAATACTGACAAACTATCAACTATACACTCTCTATGAACTGGTGCGCAGCAGATCCACAAACAGTAGACTCATCTGCTTAGTTTTCTGAATGATAGTTACATCAAAATGAAAATGTTCATGATTTTTAAAGGACTGTTGACAGATGTGACCTGCCTAAACTCCTTGGGTACAAAAGAAAACTGAGATGGACATAGGAAAGAATGATGACATATAAAATCTTGCTCAACTTTTGGCATGATTAAAGACTTGTCCAAACAAACATGGAGTTGAATTCCTTAGCATGCACACGTGGTCTCTAAGCTTGAAACTTCTGGCTTATCCTTCAAATGTAGTAGCATACTGTTCCCAGGTAGATGTCACAAAGAAGGTAAAAATGTTAGGAGTATTTCTTATAATAAAACTCTTTTAATTAGAGAGAAAATGCTTCCCGGTATGGCCAGATGCTACAACTCAGATCCCAGGGACCATAACTGAGTCTCATGCTTTTGGTCCAACCTCAAGGATGCTCCAAAGAGTGTTTCTTTGTGGGGACCTCTGCTGCATTGGAAAAGAGGAAATGCGAAAGAAGTAAGAGACTAGTGGCTGAGCACCAGTACCATTTGCATTAGGAAATCTGGGTATCCTCTTACTGAATTGGAAGAGACGTGTTAGAGTGTACATGTGTATGTCCATGTTTCTGTCTGGGTCTGCCTGAGCATTCTGCATGTGAAGATATCTCTATTTTATAAATGTGTTTTTCTAGGATTTTATGTCTCAACTTTGTGATACTTGTTGTTCTTTACAGAGATATTCAATGTTTTTTAGGCAGCTCTGCCAAGCAATTCCTTTATAGTTTCTGGCTTTATGTCATGCATAGAACGTTGTCCTCTATCAAGGATTCTAAAATATTCACTCCTATTTTCTCCAACTGTTGTCAGAATTTTACTTTTTAATATAAAATTCATTGCTCTGTCTGAAATTGATTTCAGTGAGGTATGGATTTTCATTACATTTTCCCCCCAAAGGCTAACTAGTTTTCTCAGCATCATTGTTGAATAACCAATCTGTTACCCATGAATTTGAAGTATTACATTAACAAAATTCTAAAAAAAATTCATATAAAACTGACACTAGTCTCAATTTCCTCTTCATCTTTTAGTCACCTTTTAAATCCTGCTGCAGTCCTGTTTGTGAACTATAAATTGAAAGAGGACAAAGGTCGGATATAAATATATCAAATTTAGTTCAAATTATACCTAGAGAATTACAGGCTTGTAAACCCCAAAACTTCACATATGGGCAGGAAAGGTCATCTTGTAAGTGAAAAACCCTGAAGATGTCAGTCCCCAACTTGGTCATCTCCATTCAGCCACAGGCTCTGCACATATTCTGCTTACGAGTTCCAGCCCCATTCTGTTCAAAATCTGGAACATTTTCATCCATCTCACAAATAGCTATTGTTCTACTGTGTGGCATGCTCTGTTCTGGGAACAGAAGAGAACTCGTAGAAGAACAAATAATCCCATAAAGATAAGTTTACACAGCAATAAGTACAAACAAGAACGGAGAACAAGGTGATGAGACTGAGTGTGACTAGAGTTTGCTGGGGGCTCTGCCATATTTGGTCAGGAAAACTCTCTGAAAGGCATCGTTGAGTCAGGACCTGAGTGAGGAGCAGGAGACAGCCAGCAGCAGCACATGCTGCAGCATTTCAGAGCGATTTCAACTGCAAACATCGGGGCTGCAATGAGCATAGATTTGGAGCATTTGAGGAAAAGAAACCTGTGCAGTAAAGTGAGAGGTGGTAGTGGTGAGAAAGGGACAGAGTGTGGAGGTTCACTAGGCAAGTAGAACACCGCAGGCCACAGTTGGTTAGGACATGATTTTAGATCCCAGCTCCTCCATGGTCTTCAGAAGAGTTCACAGCCCCAAACTCAGCATGCCACCTATGCAGAAAATCCTACGCAGAACTTCCTGCTTTACCTTTCATTACCATCGCCATCAAAAGGTTTACTCTAGCCTCTACCTACCAATCGTCCCAGCGGAGCCAAAGGTAGTGAGAATTAGTGCAGATATGACTTCTACCACAACATTTTCAGGAATTGCGATGGACTTTGTCACTTTCTTGTTATATCTTCTGTGAATTTTTTTCTCCTGTTATTTCTTTTTCTGGTGTTTTGGTGTATTTTCATTATATTAATAATAGCAGTTAATGTCTGTGAATGTCACTTACTACCCACCAGGCAGTATTCTGGGGGTTTCACTTGTGTTAACTCATTGAATCTTCACAACTATCCTGTGGAGCCAGAGCTGTTATTATCCCCACTTAACAGATGATGGAACTGAAGCGTGGACTCTGCCCACAGTGACACAGCCAGGAAGTGCAGCAGCTGGGATTTGAATATGAGCAGTGCGTCTCCAGGGCCTGGAAGCTTAGCCATCATGCATTGCTGCATCCCTGAAGCAGTTGTCAGTGCTGCTGGGTATTTGATTGATGCTGAATATCTTAGAGAACTAGCAGAGGAGAATTATTTAAGGAAGGCAACTTCCTAATATCAAGAGCCTGCAATGTGATTATTATTAGACTTCTCACATGTATTTTCTCTAATACTTACAACAGTCCCATGAAGTAGGGCCCCTTCTGGCTCATGCCATAGCCAATTTCCTATTTCGCTACACTACTGCTCTCCAGTGTGTAGCAATGCTGCCCTAAGCATCCTCAGAAGACAATCTTGGAAAGAGCCTTGTGGGTCACCCTTGAGGCCATAGCACTTCTTACATGCTTGCTCTTATAGAGAAAATTCTCATGCTGGCCATCAATCAAGCAATACCCCAGTAGTAATTCTTCTGAATAACTGAAGAAAACACAAAAAAAAAAATGCCTTCTCTGATTGGCTCACCTATTTCTGGAGATTATTGATTTCGGACTCCAATTAGGTGATTATGCCTGACAAGAGATAATGCTCATGGAGTAGATGAATCATGCCCCTCATATGCTAACAAATTCAAGCCCTCACAGTCTTCTCACTCTTTTTTTTTCTAGTACTGAGAATTGAACTCAACGACTTTACTGAACTACTGTAGGCACAGTTAGAAGTAGAGACAGGTGGGGATGTAGGGCAGGAAGTGGTTAACCTGGCACAGTTGACATGGCAGACAGTTATAGAAAGGACCACCCACCTACTGGAAGTTGTCCTGTGTGAAATTTTTGCAGGTGTAGAGCAGTTATTCTTAGGGACCAGCTTCCATGCATTTACTGTGTGCTCCTAGACCTCATGGCCCTTAGCTTGCCCCAGCAACAGCTCACCCCAGCAACCAAGACCAACATTCTGGTTGGCCTAGAATGCACCAATCAGTGAAAGAGTTTTAGGGACCAACTCACCACTATAAGTATGGGAAGAGGGAAGACCTTGTTGAGAAGCTCATTCGAGCTCTCCCTGCCCCTCAGCTGCTTTGTTCTTTCATTAGAAATACTATAGGTAAACCTCTGCTCCCCACTACTTTCGTTTCTGACTTCCTCTTTCCTCCTGGGACCTGACTTCTTCATTCTTCCTCAAATCTCCAGTTTGAGGCAGTCTCACCTCTCTGCCTCACTTCTGCATTCCTCGCTGGAGTGAAGGAATGAACCCAGATAAGCAGAGAGTCTTCCTGGGAGATATCACCTCAGGTCTCCGGACCCAGGTCTGATGCTACACTACATCCCCAGAACTTTTTTATTTTACAACATGATCTCACTAAATTGTTCACTTATTATCCTCCTGCCTCAGCCTCCATGTTGCTGAGATTACAGGGATGTCCCATTATGTCTGGCTTCATACTTTTTTTATTTTTTAGGAATATAATTATAACTCTGCTTGTGGTCTTATATTTCTTTGGTTTTTGTCTAAATATGTATATAGCATAAACCAGGGAGTAGGAACGACACTGGGTGCTTAACAAACAAAGTGGGATTCTAGATCACAACCCTGGGAATCCGGCACTGTTATAAAACAACTCTGTAGATGAAGAAGTTTAGGAATTAATTAGCCTTTCTAAAGTTACAAGATAGCAAATATTAAAGGCAGGCTTTAAATGCAGCAAGTCTCACACCCACTTTAAAACTATTAACCACCTTGACACTGCCTTTCTATGGGTCATGTGCAACCAAGAACCTTTTCATGCCTCACTAGCTAGATGTCAAAGAGAGAGGTCATTTATACTTATGCTTAGGTTATACTACCTTACAGTATCTGTCCCTTTGCTTTAATGATAATTTCCATTCTTTCTAGAATTTTCTCTCCACATCAGCACTTACAGAAGTCCCCAGATCTTCTCACACTCTGTGTATAATGCAGTCCTTGTAGAGGTAGCTGTAGACATAATGCCAATAGCAAAGATTAATGATTATTAAAGCTGGGTGGTAAGAATGTGGAGTTTCATATATTATTCTTTCTTCTTGTGTGTTTGAGTTTTTGTAAAAGAAAATTAAGGAGTCCTGAAACTGTAGGATAAAACATAATTCGAGACAGCAATTACATATAGCTTCTGCAAGTGGTTTTGTTGGAGCTGAGAAATAATTTTTTAGAGGGGTGCTTGCAAGAAAGGAAATAGAATAGTGACTTTTTACAAAGGTATGAAACATTATAACTACCTGTGTGCTTATAGCAAGGAGCCATTAGAAAGGAAAAGCTGTGCACCGAAGGAAAAGGAGAGGATTGCTGGACAGATGACTGAGCAGATAAAGCGGAAGGGAATCAGCCACACAGTGGATAGTTACACTGCGCAGAGGGCAGAGTACAGATTTAGGAGTTGGTCTCTAAGCATTACTGGTGCTAATTGTGTTACATGGATAAGGAACTATGTGATTTTTATTCCAATTGTGTCTGTTTCCTTAGTAAGTAAAATAAGCAATCATAAGCTCCAAGCAAAGATGAGTAAAAGGGTGTTTTAAATTTAAGAAGGGAGATCTTTTGTAAAATAGACAGGGACCAAGAGATGAAAGGCGGGGGAAAGAGGAGAGGGGAAAGGACATAAAAAGAATGAAGATGTATTTCCTAGCTATACTTGCTCTTCACAATGAAGGCAAACATTATGTACGGCAAATATGCACTATTTTTTTTTTAAATAAGAAGGAGCTATGAAGTAGTTACCTACAACAGCAGCAGTAAAAAGATTAAGATTTCTAGTAGGTCCATCACAATGGTTGTGTACTTTTCTCCAATAGAAACAGAAGTGTGGGTGTAGATGCAGGAAACAAAGAGCTGGATTCCTTTAGGGACTGGGGATTTTAGATTTATACAATAGAAAGTAAGTATCTGACCATGGTAACACATTCCTGTAATCCCAACACTCAGGGAGGCTGAGGCAGGACCATTGGAAGCTCATGCCTAGGCTGGGCAATTAAGTCACTTAGCAAGAGCCTGTCTCAAAGCAAAAATTTTAAAAGATTCTGGGGATGTAGCTCATGCAAAGGCCCTGGTTTTCCTCCCCTGTACAAAACAACAACAACAAATAGAAAACAAAATAACTAAGGTTATATGCAAGGGAGTGACCCTAAGGAGGGGAGAGTGTAAAAAAGTTACATTTTCAGCGGGAAATAGGTCCCAGCATATATAGAATCTAATAAGAATGTGAAGGTGGGCAATGACTCTGCTTCATATTTACTGCATTAAAATTTAAATTATTGTTATTAAACACAGCACAAAGGTGAAGACCCTTTGGATTGTAAAAAACTTACATTTATGTACAATACGCTTCACATATAATTATATTTTTGAACTCCTTAAGAAAACAAGAAATAAACACAATTCATACACAATTCACAGGACAGGCTAAGAAATATGAAATGAGTTTTCATTTTGCTAATAGTAATAAAAAATGTTATGGTCACAATAAAGTACCATTTTATGATAACTGAGTTGGCCAAAAATTTTAAAGGTGTTTACAACGAAGAGCTCACAAGAAAGGAAGCATCAGGAATGCGTATACACTGCTGCTGGTAAGATGGGGACTCGATGCAACTACTGTGAGAATGTGTAAAATAGTATTGTTTGTTAACAAGAGAGAGAAAAGAAGAGAGAAAGAGAGAGGGAAGAAAGGAAGGGAGAGACACAAATAAAGAGAGGGACAGATGGAGGGAGGCAGACAGACAGAGGGAAAGAAGCTGAAGGAAAAGGGATTGAAGGAAAAGGGAGAGAAGAGAGAAAGATGTTTATCTATTAAGAGGAAAATAATTAAATGTCAGTGTATTCATACCATACAGGACATGAATTAGAATAGATAAATAGCATGAGCAACGTTAAATGAAAATGAAGTTGCACAATGAAGCCAATTATATAAAGGTTAAGTACTGAAAAAAATGTGATTAAAAATATGGTAAATGCTTAAATTTTTAAAATTTTAACTGTAAATGACATTATCATTAACCTCCCTTCAAACAGTCCCCTATCTTTGGACACATTTATCTCACCATTCTTGTCCCTTTCTGAAGCAGTTCTGGAAGTGCCCATTCATGATGGCCTTTAGTTGTGGCATCACAGCCAATGTGATGTCTTGAGTGGACTCAAAACATTTACCTTTCACGATGTTTTTGACTTTGGGGAAGAGCCAGAGGTCACATGATGCCAGATCTGGTGAATACAGTGGGTGAGGACACACTACCACACTTTTACAAGCCTGCATTTCCATTAGATGTTACTTGGCAGGAAGCAGAAGTCACCCTATTTGTGATCACATCTGTTAAAGACAATCACAGAAGCGGGCTTTCAGGACTGCTTCAGAGACTGGCAAGGACAATGGAATGAGTGTCTTCAAAGTAAGGGGCGTATTCTGAGTAAATCTCTTTTACTGTAATGTTTTTTATCTAAGCATTCATTGTATATTTCTACCTCATCTCCTCCCTATTACTTAAGGATACATGAATAAATAGAAGACTATAAAGATTCATGAAAGTGCTAAATAACAATTTTAGGATAACGGTTGCTCCTAGAGGAGATAAGCGTGGCACGCAGAGGTTTGAAGAGATTTAGCTGTGCTTACAAGGTACTGATCCGGGTAGTAAATAGATGGGTATTTCATACAGTATTCCTTGCATCCTTTCAAATACCTTAAAAGTTATTTAATAAATGTTAAACCTAAACCCTGCTATTATACTAACTGACCAACTCAGAGCTACTACTCTCTTTTTCTATCTTTCCTCACTTCTCTGATTCATCCATCTTTTCCTTTTTGCCCCCTCACTCCCACAGATATTGGTTACTGGGTACCAGGTACAGTGGTGAAAAACTCTGCACATTTCTCTCTGGATGTTTATCTTCTCCTAGTATTCTAAGTCATTTGAAAGGATCACACTTAGGATCCTTAGGATGTGTATGTGGATAGGTAGTTTCCTTGTTCTCTAACCATTAAAGGAGGTAAAGATATTAGAGCAACCATTGTCTTTCAAATCCATTTAGTCCCATGAAATCTCCTTAGTTAAACCCAGTAGTTCTTCATCTCCCCAGGGCAAGCAAAAACTCTTACTTAAATCATATTATGAAGTTTGATGGTTAGGCTAATTTCCCAAAGTTTAAGGTTTTCTATCCATGTTTCTATGCAGGTTATTTTGTTTGTTAGTTTCTAGGTGACAAAATATGCCATCCTAGTTCAGAGGTATTTGTCATATGGACCTTAAACTTTCCCTTCCTAATCTCAACTTATATCCTTTTAAATTATTAGCCAGCACCAGGGCACCATTTCAGTCACTTCTCTAAGGACCCAGTAGCAATTTGAACAAACATAACAGACAGCAACCCCTCATTTCTGCAATTTCTTGTCTACTCTCTCTTTACTTAAATCATCTTTAGGGATTCCTCTTTTCCTTAGATCAAGTTCATGAATGAATTTGCAGCTGTCATTCTGACTGGCAGCAGAGACAGTTGTTAACATACATGACCCAAAATAAAATAAGTCTCAAATTTTGCAGAACTAGATTTACTATATTGCCATGGAAATATCATAGCACGTATAATATATTTCCTCTGCTTTTGTTTTGGTGATATCTTAAAATGCAGAATAATCATATTGACCTACTTATAAATAAGCGTTTTTGGTTCATCTGATTAAGACAAGATGCCAGTTGTGAACGTGTGGGGCACCTAGACAGAAGTTTAAATGAGCTTGGAAGAGAATACTCAAAAGAGAAAGTGTTGAAGTTAGAATTGGGGTTAATTTAAGCTATGGAGACAGTAATGTGTATTTTGGAAGCAGATACTTTTTCACAAAGGAAATAATAAAATAAGGGCGTGAAATCTACACATGATAGTCAGCAACTAAGTAATTTTAAACTTGATACATCACTGTGTTCCTGCACTCGACATGCCCCAAGTTATCTTCAGGAGTCATTATGGCAACTCCTGCTGTCAAAAATGGGGTCTCAAAATAGGTCTCTCGTTAAAGGTGCCCTCATAAAATGGGATGAGCAAAGACTAAAAACCTTTTAATTTAATTTATTCTTTACTTATTCATTAATCAATCATTAATTATATGTGCAGAATGTGCCAGAAAGTTTCTAGGCATGGCGATGAGCAAGATAAGTAAGGCACAGACCCAAGGAAGTACTCTAATTCTAATTATACAGCCGTGGCTATACAAATTTTATCATCAGTCTTTCAATGTATTCTTTTATAAAGTGAAAGAAATGTAGATCCTATTAATATCATTAGTGTGAGAATGAAAGATGCATAGTAATGTATGATATGGAATGGAAAAAGATTACAAGCTTTTGGTAGACATCAACTTCTTTTTAATTAAGCTCAGATTCAAAGCCACTAAAAAGCACAGTATAATTACACATTCTATTTCCCCACTTGCAGAAAGCACACCAAAGATTCAAGGGGAATGTCAAAACAGAAGATGAAAGAGGAATGCTATAGCTGTTACGGCTGAGACCTTCTAAGTACTACTTTGTGCAGGAAATCATGTCTTTTTTTCTCCTGAGACCAAAAGAGAATGGTATGAGTGTTTGCATGCTGCAAAGAGAAAAATCTGTCTATTCCACTAGACTGTCCCAAACAATCTGAAAGGTAACACTTGTTTTCTTCAAAAAAGATGAGAATGGGGAAAATTTACTAAAAGAAAAGTTACTAAAGTATTAGACTGAAGGGTCAACTGAATGCTTATCTATTTCAAGATTTCCCCAATTTTTGACCAGTTATAATAGCCTAACTACAAAGTTAAAATCTCCAAAGAACAACGTGAACATGAAATAAATACTCCCCCAAAACAACCTTTTAAAATCCTCTCAATAAAGCTCCTCTAAGAAAAAAGGAAGAGCCAGACATGGTGACACTCACCTGTAATCCCAGCACGTGGGAGGCTGAGGCAGGTGCATCACTGCACGTTCACAGCCAGCCTGGCTTACAAAGTGAGTTTGAGGCCAGAATGATCCACATAATGAGAACTTGTCTCAAAAAGACACACACAAAAAGAGAGAGAGAGACAGAGAAAAAAAGGAAAAAAAGAAGAAATCACTGAAACACTTCAACTATTGGATGTGTTTTGTTTTGATTACTGAGAGCTCGTTACAAAAAATACTGGCAGTTATGGAAAAGTCACTATCACACAGTGTAGAAATGATAGCCAATCAGTGCCCGCAACTGCTTCGGGATTTTACAGACTCTGCCAGGAGAAGCCCTCACTGTGGAGAAGCCCTGCTGCTTTCGACGCCATCGCCTTCATCCTACTCATTGTAAAGCATTTGACATAAGTGCTGAAGAGCCAGTCACGGATGAGTTCATAGGCCCATACAGAAAGCAAACTTCATCTACTATTTTGGTAGGAAATTAACTAATTCCTGAAGATGATCTTATAGTGAGTTTGAACTCAGTGTCAGAGCTGCCATCAATTTCCTAGTTCTTCCTGAGACCTGCAGAGTCCTCTACATTTCCTGATCCCCCAGGGATCCTTATCACTTAGAAGAACTGGAAAACTTACAACCTGAAGTAATCTAACAGAGTTAAGTTGGTACTATTTTAATAAATAATAATAAATTATGTAATGCGCTGTTATTATTAATTCATTTCCTCTTTCTTTCCATATGTGACACAGCAAATCATAAGGACAAGCTCTCAAAAATCAGAAGACACCTGGAAACCCCAGGGTAAAATGCTTAGAGATACCTTTGACTGCAAAAAAAGGCTGAAACTTTCTGTTAATTTTGAATCAATAATCATTAATTTCCTTTGCCCAAATAAATAGTCTTAAGCCTATTGTATATTGTTCCAGAGATCATTCTAAATATTTCTATTCATTTCTGAAATGGTATGTACTGCTTTGCTGTATCTTTGCCAATGTCTCTGGAATATTTTTCTTCTAAAAAAAAAGGAGAATATTGCCAGGTGTGATGGTACACATCTGTAATTATAGCACTCAGGAGGCTGAGGCAGGCAAATTGGCACCAGCTCAAGGTCAGCCTGGGCTACACAGTGAGTTCAAAGCCAATCTGGATTACAGACATAGAGAAAGCCTGTCTCAAAACGACAAAAAAAAGGGGGGGATGAACTATATAGTGAGATCCTGTCCTTAAAAAAGGAGAGGGAGAGAGAGAGTCAAGAGAGAGAAAAGCATTCATACACTGTCTCCTGAACTCTATGAACATAACAAATAAGGTAAGGCAAGAAACTATAAAATTTTAGTCTATACTTAATTACAAAGAATGACATAAATGGAGTTAAAGGATTCATCACAAAACCACAATCTATTGTTATGATGTCAAAGTTTCTAGTTTTTATTGAATTTTTAAAATCCGATTTAGTATGGCAAATATAACTTGTTGCTAACAGATCAAATTCCCAGAAAAATGACAAAATCAGGACTTGTTCTACTAAAAGTTAAAACACTTATTATTTTCATGTATATACATTAAATAATTTCCTCAATATGAGAGCTTTGTAAAAAATAATTATGCCTACACACTTTTGTGTCGTTGTACAGACTGAAACTAAGAAAAATATTACCGACTATTATAATACAGCGGAGAGTTGAAAGATTGCTAAAGAAGACTAGAGGTTAAGCAAAGGAGTATCTATCAGAAATGTGCTTGGGTTGAATCTCAAAGAGAAGAAAAAGAATTCTGCCACTCAGAGGAAGAGGAGGGCAAGAGGAAAGGGGGTGCCAGTGTAGGGAAAATCAAAGATAGTCAAAGAGATATGCAGAGGAAATGTATGGGCTGGGGAAGGTATGCGCTCATAACACGCCCATTGTGTCCTTCCTGTACAGTATTTCATTTCACCTACATACCTAGAGACAGATAGATGCAGATATAGATATAGATAACTAATGACCGTGGAGCCCCACCTATCTAGTAGTTCAATTCTACAGGGAACTTGTAAAGTGAAATATACAGTCCAAGACTGCTTAGCAAATACCATATGCCTTTTCTTGATGTATAGGTCTGCCACACTCTTTCTTTCCCTTGGCTTTGGAAAAGATCACATTTTTAAAAACTGAGCTTCAGATGAGGTCCCTGGGTTTGCATTTAGATCCACAAATATAAAAAAAAAAAATACCTTAAAAGGGCAAAATAATCCTGCTCAGCATGCCACCACTTCACAGATTGACAGAGCCACTCTTAGACAGGGTACAGAATACGTATTCTTGTACCATTTTATTCTAATTCTGGGGTAGATGCTTCTTGAATGGAATGGAGTGGGTTGAATCACCAGCACTATCTACCTTCCTGTTCTTTGTCTTCAGTCCCCTTCTCCAAGCTTCATATAGCTGATTTGTCTTACTAAATGGTGTAAGATGCCCTCCACAACATCGCTTCCCACATTCATTCACCCGTGCAGCAAATTTTAACTGAGTCCTCTATAGGCCAAGCATTATTCCAGGTCTATAGATTAAAATAGTGATCAAAGGTAGGCAATATAATTATGATGGATATCATGATACCATGTTAGAATAAATAAGTAATAATCAAATGAGAAAGAAGAAAATAGAAATGAAGGGGACTGAGTGAGAGTTTCATTTTTTAAAAAAGTTTTTGGCAGGCATAGTGGCACATGCCTATAAATCCCAGCACTCAGGAGGCTGAGGCAGGAGGATCGTTGAAAGTTTGAGACCAGCCTGGGCTACAAAGTGAGCCCAAGACCAGCTTGAACTGCATAGTGAGACCCTGTCTCAAAAAGACAATAAAAAAAATTAGCTTAAATTAAGTTTTTATGTTAGACTCCATTTGAGATGGTGCATTTTTACAGAAACCTGAAGGAGGTAAAAAATGAGCCATTTAGTTCACTGGACTTTAAGCCAAGAGATCAATTAACCTAACCTAAGCTAACCTGACCCTAAATAGGTAGATCTTTATGAGATTATGGCAGTAATCTGAGGAGAAGATGGTTCTTTGGACCACAGCAAAAGCAATAAAGACAAAGCTTCACTTCTGAATATATGTTGGAAATATGTGCAGAAGTCCTGACTGAGAATATAAATTTGGAAAAAATTTCAGCAAAAGAAACCAAATTATTTAGTGAAAATTTAGCAAAAAACCCCAAGTGATTTAGTTGAATTTTTAATAAGTGAATCAAGAAGTAAGGAGATAATCATAGGCTGTATCTAAATAAAGTGAAATATAAACGACATCTTGAGAGAGCAAATAAGTATCTGTTAGCCACTTAATCAGAATCACTGCACATTCTGTAAATCTTCAGTAAAGTTTTCCATATTTAAACAGAGCTAATAATGAGGAACACAGAGTGATTTGCTGTCAAAAGGATACAGCGTATCTATGTGGGAGGGAGTAGATGGGAAAAATCATCCATTCCTAGAGATGCAAAAAACATAACACAACAATTGTAAAGGGGTTAGAACTATAAAATAAATTGCAAACTGAAAAAGAATATACTCAGTGCAATTGTTCTGCAGCCATATACAATCTATTTTTTTCACTAAGTATGGAAATTTTTTAAAAAGCTTTGCATAGTCAGTTTTCTTTCATTGTGACAAAATACCTAAGGAAATCATATTAAAGGAGAAAGGATTTACTTTCACTTCTGGTTTCCAACATTTTACTGCACACCCATTTGGGCCCATAATTGTGGGCCTGACTGAAGTGCTAATGAACTCCATGGCAGGAAGGCAAGGTGGAGCTAAGCTGCTCATTCCATAGTGGCTATGGAGAGATAAAAGGGCGCAGGATGAGGCATGACCCTTAACGTCACATACCAGTGACCTCCTTCCTCCAGCCTGGCTCTACCTCCCATTCAACCATGAACTTGTAGGTAAATTCACCCACTGAAGAAGTCAGCACTCTCAGGATCTGACCACCTATCTGGGCCCCACCTCTGGGCGCTGCTACACTGGAGATCAAGCCTTAATACACGATCCTTGAGGACATTTCTGATCCAAACCATAACACACAGATAATATCCAAATAACAATGATACTTCAATCAAGCCATCTTTACCTGGAACATTTTCATCTTATGTTGAATCAATTAATTCAATATCTACCCTCCTGTTGGATCACTTAGCCAAGGTTATCGATATTAGTGTTTCTTTTAAATTAATTTCCTGAAAATGGGCTACTTTTATTACTCCTAGTGATATTACCATGGTTATATATTTCTAATGGTTTCTATAATTTCTCTCTTCCATTAATTATACCTTTTTTCAATCTCATCACCAGATTGGTATCCTAGAGAAAGATACCAGCCTTAAGAAAAGTGGCCATGTCTAAAGCATAATTATTTTTTAATGTCTTAGACAATAATCTTGATCTTGGAGAGTAATGGTTTAGTATGTCTATGAATATCTTTAACTTTTTCTTAGCAATTTAAACCTCACTTAAAATCATCGATGGCTCCTATGAAGCAACTTAAAAACCACTAGTTTAATTTGTAGGAAATCTGAGTGATGGTCCCAATTGTACAAAATAATTAAGTTAAATTAATCAGAACTCTTTAAGAGTCCTTTGTGTCTCCAGAAATGTATAGTGTTCTGGGGTTTAAGTGACATTTTTTGAAAAGCATTTTATAAACTTGAAATGCACTGCTGATACATTAAATACACCCTTACTTTGTATTGTGAGAAGGAGTTTCCCACATGCTTCACTTAGAGACTGAATGTCATCAAATTTTGGGCCCTCATATGCATAATAAAAAAGTAATATCTTCCTTGAAGTGTTGAGTGATGCAGAAGTTTGTATAAATAAAAATCCTAGGACAATCATTAACATATAATGAATATATAATAACAAGAATAACAAAACATTGCTGGAATGAATATACATACAAATATTTCACAGGGACAACTTTATTTAAGGCAGGCACTGAAGGGACTTAGATGAACATGAAAGAAAATTTAAAGCAAGCAAAACATTAATACAATAAGGATAAGTACAGGTTAAATAAATTGAAATCCTATAGTCCATCTAAAAACACTTAAATTCAAGTGTTTTTTCATCAATATATTTGCAAATAAAAACATAAATATCAGTCAGATTTGGCCAATGGTTTAGCAGTGACTCCTGAACTAAAGATACTTCTTCATATAAAATAGAATAGATTTGAATATTGGTGTGCATCTGTTTTAGTGACTTTTCTCTTTTGTTGCTGAGACAAAACACCCCACACCCATAGTTAAAGGAGGAAAAGTTTATTTAGCTCACAGTGTCTAGAGGTTTCAGTCTGTAATCAGCTGGCTCAAGGTAGGGTGGCTTTGCAGAGGGGCATCGCAGAGAACAATTCATGGTGCCCATACGGTAGCAAAAGAAACAGGGGAATTTAACAGCATCTTTCTGTCTCTTTTAAACTCTATCTAGGCTACCGGGATTAGGGCGGTGCCAAACCAGTCAGTGGACGGATTTAGTAACCACACAGCCTAATCCCAGCATCACATATTCTAGATTCAGCCACCTCTGGAAAAGCCCCACCTCTGACCATATGAGGCTTTGGGGGGACACCTAGACACAAACCATAACAGCATCTAAACAGTGAGTAGGAGTGAACACTACTTCAACTTTCAGAGGGAAAATCAAAGAGGAAATACAGTTATGTTCATCCACTATTAGCAAAGACTCGATTGTATAGAAATCAGAGTAGGCATTTTAAAACAGAAAATTTTAAGCAAAAGATGAATTGATCAGATATTAGTTCCCTGAAAGAGTACCAAAGGAACACTGTGGTGAATCAGAGACAGCAAGTGCAGAAACCTGAAAGAACAAAAGAGAAAATAGTGAGTTACTACATCCTAGAATTTTGGAAGAGAAGCGCCATGGAGCTGGCGCTTGGTCTTCTGAGGAGGAAGAAGTGTTTGATTCCTGATAGTTTCTGAGAGTCACTGGAGGGCTGGTACAGGGAGGACAGACAGACAGCAGAGGCTGGTGCCACCAACTGCGACACTGACAGGAACAGGAAAAGGAGAAGGAAGTACCTTCTCCTGAGACCCAGCTTCATGTCTCCCTCCAGGGCTTCTGTTTCTCAGAAGTAAGAGCAAGCCAGAGTCTGGAAATTTAGTTTGCAAAATGACAACCAAAGAAGCAATAATCTCAGACTTAAACGGAAATACAACAGACAGCCTGCACTCTCCTCTGCCAGCCTTCCTGCATCTTTTATGACAGAGGAAGTGAATGCTTCCGCTGGTGACTTGGGTTCAAGGTCACTCACTGCTCACAGAGCACCTGGGGTCTTCTGTACTCTTTCTTTTGGAAATACAAAGCCATAAGTACTACCACGAATGAGATTAATATTAACATTTCACTATATGAGATTAATGAGAGAAACATTACTTTTTAAAAATATTTCTTCAGTGTTTTAAAATCAAGGACACTACGTTGTACGGTTTCAATGTGCCAAGTGTGATATTTGCCATGTAATATTTCCACTAGAGACAAAATGCACCACCAATGAGCTCCCCCTGCCTCTCTTTCTGTTAAAATTTAACTTATGAGGAAAGGAGAAGAGACTCTCATGTATTAGTTTTCTGTTTCTGTATTAATTTTTTGTTAGCCCAAAACAAAACTTTGTAAGTGGAAATAACAAATTATTTCATATTTTCTATGGTCAAGGAGCCCAGTTATGAGTCAGCTAGGTCCTCTGCTCAAGATAGAGAAGGCTGAAGTCAAAGTATCATTCATTATTTTCTTCTCACCCAGTGCTCTAACTTCTCTTCTAAACTCTCACATTTTGACAAAACTCACAATATCGTGAGAAAAAGACCCGTTTTCTCTGTAACTGATGGTCAGAAACTTTCAGCCACTGGAGACTGCCTCTTTCTATCAGCAGTTCAGAGCATAGCTGTTAGTTTTCCCCTAGAAACACTGTCCAAATTTTATTCTGTGCATTTTGTCTCCGGTGGAAATATCACATGGCAAATATTGCACTTGGCACACTGAAGTCGTATAATGCAGTGGCCTTGATTTTAAAACAGTGAAAAAATGCATTTAAAAAATAATATCTTTCTCTCATTAATTCATACAATTAAATATTAATGTGAATAACAGGATGGTTTGAATCTATTTTGTCTTATTTTCTAATTTAAATACATGTATATTCATATAGATGCTCAGATTCTTTAAATCAAGTTGTACAGGTTGATCTTCACTTACTACTTTCTCTTTTAAAGCTTCTAAACAACCCACTGGCCAAAGAAGAAATTCCAATGAAAATTAAAAGAATTTAGAACAGAAAAAATATAATACTTCAAGTTCTCCCTTTCTTGCTGTGATGGTATTTAAAGTTTAATTTGTGGCCTAAAACATTAATTACAAAAGAAGAATGGCTAAAAATCTATTATCTATACATATCAAAAGCTGGAAAAAGTACAGTACATTAAACCCAGACATAGGAAGTGAAGATAAGAGGAGAAGTGAATAAAATAACAAATGTAACCTAGAGAAAATAAATAAAATCAATGTTGATTATTTGATTTAAGAAATACAATTGATAAAAGGATTGATCAAAAGTAAAAGAATGAATTTAAGAGTATCAGCCATGCAAAGGAAACATTGCTACAGATCTTACAGACAGTAAAGCAAAAATAGGAAGATTTTATGAAGAACTTCTTGCCTGAAAATTTGAGAATTTAGTTGAAAATGACAAATTTCTAGGAAAAAGGAAAGGTCCAAAGGTAAATGTCCTTTTCTACTAGAGAAATTGAATCTGTAACTTAAAATCTCCGTGCAGACCAGACAAGAAAAAAAACTAAACAAATACATTTCCAGATGAGTTCACCAATGAATTTTATCAAATATTTTTTTAAAATGATTCCAATGTTACTTCCAAATTTTCATAGAATAAAGAGTAAAGAACTTCCTGACTAATTTAGGAAGTCAAAATAACCTTGAGACCAAATCTTATTGACTACAAAAAAGGAAATATTTTGTCTAATTTCACTAACCTAGTTTTTAAAATTCTAGAACTGTAAATATAAATACAAAGAGCAACATACCATAGCAATTTGGATTTATTTCAAGGATTCAAAATTAACTGGAAATCTACCAAAGCAGCTCAACCTCGTAATAGAATAAAGAAGAGAAAAAGCAGAACATAATTATCAATAGAGGTAGAACAGCTCAACAATTCATTAATGAATATGTATATATATGCATATATGGATGTGTCTAAGTATATGTATCTCTGTATGTGTTTGTAAATTAATTATGTTGTATCTGAAGCATTACACATGGACAAACCAACTGAACAGGATAAAGAGTAAACATCAAACCCATGTGTTTATGATCACCTGATTTATGACACCAATCAATGCAACATAGTGAAGAAGATGTCTTTTTCAGTGAATTATGCTAAATCAATTGGAGAGCTATATAAGAAAAAATAAATCTCAGCAAATACCAAAATCAAGTTCCATATGAATTGTGGATTTAAATGTGAAAGGTCAAACAACAATAAAATTCAAGACTAATATACTATTAAGGAACATCTACATGATCTTGGATTACACAAAAATTTCCATTTTCTCTGTGTGTGTGTGTGTGTGTGTGTGTGTGTGAGACACTAAAGATCAAACCCAGGGTTTCCTACATGTTTGACAGCTGATCTACCACATAGCCACATTCCCAGCCTCCAAAGATTACTTAACGGGACATAGAACACATTAAGTATAAAAAATGTACTAACTACAAAATAAAAAATTGATTGCAAGACTTTATTAAATTAACATCTTCTCTTCACCATGAAACACATAAAATGTAGATATTTGTGTTTGTGTATAATATGTAAACATTAACACCTACAAGCACACATGTACACATGTATATTTTGTAACATTTATATATAATGTGATGTGCTTACATTTGAATCTTTGTGCACTATTGATGTGAATGTAAAATTGTGCAAACACTATGAAACACTAGCGTGGAGAATGCCTCAAAAGAGTAAAACTAGAATTAACATGTGATCCACAACCTCTACTCCTAGATTCATAGATAGATAGATGATTGATAGATTGATGATAGATAGGTAGATAGATAATAGATATGTTTGTGTACATGAATGTCAAAAATTTGAAATCAAATCATCATATCAAAGAGACATTTTCATTCCTATGTTCATTGCAGCATTTTTCACAATAAGCAAGATATGGAAGTTATTGGTCATTATCAATGAATAATTTTTTTTAAAAACCTGGAATCCAACTCAGGTCCTTGCTCTTGCCAGGCAATCCTTGTGCCACTGAGATATCTACCTGACCGTCAATGAATAAATTTTTTAAATGTGGCCAGTAACATGGTTCAGCAGCATAGTGCCTTCCTGGCAAGCACAAGGTCCTGAGTTCAATCCCTGATACCCCCCCAAAAAAGAAAAAAACAAATTAAATGTGATATGTACGTACAATGTAATACTATTCAGCTTTTTAAAAAAGCAAAATCTTTCTACTTGCAACACTGATGAATCTGGGGAGCATAATGTTGAATGGAATAAGCCAACCACAAAGAGAAAAATACTATGTGATTCTGCTTTTATAAGAGATCTAAAATAATCCAACTCAGAAGCAAAGAATGTATCAAACGTAATCAATGTAATCAAACTCAGAAGCAAAGGACCTAAGACCTGGTAAATGGAGAACTGTTAGCAATGGAACACATTTTCATTAATGGAAGCAGAGCAAGTTTAAAAGTTGGCTGTTCAACCTGTCCATATCTAAAAATACTGTACAGTGTACCTAAAAAATTGTTGAGGCCAGACCTTCTCATTGTAAATGTTTTTACTAAAATTTTAAAAGTACAAAATAACTTGAATAAAAAATATGTAAATCACAGAAGAGATGATAAAATATCAAACATTATTTTTCATACATAAAACAGATTGATAAATTAACAAGTAAATTAATAAATTCTCACTTGAATGAGGCTGGTGGTTATGTATTCTGTGTCTACATCTGAGTGGTGGCTATAGAATGGCCCCACTTAGTGAACATATATCAAATGAAACACATAAGATTTTGCATTTTTATGAATGCATGCTAAGCTTCAATTAAAAAAATATCACAAAGGGGTATGGTGGTGTTCACCTGTAGTCCTAGCAGTCAGGAAGATCACTGGAGTTTATGCTTTGGAGACCACCTTGGCAAATGGTGAGACCCTGTCTCAAAAAAACAAGCACAAAAAAATAATAAAATAATGTAATTTAAGACTCTCCTGATGACTATCATTAATAATCTACATCACTTAATTAAAACTACTAAGAGAGTATATCCCAGGTGCCCTCATCGGCCACACACAAGGATCACCATGTTGTATTTCTTGCATATATAGAATATTTGTTTGTCAGTTATACCTCATTAACAATAAAAACTAAAAAGAGAGTGTCATTACCTGGTAATGCACATGCTAAAATATGCTTGAAGACAAGGATGTCTCAAGTGCCCTTTCTGTGAGTTGGCATAAAATGTGTACAAGGAATAGCTACACCTCATCCCCCAGATATGGTAAATATAGAGCCTCAAGCTCCTCATGAATTAGTTCTTGAAAAGGGCTAAATCAAACTCCACAGTGCAGAGACCTAGAACAAATAGCAGAGAGTTACTGGCATCCTGGTAAAACTACAAGTGTTTTTTCTCTTCTTTTTTCTGTTTTTCTTTTTGTGTATGTGTAACTTTATTCTTCTCAATTTTACAAAATCTCTGGCAGGTATCAACAATGTCACCTATAACATATAACACATCAAAAGCTACAGGAATTCAGAATTCAGTCATTTTTTTCTCCTCATTTTGTCACAAACATACCTTCCTATATATTGTCTTACCTCTGACACTTTTTGAAAAATGTTAAAACGCACATAACTCAAGACAAAACAATAAATTTAACTTTTGATATGCAAAAGACATCTCACTCCTTGAAGATAAACTAGGCCAGACAGATATTGTAGGATTCCCATCTCTCTTGGGAGAGCAAAATTTTGGATTTAAATTCCTTTGAAATTGAATTTAAAATTCTTACGTTTAGAATCAAATTTCTTCCTGGAAATGGATCACCAGGAATTCATATTGTTCAAAATAGCCCACTTTAATAAGATACTATAGTATTTAGAATATTTGGAATCTGTTTGTGTTTAAAACCCAACATCTCGTGTGCTCTATGACCAGGATACTTCGACTTGAGGTAAAAATCATACATTTTTGGTATGAGGGGCAGTGTAACCTCAGAATTCATAAGCAGTACTCTAGTCCTTTTTTAGAATCAGTGTAGGCAAAAACTTAACTGATACTTTCTGGCTATAAGAAGCTGCCCCACGGGGCTGAGGATTTAGCTCAGCTGCACAGCACCTGCCTGATAAGCGCAAGGTCGTGAGTTCGATTCCTGCTGCCGGGGGAAAAAACAAACAAACAAAAAAAAGAAGCAGCTGTCCCGCAAAACAGACTTCAATGACGGGACTCGAGGGCATAAAAGCCGGGAAGGGAGGCCCCCTGCAGCACCTGGAGAGCTCTCCTGTGCTTTAGGAGTCCAGTGTGAGTCCCAGGGAAGAAAAGCGTTCACGTGCCCTAAGCTTCGGTTTGCTCTGCGCAGCCCGCGCCCACCGCTTTCACTCACAACCGTGAACTTCTTGGTGAGTTTAGGTAGCTTCCTTTCTCTCTCTCTTTGGTTGTGCCCTCCAGTTTTCCTTCCTTTTTCTTTTCCCACGTGGAAAGCTTACTGAAGCACAGTGATCTGTCCTACAGGAGAGCCCTGAAGCTGTCCAGGGACAGCTGCCTGAGAATAGACACTGAACTATGAGGGAAAAATACCAGTCGGTGTCTTCAATCAAGCTTTAATAAGGAATTCTGTAGTACTGCTGAACAAACCTATTCTTTATGTCTTCTCATTGTAATAACTGCAAGAGGGGGAATTGAGTCAAGTATTCAAGATCCCACCAAAAAAAATTAAAAATTCTTCTGGCTATAATCTTTTCAACATCTGAAAATAAAATACCTTTGGATTTTCATTTTGTACAGGACCTTTTTCACAATTTCTTAAACCATGTTTATTTTGTTGTATTTTATTGCCCTGATTAAGGTTTTCTTAAGTTTTATGATGGCTGTGATTTCTTTTTACAATCCAATCCTTTTCCAATCCTCCAATTCTTTTTTTTTTTTTAACTCTTATTAATACGTGTTTGTTTGCAGTGCATTCACTGCAGGAAATAGTACATGTGTGCAGCACACCTCAATTCCCTTCTCCCCCCCTCAACCCCCATTTTATTTTGCCAGCATTAGATTCCTTCATTTGTAAGACCTTATAAAGTTAATTACTATATATACAAATTAAAAACCAGACTAATAGACCAAAGAACATAAAACATGTAAGACAATTGTGCTAAATGATGGTACACTTTCAAATATATTGTCCACACTAAATTATGATACCTTCTTCCCCTCTTTTTACATATTATCTTGTAATTTCTCTTGTGTTCACACTGCTCTTGAAACATTGTAAAACAAAATCATCAAATTCCTAGTTTTTATTCTGACCCTTCCCTCTGAAATGTATGAAATCCTCTCTTCTTATGGCATATAAGATAGTGCATTCTATCCACGCTGAAACTGGAATTCCTCATTACTTATTTCATTAGTTCTCACAACTTAACAAAAAACAACTCTAGTGCCTCTGCTTTCAGTTAGTTTTCATGACATCTTAGCTAAATTACCCAAACTGTTTCTTACCTGTCATACCTTCCTTCTTCTTTAGGAGTGTAAGGTTTTATATCGATTTTTTTTCATTTTAGCAAATGCATTGTATTAACCATGATTTCCATGAAGGCTGACAAGACCATTAATGCTTATATAAACAAGAGCATTAATGCTTAGATTATTCTATCTAATAAAAATGGAACCATTTATGTAATAGGTTGAAGGGCTACAGTTACTGTGATCTTAAGCTATAGAGTGATAAATTCTGTATTTTGAGATACATTCATTTTGAATTTAACATAAATATACTTACTTGATTAAATCTCTCTGTTCTCATCATAAAAATTGTGACAAACTAGTTTAGCAAAAGAATGAAGATGAGTGGAGGTCTTATTTCTTTCTACTAAATTCAGCCATTATAGGGGCTGGGAATTTAGCTCAGCAGCAAAAGCGCCTGCCTGGCATGTGCAAGGTCGTGAGTTCGGTTCCTAGTACCGGAGAAAAACCAAAAAAAAAAAAAAAAAAAAAAAAAATTCAGCCATTATAGATACGGTAAATGGACTTACTTTTCTTCACTGAAAACCGTATTTTTTTCCCAGGTCACTGTCATTCCTACTTTTAATTTTTTTTAATTTTTCAAGTGACAGTATTATTCTCTGTGGATTGGATATTATGCAGTGTGTACAGTCAGTAACATTCACTAAAATATGTTGTCATTGATGGTTTTTATTGGAAATTTTAACTTATGATCTCATCAACTCTTTAAGAATTAAAAAGCATCCAGAATTATTAGGTAAGCAACACATCATAAACAAATCATAATCTCCAGGCCTCATTTTCAAGATTAAGTACATAGTTCCAACAGAGGTCTATGGAATTCATAAGGTCAGCTGATCAATTTTTAACTATAAATATAAAAGGGTTATATACAATGTTATTTAAAGAGATTTTCATTAGCAATATGGTGGAGGGTGAAGGCTAATAAGATCATTTAAAAATTAACAAAACTTTTTTTGCAGAGTGTACAATATAGTTGTATTAAGCATATATTAATTGATTTTATTTTCATTTTTGTGTCTTGAATTTCTATTACTAAACAGAAACAGATTTAAAGAAAGAAAGAAAAAGAATTGAGTATTCTCCAAGTCTCACAGACCCCATCTGAATTACCTGGAGACTCTTATTCCAGGGCAGCCCTCCAGTACAACTGCTGTGGGCATCTGCTTACATAAAAGCATCACTTTCTGACCATAGTTTACCACCAGCAGAAATTGGTAACGTCTGCAGTGAATTCTTATTGTCTAACACAATAATTTAATATCTGCTTTTCTTTTCTAAACTGGATTCTGTCATGGTTTGTGTCTAGATGTCCCCCCAAAGCCTCACATACTTGTAGATGGGGCTTTTTCTGAGGTAGCTGAATCTAGAGTTTGTGATTGATTCACGGTTCAATGCTAGGATTAAGGGCCCTGGGATTAAGGGTGGGTGATTGCTGGATCAGTCCACTGACTGCTTTGGCACTGCCCTAATCCCTGTAGACTGGGTACAATCTAAGGGACAGAAAGAGGATTTTCCCGCTCTCCATTATTGCTTTTGCTGTCTTCTGCTGCCATAAATTATTGCTCCTCTGCCATGTGCCACCCTGCCTTGGAGCCAAAGGACTGTGGATTGAAGTCTTTACAAAATGTGAGCTAAATAAAATTTTCCCCTTTAACTTTGAGTATCAGGTATTTTGTCTCAGCAAAGAGAAAAGTAACTAAGGCAGAGTCTTTCCCCAACTTTATAAAAATAGGTGAAGCAGTATATTTGTTTAATTGCCTTTTCAAAAATTCTCTTGAATCTATCAAGCATTTCTATTATTCTTATAATTCATTAGCTGTTGCATCTGTATTATTTCTCTAGAAAAATTATAACAATATGATCAGTAAGTTTCTGATTTGAGTTTATCAAATGAGATACAAACTTACTGCTATTTTTCCTATATGTTACCTCTTCATCTTAAATTATTTAAAAATCGTCCATACTTAAAGTATCTCTTTACAGTCATTTCCATCACATAGAAATCTTCAGTATATATTTGAATTTGTCTCTGTATTTTTTTCTTTTTTTCATGAGCTATGCATGAACTCTGCACTACATTAATATATATAAGAACAATTTTCTTCCTGGATCCCTTCCACAGGAGTACAATGGAAATTCTTGTTTTCTTGCTTATCCACATATTTTAAGTCAGCTTGTCATATTTTATTAAAAGTCCTATTTGAGTTTTGACTGGAACTGCATTATTCTCTTGATGAGTTTAGATATAAATAACATTTCCTATGGTGTCTATATTTCATTAATTTTCTCTGTAAACAACATAGGCATGTTTGGTCTCATTTATTATTGCTAAAACCATGGTAGTGGTTGTATAGTTCTTAATTCTAGAAAAATATATTACAGAAGCTTATTCATTTCAATTATTTCTCAACATATAGATTTTGTTCCATCATTCTATTTAGAGTATGTTAAGTAGTTAAATTTGTGAGTCTTTCAATCCTGTGCCTTTCATGGTTTTTCCACACTATGATCTTCACTCTGATTCATTAGAAGTGATATTGGGTCTAAAAGAATATTTCTAATATTGTATCACTGATGATGTTATTATTCACAGTAAGATGGGAGAGGGCCCAATCTGTTGTGAGTTTGTTGTAGTTTACATTATGGATCTTTAATTTTTTAAATGTTTTTAATGAAAAGAATAGGAAGTTTTTCTTTTACTCTTTTAATAATTATATACAGTGTGTATTAAAATCAAACATGCCTTACAGATTTTGATATTTTCTAGATTGCCATACTCTCTTTCCCTACATTTCATCTATAATTTTGTAACCAGATCCTCCTAGCTCTTGAATCCTTGTTTCCAGGCAAAGGAAGATTGAAACCCACAAAACAGCAAGCAGCAAGTGTGGGGATCGGCCAAATATGAGTCTCCTAGAAAGAATGAAAGAGTTCTCCATTTGTCTGTGAGGGGTGAAGAAAACACAGATGTTTAAATCCATTGGCCTTCGTACAGTTTTTTGACTGTTGAACATGACATAAGACAGGGATGCTTCTGATTGCAGGAGGCCTTTGATGTCCAGAAAGGGAGCTGCTTCCTTTGCATGTCATTTCATTCAAGGTCTCCCTTGGTTAAGGACCTATTCTTTGTCTCTTGCATTCCAGTAGCCCCAGATGGATGGTCAGTTTGCTTAATGATTTGGGACCTTTTGGTATGTTACCTTACTTAAACCCTGAATTTTAGCTTCCTTTAGGTTACCTATTCAGGACCTGTGCCCTCTCTGTCTAATTTCCTCTATCTGCTGGCTTCGATTTCATCTGTCTCCCAGGTATAATTTCCTTTTATCTTATGTGGTTTAGAATCAGGATTATAGGAGGCTCATAGATTGAGAAGTGCTTATTCTCATTATTTTTATTCTTTAAGTAACTTGTTCAAGATGAGATGTTAATCTATATAAATCATAGAAGTTGCTTCTAAAATAATCGGTTAATATTTTATGATATCTTTGGAGAGATACTGTTTGATTTACTTAACTGATTCAATTTATTTAATGTTCATAGGATTTCTCAGTGTTCTTATTTCTTCCTGAGTAGGTTATGGTGAGTCAGGTTCCTAGGAGATTTGCCCACTCAGTATTTTCAGATATGTTGACATACATCTGTTCACAATCTATGTTCTCTTACTATCTTTTAAATCTGCTATATCCACTTTCATTTTTTACATTACATTTACTGTGTTAGCTTTCTGCTGCTGTGACAAAATATCTGAGAATAACAGTTCAAGGAGGAATGGTTTATTTGGCACCTGGTTTTTGCCCAAAGGTCACCTGCCTCTGTTGATGTAGGTCCAAATCAAGGCAAGGGCACAAAATCAAGGTACTGGGAGTGTATGGCAGAGGAGGCTGCCTGCTTCATAATAGCCAGAAAGTAAAAAGGAGATAGGGAAGGGCCAAGGGGAAGCTATGGACCCCAAGAGCAGGTCTCCAATTGATATAAGAGAAATATAACTCCCAAAGGGCTAGGTGTTGGATCTGCCAGGTTTGTGTCCCCTGAAATTAGAAAATGAATTCCCAAGCAATAGCACCTGAGAGATGGGGTTTCGGAAGTGGGTTGCCATCAAGTTCTTTTGTTAGAAAATATTTTATAGGCCAAAGATATGAGGTACATACAAAGTGACTCAAATTATAATCAACCAATAAGAGTACAAGTAAAACCAATTTGCTAATGTTGGAACCAGGGACAGAGCAAGAGCCCATGGATCACATCATTAACCTTGGCTTATCTATGACTTCTAAAACAAGAACATTCTGGAGAAGGGATGGGCTCAGACGTTCTAGTTGCCCACCTAGGTGTCTGACGTATATCTGGATTAAATGGATTGGATAGTACAAATTATACTATAATCTTAAATTTCCACTCATCCCTTGGGAAGTATGTAAATCTGACAATTGTGATTTTAATCTCAGGGCCTTGCCTTCTTCAGATGTGTCTCTAGCAAAGTTCTGATCTCTCCACCATTGACTGATTGCCTTGAGAGCCCAGTCCTTGACTGTATATTAATTTTTATCTAATTTAGCTGCCTATAATACAATGGCCCATGCTCTTTAAGGAGGTTCATCTTTCTAAGTTTCCATCACATCTCAATTGTCTATCAAATTATGAACCCATAATGAATTATGATTCACTAGGGTCCATAATTAATCAATGAATTAGTCCATTGCAGTCAGAGCCCTAGTCATCCAACCACACCCCAAGAGCCCCAACTCTGAGCTACATTGTGAACCAAGCTTGCAACACACAGCCACTAGGGGCCATTTCAAATTTATACAGCATGTTCTCATTTGTTTTTCTTTTTACACAATTCTGTTAAAACTAATTTTTTTAGAAGTACCTAATAGTCATTGTTTGGCTTAATGATTCTTTTCTACTGTGTATTTGTTTTATATTTTATTAATTTCTACTTATATCTTTATTAAATTAATCTTTCAAATTTACTAGAAGCCTATGTCCTTGTTATCTTACTATTTTATTTTACCTAAATTGGAGGCTGAGCTGATCAATTAATCCTCTTTATTTGATACAAGCACTAAAGACTATATTTTTAGTTCATCAACTTAGTTATATCATTTGTTACCAATATGTAGTATTTTAATATAATGCAGGACATTTAAAAATATAACTTGCTATATTTTTTATTTAATCAACTTAGTTCTATCAATTAATGTCAATGTATAGTATTTTGCTACCATGCAGAAATTTTTAAAAATTTAATTTACTCTTTAATTTTTTATTTGAAGGCATACATTTTTAACTTTATAGTGCAAAAAGAGGTTTTCTTAACTACCTTTTTATAATTGATTTCTAGTTTGTTTTAAATTTGCATTAGGGGGGCTGGGAATTTAGTTCAGTGGCACAGCACTTGCCTGGCAAGCACAAGGTCATGAGTTTGATCCCCGGTACCAGAAAAAAAAACAAAAATAAAAATAATAAATTTGCATTATGAATTGTGGTCAGAAAACTATTCTGGACATAAATAAATGTGTTTTAAAATGCAACCATTTCCTGACGGTTTGAGACAGGATTTATATTTTGTAAACATCGGCTTGATAAATATATATTATTATATAAAGTTTAATAAATGTATTATTCAAATGTCATTTGATTTAATCGATGTTCACTTCAGATATTACCTGCACATAATAATAATTATTATACCTTCCTAATAAACTCACCTTTTTATCTGTATGTAGTGACTCCCTTTGTATTTGGCAATTTTCTTGTATTAAAGTCTATCTTGGGGCTGGGGATTTAGCTCAGCGGCAAAGCGCCTGCCTGGCAAGCACAAGGTCGTGAGTTCGGTTCCCGGTACCGGAGAAAAACCAAAAAAAATAAATAAATAAATAAATAAATAAAGTCTATCTTTTCCTTTCACAGTAACGTCTATTATATTCTTGATATAGTTTCTGTCTGCCTTACACCCACTGTATATGTCTTCTTCTGCCCTCCTGTATTTCTATATTATGAAGGAACGATTCAACCTACATACATTTATTGGGGTACTGATATATTGGGCTTTGTTACATCATTTTATTTTAGATTTCCTACTATCCCTGCTTTTGTAATAGAATTATAATTTTTCTTTGCTTCCATTTTAAATGAGTTTTTCATTTTGCTGCTTGCTTTCTTTTTTTCAGTATTGGAGATTGAACCCAAGGCCTTCACACTGAGCTACATTTTAAGCCCACTTTTAATTTTCTTTTTCTGAGGCAGTTTCACTAAGTCCTTAGGAGACTCAGTATAGGCTAGAAATTGTGCTCCTCATACCTCAGCCTCGCAGAGTGCAGTGATTACAAGAGTACAACACCAGGCCTAGCTTATTTCCATGCATTTGAGAGTTACTTGCACAACTTCATCACAAGTACTTAATTTTTAAGGCTTTAAATATGATCAGTAAATCAATTCTCTTCTCACATACTATGAAATGGAATACTTTATACAGTCCAGTTTATGTGGTATTATCTACTTCTAATTAGACATTAATATTATTATTGCATGCAATTGACATGTATGGATATTTATCCAGATGTTTACCAGTTTATTTGCTTGCCACTATGATAATTAAACTGAACTGTAAATTGACTGGCTTGGAAGGCACCTAGGAGCTAACAAAGCAGGCTGGTGGTGAGGCAGGTGTGACTTCAGGGACTACATGGTCCCTCACCCATGCCCTGTAGCTCAGTTCCCCTGTCCTGCTTCCTGGCCATCGGGAAATGAGAAGCCTTGCTCTGCCATACCACACCCTTCCATCCTGGTACTTCTGCCTTGGACTTGGCCAGATATGGACAGAAACCTCTAAAACATGGTACCAAATAAATTATTTTCTCCTTTAAATGTGAGTGTCTGTATTTGGCCCCCGGCAATGGAAAGCTGATCAACATTTCATTTCTTCTTATATACCAGGATTTTTTCAGGATCACTTTGCTTCTTGCTAAAATATGCATATCCTTTGTAAGTTCTTTTCATAAGTTTGTGATGATAGCAAAGGCTTTTGCTTGCAAGTAACTTTACTTCTCCATCATTCATAAAAAATTTTTTGCTGAGTTGAGTATGTAAATCCTTTTCACACTTACAAGTTATTTTCCACTATTGTCTGTGTTACTCTTGCAGCAGCTGTTATCAGTATAATTATTGTTCATTTCAAGGTAATTTCTGGCTTTTGAAGAAATATAGGGAGATTCTTCTTTGTTTTTGCTTTGGCTTGATGCAGTTATTTCACTATAAAATATCACTGCAAATTTTGGTTATCTTTTCATTTCTCCTATTTACTATGCATAATGATTTTTGTATTATACAATCATATACATTTTTCAAAAATCAATTATTATCTCATCTAACATTGATTTTAGTCATTATTTTCATTCTTTACTAATGCTGAATCTCTGCTACATATTCTGCACCTTTCTCCTTCCGGTTGTATTATACATTTCCTTGTCTTTTTGCCAACAAAGAGGACACAATATCCTAAGCCTAAAGAAAAATTTCACCCCAATTTTAACTCAGCATGGATCAAGGCAAAAGCAAATTACCATGCCATAGCAAATGTTGAGGTCATTGAATTGTTGCTCCACTGGATGATATTTGAAATAAAAAAGTGAAAAAATATAAAGAAAAATAATAAAATAAAATCTATGTGGCATAAGCCAAAGGATACTTGAATGAGTATGAAGTAAACAATGATTGGCATTTTTATAATGGTCATATTCAAGAATAATTTATTCTCTAAAGCCATCTTATTTTCAGGTAATTAGTTATTTTTCATTTTCTAGAGAAAAATCAGTCTTTCTATTTGAATTAGCACAAGGAGGTTTGATTTACTACAGAGAGTTCTTTTGGAGTTAAATTGTTTATCTCTCTTCTGACCTAATGTCATCCTGACCGTATGTCACAGTGACATGAAGATTTTAAGAAAAAAATTACATTCTGCACGTGTTAAATCTAATGACATTCAACTACTGACTTGTGTATTGTCATCATTCCAAAATGCTATTATGTTCTACAAATATCAATTCTAGGTAGAAAAATAACGAAGATATTACCCAAAAAGTTAAATCTTTGTTACATATAAACCCCTCAGATAAATCAAATTATATCTTCCACTTTAAAACATACTATTATAGTTTATAGTTTATACCACTATAGTGGTGTCTTATTATTGTTTAATGAAAATATAAAGCAAGAGACCATTGCCATTTAAATTTTTTGAAAAGAAACTCTAGTTTTGCTATAGCCACAAAAAGATCTTCAAGATTTCATTTTAAAATTATCTGATAGTTAATACCAAATTTCATAATCTTACACTTTAAAATTTTACTATATAAGCAAATTCCTCATTACTATTACACTACAATGTATGCAGACTAAATAAACCTTATTGATGATCTTGTCTAATACTATAGAAGAGAAAGCTAAGTTCTGAAGACATTCATATGTTTTGGTGAAGTAACAGAGCATAGTTCCAAAGCAACTAAGTTAAAACTAACACCCCAGTTTGCTTTTTCCTTATTAAAATTATCGTGCAAAATGACTGGATGAGAAATAAAGATTTCCACATTCTCCTATTTTCACAATAACACAGAAAGTACACAGCGTTGTTACATGCAAGAGAACATTCTATAGAATATACCTATGGTTCATTTTATTTTAAGCTATGATTTGACCTTTTGAATTTTTTTCTCTTTTTTGGGAGGGGTACCAGGAATCGAACTCAGGACCTGCACTTGCCAGGCAGGTGCTTGTGCTGCTGATCTATATCCCTGGACACTGATTTGGCCCTTTGACATTAAAACTTGACCACAGGTAAAATTATCTTAAACGTGAAACTGAAAAGCAGTTCTTCAGCAGAGAGCTTTGAGAGAGAAGCCTGACAAAACTCTTCTCAGATTGCAATCAAGAGCATTCACTGCAGACAAGGCATTTATGTTAAAATATAAACTCCAAGTTAGTTGATTACTGTTACAGTCTGGCTTCTGACATGATGATTAACAATACACTTTTCGTAGACTATTTTCTCAAAAATTAAATGAGAAAAATATATGCATATAATTAGCCCCACATTGTTTACTAAAATGGACCGGTCAGCATTGTGGTCATGTAATTATTTCCTTAACGTGTAAGCTGTCACTTAAAAACTGAACTATGACTTATGCTCATGACTGATTTGGGGAATTGAGAAAACATATATAGAATCTGAAGAGAACATGCAGAATTAAATGTAGACTTTAAAAATTCTGTAAATCACCTTTATCCCCACACAATGACAGTTTAAGTACTAGCTACTTCACAAAAATGTCTCGAACTTTGTATCAGGGACTCCAAATACCAAAACAGAAGAGAAAAAGAGAATGTTAAAAGAACTGGTTGTTTTGAGCAGTCATACACAAACACTGAATATACTAATAATACGAAGTATAATCCAACAATAAAGGATACTAAACTAGAACATGTATTTAGGGCTATGTCACAAAGCCATTTCTATTCTAATGTTATATTCAGAAGTCAAGGTAAAAAGCAGTATCATCTACTGTAGCTGCCAACTTGATTGTTTTGGTGAAATTTTACTATGGTGACTTGGGAGTGATTTTCTTAGTCTTATCTTTGTCCCTAAAATGTATAACTCCTAACCTGCTAAATATCAGATAATTTCAGTTCATGTTCCCAGAGGTTAAAGAATAAACTTTAAGGAACAAGAGAGGTTAAGAGTCGGAAAATTTATTGAGGAATAGGAATAGCTCCTGAGAGACAGGAGAGGTCCCAAATGGGTTGCCAGCATGCCCACTTCTCTGAGAAAGTTTAATGGAGCAAAATCATGAGGTGGATACAATGTGGATCAAAGCTATAATCAACCAATAAGATCAGAAGATTAGCTGCTTGGCTAATATTGATCCAAGAGTAGCAAGGGCATATGGATGACATCATTAACGTTGGTCAGTAATCTATAGCTCTTGTCTCTAGCTTTACTCTTGGTGGTTTCAATCTAAATGGGTGGGAGAGTATGGTCCACCCCTAATGAGATAATGGTTTATTTATATAGGAAATCTCAAAAGGATGGGCCAATAATCTCATGCTTCCATTTATCCTTTAGGGAAGTATGTAAACTTGGCCACTGTGACTTTAATCTTCCTCAGATGTATCTCCAGCCACAGTTGTAGTGTGTTCTCATCCTCTGCACTGACTCCCTCGAGGGCCTCACCCTGTTTGACTCCCTGTAAAATATTTCTACCTAACTAAGCTATCTATAATAGTTTCGCTAAAGCATAGCTCAGTATCACAGATACTGTAGGAGGAGTATGCAGGAATATCTGTAGAATTTCAACAACCATTTACCTGATTCAGTTACCTGTAGAGAATATGTTCGCAAAAAATAATTCCAATGTGAAAACAGTACTCCTAATGTGTAAATTAAAATGCACTTTCATTTCATATCTAAGGGATTTTGCAAGTCAAAGCACTCTGCATTCATCTTTACACATTTTTGGTCTGTTCACTCTTCTTTTTACTTCTATCAATGCTGCCAAGAACCAGATGAACATTAAATGTATTAAAATGGGCAATTCACAAATGTCAGCTTTCCTTGTCACTAAAAAGAAATATCATATTTTTCCTCACAAGTGATAAAATAGCATCTTGACCTCTAAATATACCTCCTTGTGATCTTTTTTACTTTTATGGAACAATATCATGAGTTTTCTAGTGAGTTTCTTACTAAGAAAAAATTTGAGAGAAAAAAATGGATAATACTATTTTTCTTGTAGTTTTTATATGTTATGTACTAAAAATATTTAGAAAATATTTACAGAGGCTTCTTTAGTTTTTTGAAGTTAAGGAAAAGTGGAGAGGGAAGATTATAAAATATTAAAGATGGGAAAGATACTTTACAGTCTAGTGTTTATGGTGATACATGTCAACATGAGTCATTTGCTGGCATTTCAAATACAGCAGAAAATCTTGGCTTCAACAGGTCCTAATTACACATAGAGCCATCTACACAGTGCTACATATGTTGCTCAATAAAAATACTTCAAAATCAACTAAATATTGTAGTTGCCCTTGAAGTTGTATATAATTAAAGAAATTCACAAGTCATTGTTTTCCTAAAAATATAAGGGAAAGGGACTAAGGTATGGATTTGGAGTTGGAGTTTTCTGTCATTCATTAATATAAGGTAAGTATAGTATATAATTGCAAATCATGGGTTACTGGATATAGTCTACATATATACATTCATCTTATTAAGGCAAAAAGAATGAATGCAAGACTTCAGTGTTACTGCTGTTTTATCCTCAGATTTTGCCGTGTTTTGTGCTCAGGATAGTTAGGAATTGAACATTTTTTAGGGATTAAATATGCTTAAACTTGGCGTGGGTAATGTCAACCCCAAAACAAAGAACATCTGGTGTTTCACTAGAACTTACTCTGTAAGGATGAAAGTAGCAAACACTGAGATGGCGAAGGTAGTCAAAAGTAAAATCATGGAAGTCATTGTAAGTACTGGTGAAATGATTCACTTTATCTTCATTTGGAAGATTTTAGATGTGAAGACAACATCAGATTTACATTTTAGAAAAAAGTTTTCATTTCATCATAGAACAGAAATTTGCAGAGTTCAACTTTACGAGAAGGGAGATAAGTTAAGGAAATGTGATTGGGGATGAAAGCCATGGTATTTGGGTAGGTTAGCCCACTGTTACCGAGTGCTCGAGTTGTTCCTGAATTCTTAGCATTATGGCTGTAGCTTCCGGGCTAGTTTAGCACATTTCCGTTGGTGAGGCAGAAAGAACAATGACCCTAAGTGGATTTTGACACTTTATGACAATTAAAGCAAACGTAAATTCAGCATGACTTCGGGTCCCTCTGCTTCTAATACCACCAAGTGACACAGAATGTAAAGAGCCAGATGAAACACAATTAGTGCATTACTGTACTGTGGAAAAACCATCTTTACAATAAAGTAGTGGTTTCAAGCCCTACACCTGGACCCTATGTCAGGGGTGCTGGTGGTGGGAGACGCCGGAATTGGAGAGAGGAATGAAAAGTAACCTTGTGGCGCCTCCTGCTGGACAGGAAGCCTCGCACAAGGTAGAGAAGCAGAGGAGAAAGCCTTCTGGCAGTTCTTGACAAGATTGCCTATCCTGCTATGTTACAGGGAGAATCAGAAGACATTTGCTAAGATGAGTCAGAAAAAATAAAAAATAAAAAACACCAATTCAATTACAAAATGTGCAAAAGGCATGACAGACATTTAATTGAAGAGGACACACATATGATAAATAAACACACGAAAAACTGTTCAACATCATTAGTCATTAGAAAATACAAATTAAAACCACAATGAACTATAACTATATACCTATCAGAATTGCTAAAATTAAAAATGCATCAGTTTATTAGAAAAGCATAACAATTACAAATGTGTATGTACCTAATAATGGTTTAAAATAAATAAAAGGGAGTCTTACAACATTAAGGAAATGAAAAACAAAAACTAACCATTATAATTGGAGATTGTAATATGTCTACCTCATTAATTGATAGAATTTGTATACAATAATTAATTTGTATATGAACATATTATACATATGTATAAGTACCTGAGTTATATAATACAATCACATATATTATATATGTGTGTGAGTGTATGGAATTATAACTGTATGAAAGCTCAGAGCAATCCTGCCTGAACCCTAACCAGAAATATAAAGGGAAGGCAATATTGGGAAATGCTGAGTTTACACAATGTGATACTCTAAAAACTTCCATGGCCATCAAGATGGTTTCTAAGAGCAAGGAATAATCGATCTCAGGAAACATTTTCTCAGAAGTCATGTAAATTTTATTCGATGTCATAATGTCTTTTGGAAGAAAAGAAGAATTTATTATGTTGTTTTTATCAACCATTGGCTGAATATTTTCCAGATATTCTTGTAGCCTCCGTTACCACTAACCCCAAAATATAAATGTGGTCCCCAATACAGCGATCTTCTCCCCAGAAGTGATACAAGTTTAATAATTTGCAGAGAGACCTTCAGGGGACAGGTCAGACAGAGTCTTTGAAGAAACTCAAAGGCAGAGTGTTAACAAAGCAGCCGCAAGCCCCATTGTCGTCACAGACCAAGTGAGTCTTGGATACCTGCCTAATAGTACGATATACATCTTCATCACAAAGCAAGATCTAAAATCTGTTAGTTACATGTTCTTTCTGCTGCAATAACCTACTTGTTATAATCACTGGGGACAAACATACCAAGAATCCCATGGTTTCCATTAAGTTCTTATCCTGATCACGGTGATGTAACAGCACTATTTTTTCATGATAATCAAGATTTGATGACTAGAATGAGTATTTTTCTACTCATTTGATAGTTGACATTGAAGGACTAAACTTGCCATGTAATATATGCAATTTCAGTAAAATACTCATTGTATCTCTGTGAGAAATGTACCTCCTTGAAAACCAAACCCTCAAATGGGGCTACTGCTTCACAAACTTTGTGAGTAAAACATGAAATGATGTAAGAGGGACCCATCACTTCTAGCCCTTGATTCCTAGACTTATGTATTTAAACCACTGAAAACACTAAAACCATTTTTTATTTTTTTATTTTAAAGAGAGCAGTAAATGAGAAACAAAGAAATAGAATAATAGCCGCATACCAGTATCACAAACATAAACAAATCAAAGCAAAAACATTCAAAGTGATACAGAGTCTCAAGACAAAATAATACAAATCTACAGTGGTTGTTACATTACATATAACTATCCTCAACTACATTGCTCAGATTATCAGATGTAAGAATGAAAGATTGCTCAAACCAATACAGGGAATAAGAAAATAATTCTTCAATGAAACAGTAGAGATAATACAGAGTTTCACTAGACAAGATGGTAGGAGTTCACCATTGTAATTCCCTTGCGTATTGTTTCATTCAAATCAGTTGCTCAGACCACCAGACACAAGCATGCACAATCGATCAGAACATAAAAAAATTGTAAGCATTAACTGTTCATTTCAATACACCATCAAACAGCAATACAGTCATCACAGCTATTCATATATATATTTATATTTTGCATTCCTTCTTTCTTTTTTTCTTCTTTCCCTCATCCCAGTCGTTCCTTCCTTTCTTTCTGTTAGATCTCTGGTACACTCTTATACCACATCTTCAAGGACAGCACCCCAAGCTATTCACCCCAACTTGGCAGAGTAACTGAAGTTGCATCAGACTATTTGATTGTTTTAGTAGGACAACTGTTTTGGGGTGTTTTTATAATACAGTAGGCCTTCTGAGACAGTCATGCTTCTTGATCACCAGTTCCATGGGCCGTGAAGTCATTAATAGGAAGTCTTCCAGAAAAACAAGATATTGAATCCTTTGAGGACTATGCTATGTTAGCAAGTGTGATTGTCAATGGAAACCTAAAGGCAAGAGAGTGTGTACATATATTATTTTTGTTTCTACCATATGATTTGCCATGAATTTCTTAGCAATGGGGAATCATGTACTTACAGAATTTTCATTAGATTTATAAATAATACTAAGTGCCAAAAGCTGTGTGAGTATTTTCTAGTAAAGGTACTGCACTTGACCTAGGAGCTGAAATGGTAGTTACTACCTACTTACCTTTGCAGCCACTCACTACTATCTGCTATAATTAGCTAAGTTTTATGGGATCACACAGGCAAAAAAGAATTGGAATGAGATTGTGATAACAATATCTGTATGTCTTAGTGTTGGATAACAGCACTAATCTTTGAAACCCCTTCTGATATGTGGTATTTCTTCTGATTTACTATTTTTTTTGGGTGAAAGAAGGAGGCAAATGACCACTGTTCTTTCTGTAATGATCAAGAATTAATGTGAAACTTCTAACAGACACTAAGTACATCGTAATAAGCCATTTTATATCTTCTAGGATCAACACAATCTATTAATCAGCACCACAGTGGTTAAGGCACCATAGGTCAAGGAATCCAGATTCAGATAACAGCCTTATTGCCCATTTCGGTAACAAAATTGACCATAACTCTGATGGTTAGTGTCTCAATATATACTTTGCCATTCCAAAATTATCATTGCTTTGTATGCAAGGGAGTCTAGTCCATGACATCAACTCCACCAATCTACCTGCAGGCTTTCCATGGACGCTTCATGCCCACATTGCCAGAGTTTCCTTAATGCCTTGATGGTACCCAGATGGTGGTTCTCAGCTTTTATGAGGTAAATACCATTCTAACGTTCCCATTTTCTTGAGCCTTCAGACTCCTTCCACAACGTTGTGCCGAGGAAATCCCAACACCTCCCAACTTACATCAGGCTATCATCACCCCCATGCTTTCCACAGACAAACTAACAGACTGTAAAGATCAACTCCAGGTATTCTCACCAGACATTAAAACCTGATTCATGAGTGAATTCACCTAGGGTAATAAGTCCTTTCCTATCCAGCCTTATATTCTCCAACTGACCTAATACCCTCAAAATCCACTTCAGTGCACGCTCTTGTTTCTTGCTAGCACATATTGGTGAGGTCCCACCATGATTTCATCTAAACTATCTCCTTCTGTAATGAGTATTGTATCTTTCCCCTCAAACTCTGTTGAGATATGCTCTTGGTTATCTACCTAGAGGAAAAGAAAAATGATGAGGCCAGATATTCAGGAGAACAACGTCACTTTGCAAGTCATCTGAGGACTGAAGTTCTCTATTCTCATTTCTAGGAATAGGGGGATGGTTTTATTGCTAGTATAGAATACTCAAGTATATTTGAGATTTCAAGATTTTCAAGTTCATCTACTAAAATGCCACCATTCCTGAATTCAGTGTCCTATTCTTTTTCTGTTGGTTCCACAACTTTGACATAAAAATCCATTTGAAGCCCTATATTCAGTCCTTTTTGAAGCTTCGTGACTCATATTTATTTTAGTTACAGTAGATGAGACTGTCTTTAAAACCTTTCATAGAGGTCCTTTGGTTTTTATAACATACCCTCACTTGGCAATTGGTTGACTGAGACTATCATTTATTATCCAAGTTTTCAGATGAAGTTCACAGAAGCCAATGCCTTTTATAAGTATAATTCTCATAGTTTCATGTGGTCCTTAAATAAAACTGCAACAACCCATAAATTCTACCACTTCCCATTTTTCCTATGGCTCACTCTAATTAACTGCACTTAAAGTCTTCTTAGTAATGGTGGTGCCCATGTATGCGATGTTAGTACTTTGCCTGCTGCCAATTGTCTTACATAGGGTTCAAGCAGAAAAGAAGTCCTAGGCAAAGAACTTTATGCTACCTTTTTTTTGTTAACCCAAGCTGAAGAAGAAGGAATGACAGACAAGAAAAATAAGGCACAGAAGGCTGTGTTATTAAGATGGTGCCTCAGTGTAACTAATTGCTCAATCTGGCTTGGCTGTCCTCAGGAAGGATACTTGATATTTATATCTCAGGAAGCCTGGCATAGGGAAGTATAAATAAGCAAAGTGAGAAAGTTGTCAGAATCAAAATGGAGTCATTTGTGTCACCACAGCCAGGAAAGAAAAAGGAAAAAGCATGATGGTCCGATAGTAATTATCCAATAGTAACAAAGGACTTGATGCAAAGTATTTCTACAAAGACATCTGCCCAGCAGCTGTTTGTTCAACTGAGACTGATGCCTTTTTTAAGATTATTATGGCCAAAGCTTACTGTTTCAAAATATCCATGCAATCCCGATCTTTGTCTTGAAAAACTTTGTTTTACAATCTTGGAATACACTCATAGTTTAGTGTAGTGCATCATGAACCATTAGTGCTATACTCAAATAAATATCACTATTTTTGGAGACATTTTCTGCGATTGTTTTTTACTTGGTTTTGATTTTGGATTGGCAAAAACAGATTTATTTACCACCTTCTTTATCCCATTTGTTAAGCAGTTTTTCCCCTGGGGGCATTAAGTTTCCCACGCATCCAGGTGCCTCAAATGTGAGAACCCAGGGAGAACTTGTGGATCTCACACTGTGGTTTCTGCACGCAAAGCCCTGAGACAGCGGGTGAGAGCTGTCCCTCAGACACTGAAGTTTTGGCAAACTGCACCTACTTTTACAGCTGAATATGACAGGTGAATCCAAGAGTAGCAAAAAAAAAAAAAAAAAAAAAAACTTTCTCATATACTATCAAGGAATCACTACTTTGATAGGAAGCATTCTTTCTTTGGTCACAAAACTGTCTTCCACGTTAAACCTGAGTTATTAAGTCGGGTGATATAAAATGATGGCATATAAGAGTATAAACCTAGGTAAAAACACTAGCCTATAAATAAAAGGACAAGTAACCAAGCAAAAGTTATTTCTGAAGAAGTAAGCAGCACAATTGCTGCCCTGAAACCATATTCCTTCAGCGTCAACCTTTGCCTGGTTGGCCTATAAAATGCATGGACTGGGGCTGGGGATTTAGTTCAGAGGCACAGCACCTGCCTGGCAAGTGGGAGGTCCTGAGTTCGATTCCTGGTACCAGAAAAAAAAAAAAGAAAAAAAAATGCAGGGACTAATCACCAGCTGCGGGGCTGCAGCGGCTCCTAGGTTCATGCTTCTGAGGTTGTCTACAGTGCCTGTGCTACAGGTAATGAAACCCACTGCTGAAAAGTCTGTTCATTTTTTACTAGAAAAGTCTGGATCCAGTTTTCTTAGGGACCCAGTGACTCGGAATGCCCTTCCCTTCCCTCCTCCATCATGTGTGTGCCTGGTGGAAAGAGTAACTCTGACCTCTAACTTTTTTCTTTGTTGAGAATCATCTATATTCTTTCTCACTAGATTTCAAAAAAACATGAGACAAAACAAAGTTTAGCAGGCTTATTTCATACATTGCACAACTATGTGATCAATCAATTATTTTTTCAATAAAAAGGTTTAAATTTACATTACTAGAAAGTAAGAGCTTAATCAAAATAATAGCAAACAACTGTCAGTATCTATTAAAGGGATCACAAGGGACTACTATGAGCAATTATATTCTAAAAAATTTAAATCATATAGGAAATGGATAAATTGCCAGAAAAGTTCAACCTGTTAAAATGGAATCAGAAAGAAAGAGAAAGCTGAACAGGACTATAACGCAAAATGACATTGCAGAAGTAAATAAAAGTCTCCCCGAAAGGAGAAGCTTAGGAACAGGTGGCCTTGCAAGCAAATCTGGTATATCGAAGTTTCTATAAATAACAACACTTCTAAGTTCAAGTTATGTTAACTTACTGTATGTGATTTTCTGGTACACTGAAAGACTTATAGAACAGTAAGTTAAGTTATCATTAGGAAAAATGGTAACTCAATTATATCTGTAGAATTGGTTATTTGAACTTTACTTTTTGCAAATCAATAGTTACATTCCTTCAAATAAAGTGAATTACTCATATTTTCTTCACAGACATTTAATGATCAGTAAGTGAAAAAATATACCAAAAACTTAGAAGTATGTGGAGTCCTATGAAATACTCCACAAATGATATTTTTAATTCACTATAAGATAAAGAGTTATGGTTAGTATAAAATTTAATGTAAATGTTTTTTTGGTTTTTTTTTTTTTGGTTTTTCTCTGGTACCAGGAACCGAACTCATGACCTTGCGCTTGCCAGGCAGGCGCTTTTGCCGCTGAGCTAAATCCCCAGCCCCCAAATTTAATATAAATGTATGCTGAAAAGAACAGGTCAATGTTATCTTACTTTATATCATATGAATTGCAATTTCCTATGAAATTCAAGTTCAGTTTACAAAAAGAAAGTATAATTTTAAAACAAATATGTTATGCGGCAGAAACAGTGTAAGATTTAGAGTTAGAGAACTAGATCTTTGTGTTTTTCCTACCTACTTCCTGAGAATTTTCCCAAATAACCGATCTTTTGCCCTTAACTTCATTTTCACAAGGAAACAGTAAGTAGGTGTTTAATTGCTACTGTTTGGTTATTTATTAATGGAATAGCCTTAATCTTGTTGCTCAATTGTTGTGTATCTGTTTCATTATCTGTGAATTAAGCATAAAATGTGTTAGTGTCATTAGGCTGTTGAAAGAAATTAGTGTTACAAAGCAGGTGAGGGAAGGATAGGGGCTGGGGATTTAGCTCACGGGCACAGCGCCTGCCTGGCCAGCGCAAGGTCGTGAGTTCGATTCTTGGTACTGGGGAAAAAAAAAAAAAAAGGGTGAGTGAACACATGGCGCATCACCTGGCCAGAAACAAGTGCTAAAATGTGCTGCCATGTTTGTTTATTGTCTCTTTCACTCCCAGGATTCCATGAGAAGCAAATGTTGTTTGAAAGCTGAAAAATATGGAAGTAAATCATGGTGTCAATAACATATAGATTTAATAATCATTGGCTAAAGCGCTATTGAAATAAAAAATTTTTTCTTTATTTTTGAGACTCTCCAATATGCCCATATTAGAGTATTAGTTGACTGTGACTGGCAACTTCTTAAAAATATTCATATTATAGATATATTTACTGCTCAGAAAAAAAGTAGAACAAATAATCTGATTAAAGTAAAAAGACATCTGCTTTGCCTGTTATTGAGATCTATATTGACTCTGAAAACACACACTATATATGTTTAAGTTTCAAGATAAGCATCAGGCTAAATATTTCTTTCTAAAGTGAACTTAAAGTATTCTGAGTAAACATCATGTTAAAATAAAGTTATCTATTTTATTTCTTCTCTTTGTCTCACGGGTTTGTGAATAAATGTAAGTTTTTTGACAAGTTTTCTGAAGATTGTGTGGTAGATAACACATTAGACAGACTTGGTTTCGAGAACATTTATAAACATAAAATCTTCAGCGTCTTCTATGAAAAAATAATAGATCTTCAGGAAAAATTTCAGTGTATCAATAATAATGGGATAAACTATTTTCAAGTGCGTCTTGAAACAGAGAGTATCAATTAAAGGCTGACAAAATGAACATTTTACAAAAACAAATGGTATTGCAATGTAGTGGAGAAAATAAAGGATTCTTTTTAACCTTATTTACCTGTAATGTTTTCAACTTCTGGGGCTGTCCATGGATTCATTTATTATATTATCTCAACTAATTACTGGATCTCATTGTATTAGTATGCATGACATAATAATGTTTCCATGATTTAATCTAAAGTATAGGATAAAGTCTGGGAATACTTTAATGTAAGCATAGCTTTCACATTTGCATGTGTTCTTCAGGGAAACAAAAGCACATCCATTATTTAAAGCTACTCCTCACATTTTATTAAATAGAATTGAACATACTTGTAATTCTATAGCTGTATTTTATTTTTCAGAAGCTAACTTCCAGAAAGCAATGATTTATGATTCTAAACATGAAAGTATATTTCTACTATACTGCCACAACAGTGCTTAGAAGAGCTGGGATGTAAACAAAAAGTAAAGTGGAAATCACTGGCATAGATCTAAAATCCAGTCTTATTAGGAAAAGGAAATGTATCTAATTTGAAAGCTGAAATTACTTCCTCTTCAACTTTTTCAAGCTTTGGAGAAATAATTAAGTTTCATCATATGTTTTGCTTACTCATGCAGAATGTAAGTGAGACTGTTTTTTTAATGCAGCTGCCTAAATTCCATTTCACACTTTTGCCAGGTAATTCTCAGCTCAAGCCAACCTTGGGCTTGAGGGATTTCTTCTGCTTTGTGCTCGGGAGACAATAGAGCATAATTTTGAATGCAGCAGTTCATTCCAAGATCAATTCAATTGTACCAAAATTCTATAGCCTCAGATTATTTAATCAACTCATTTCATAAGCAAAAAACAAATGCAAAAGCAAACAATTCAGTGCTACTTGATACTTAACTTAATTAGTATAGTTTTCTGGTTTTGCATTTCAAGGCCTCATGCTACATATATTTTTCAGCAAAGAAATATTATATTCATATTGCATGCTGGTATTAACATGTATAGTCTTTTACTAGTATTAACAGTAAATACTAGTATTACAGTAAATACTATTTACTAGTATTTACTGGTATTAACTTTACTAACTGGTATTAATTTTTACTAACTTTTACTATTTACTAGTATTTAACTGGTATTAACTTTTACTAGTATTAACAGTAAATACTAGTATTACAGTAAATACTATTTACTAGTATTTACTGGTATTAACATGTATAGTCTTCACCCTAAGTTCTATATTGTGGAGAAGTATATGAAAATAATTCCCTGAATCTCTTCATCATAAAAACAATATTACTTAACTTGGAGAGAGGATGGAGGGTAACATAGTAATATTGTGCTTTATGAAAGAAAATATATCACGTCATTATTTGCACCTCAATCTGTATGTAGATATCTATCTACAAGAATAGCTTCTTCAAAATGTCTTTCTGATTTTTTTTTTGTGAAAAGAAAGTGTTCAGGGTTCAACACAGGTTCAATTTTTCTTTATCAGTCATAAATCCCCCACATGAAATAGGTCAGAGCTCTGACCCAGACGAAGTCTTTACAGACTCCCTCTGGAGCTAGTGCTGTCCTTCATGTAGACTGTTTTTCTTTCTTCTCTTACACGACTGTTACACAGTCAACTAAGTTTGTTCAATAAGCTCATCATCAAATTACTCAACTAGAATCTCAAAGACCACTTTATACTTCTTTCCCTACATCAAAGTTGAAAATGTTTAGATTTCCAACAGTTTATGGATACTCACTTAGGATTCTTAAAGAATGCGTCAAAACTCATCATACCTGGGGCTGGGGATTTAGCTTAGCGGCAAAAGCGCCTGCCTGGCAAGCGCAAGGTCGTGAGTTCGGTTCCCGGTACCGGAGAAAAACCAAAAAAAAAAAACCAAAAAAAAACTCATTGTACCCCTATGAAACATCTAAATAGATTCATCATTTTCCAGCAAGATTCTTCCTAATACCATTCCCCTTAAAAATATGTTACCAAATTTATCATTTTCTCATACCATTATAAGATGTGATGATTGACTTAAGTGACAGAAATAGTGTGAGAAAATGGAACTGCATTTTGGTAAATGTGAATATTGGTCATAGTCACAATAAGTGGTGCAAATATTTCTTGTTTTTCTGTAAAAATGCATATTAATTAGGTTATTTTCCTATCTCTGCTGAAGTTCTACTACTAGCAACCTAGAGCATCTGCTGATTTTCTCATTAATGTATATTAATAATAATTTCTTCACTTGCTTGTAAAACCATGTTAGTCAAAAGATACCTATGATGCTCAGATTTTTCCTTAAAATATTTTTTCTATTTTTACATTTGTCATTCTATAGTCTCTCCACAAGAATATAAATTAGTTCAATATCACTCATATACTTAGGGTTTTAAAAAATAACATTACCATAGAATTTATTTTCTTTATATTTAAGGATATCATTATGGCTTCTAGGGATTAAAATATGCTCATATTTAATAAACATAAAATTCTACAAAGATACAGAATAAAAAAGCAATGGGCTTTTTTTCCCCTCTTATACCAATTCTAAATACTCTTCAAAAGATGATCAGAGCTGATAAATACTGTATCTTTCTCCAGAGAAAAGTTAATGTTAAAAGATGGGTTTTGTGCCTAAATAAAAATTTTGCTAAGTCATTGTGGTGTCAAGCCAATATGGCGCAGGCCATAGAAGGCCATATGCCAAGCCCCACTTTTTCCTCCCTGGTCCAGTTACAACTTCCTACTTCCTTTTTACCATACCCTGTTTCCTTTTTCCCTCCCTCTGCCCAATCACTATCTGCCACTTCATGTGAACCACCCCCTAAATCCCACCTCCAACCTGGCCCTATATAGCCACTGTTCTCCTGGTCAGGCTTATAGAAGGTTTGCCTCTCTCTTCCTTTCTCTGGGTTTCCCCATGCTCACAATAAGGCATTTTTGCTTTATTTTGTTTTTCCTTATGCCAAAAAAACCTAACATTAAATACTTGCACACATACACACACATATACACACACATACATGTAGTTGTGCTATTTAACAGATTTTATGAAGTAGTTCATTATTCTATTCTTTGTATTTTCATATGATACCATTTGTTAGAGAGATTTCATCTCAGCCATACACAGCTACTGTATTCCATCCATTATTGTGGTTTTAGAGAGCACTTACTTTCTTTGCACTGGGCATTGTACTAAATGCTTTACATAGTGTTACTCACTTAATCTCCATGAGAGCTCTAAGCAAAAATTACTATTGCTTCCCCTTTCATGCTCAATCTGAGCATGAACTCAAAATCAAATTTCCTACTAAATGACACTTAGGCTCCCTACAAAAGCATACCTTTGGGTTGTATGCTTGTCTTTGTTACATGTATAGGTGTGTGATTGTGTGTAGGTTTGTAGATATACAAATATATTTATATGCATTCCTTGAGTCAATTGTTGTTAGCAAAACTGCTAGATAAAAGGGACACTTTTTAAACACATATTTAAGATTTACTTCACATACCATATAATTTTCACATACCATATAAATATCATATAATTTTTCCCATACCATATAAATACCATATAAATTTTAATAAGTTTCTCCCTGGATGTAGAATCCCCCTATCCATCCTGTTGCTGTCTGCTTCTGTCTCCTCTGAGATGAGCAATTGTTCTTTGCTTGCCCCTCTGCCACGCCATTTCTGCCTTGAAGTCCCACAACTGCAGACTGAAATCTCTAGAAACTGAGCCGAAGTGAGCATCTTCTCCTTTAAGGTAGTTGATCTGGGGTATTTTGTCCCAGCAATGAGAAAGTGACTAAGGCTTATATAATCACTTCTTTAAGCATTTCATCAGGCTTGCGGGGGTGGGGGGGTGGCTTTCAATGTTACCAGCATTTTCTTTTTTTTTTTGGTTTGTTGTTGTTGTTGTTGCTGTTTTCCGGTACCGGGTATCAAACTCACGACCTTGCGCTTGCCAGGCAGGCTCTGTGCTGCTGAGCTAAATCCCAAGCCCCTATGTTACCAGCATTTTCAAAGAACCCAATTTAAAAATTTCTTGAACTTTCCTACCATATTTGTTTTGTTTCCTGTCTTAATCTTTCTTCCTGATATGAATTTAAGTTACTTTTGCTATGGAATGGAGGCTCAAATTATTGATTTCAATTGTTATTTTTTTCTAATATGTACACTTAGGAATATAAGTTTCTTTCTGAGCATTTCTTTTGGCATCTCACTTTTGTTATATCATATTTTTATTATTATTTAGCTCAAGTTGTCATCTAATTTCTGTAGTGATTTCTTTTATTCTTTTTTAATCAATGATTTACCTAAAAGCACATATTTAGTATGTAGCATTCTGAGATTGTCTTTTTTGATACTGATTTCAGCCCCAAGACACTATGGTCAGAGAAATCCTCTAAAAATTCTATAGGGGTGGGTGTGGTGATGGACAGCTGTAATCTCAGAACTTGGGAGGCTGAAGCAAGAGGATTACAGTGAGTTCAAAGCCAACCTGAACTGTATAGTGAGACCCTGTCTCAAAAAGAAAAGAATAGAGAAAGGGAAATAGAAAAGAAAAGAAAAGAATAATGAAGACAAAAGAAAATAAAGGAAAAGAAAACCAAAATTTAAAAGATTAAAAAAGACTTTTTCTTATGTTCTAATTTGTGATGGATATCAGTAAATATTTCATATGCATTTGAAAACAAACTTTATTCTGTAATTTATAAATACAATGTTCTGTAAATGATAGTAAAATCAAGTTTGTTAATCATATTGTTCAAATTGCCTATAACCTCACGAATTCTTTCATGTTCTAATATTTATTGTGACACATGTGGTAACTTATCCTGCTTTTCATCAGTTTTTCTTGTATATGTTCATTATCATTGCTTTGAAATCTGTCTCTGATAATGCTAATATCATTCTTTTACATTCTGATCTATGTCATTTACAGATTGGATGAATATGCTGCCTTAACTTTGGCCTTCAGTTAGATTTAACCAGTGGTCAAAGGTCACAGCTGCTGGCAGGTATCTTCTCTACACTGGGGTTCCAATAATACTTTCCTACCTTCATCTCTTCAAGTTTATGGATGGTAATCCTACAGCCCCATATTATTTCTTCTCCTTTGAAGTTTTCTCTTTTTTGTCCATACATTTATAAATAGAATTTTTGCCAAATTGTCCCCAAATTGCTAATGTCTAAGTGACATTTGTTCCTTGTTGCGACTGTATTACATAAGATAAAGTTTCTAGATGCGTAGTCCATGGAGCAACTGGAGAATTCTGAGAAGATAGTATTAGAGATATGAGCCTGATAGAAGGGAGACCGCCTAGAAGGATACTATAGAAATCAGATAAGAGATCATTCTTGAATGAAGCAGTAAGAATATGTTTATTAAGAAGTGTTAAATTTGGGATATGAGAAAAGGAAAACAAACAAACAACTAGAAGAACTTCAAAACTTTTGCCCTGCACAACTAGAAAAGTAAAGGATCCATTTACTAAGATGAGAAGCAAGAGCTCCCCAGAGAATATCAAGATTTTGTTTTAAGAAAAATTTAATTTGCAGTAGTTAAACAGACCAGTAGAGAAATATGAATCTGGAGTCCAAAAAGTAAATATGAGAATCTTCCATAGGAAGATGATATTTGATATGGAGAGATCATAAACATCAAGAATTTATATATATACATACATACATACATACATAGAGGAGAAGAGAGAGAACTGTCTTGGGGGAAAGATGTTGAAAAATTGGGAAACAGGAATGTCTGGCAAGGGACCCAGAAAACCAGAAATTGGTAAAGTAAAAAAAATATATCAAGAAGAGTTTGAGATGCTACGTAATGAAAGTGCTTTAACGTAAAAAATGATGGATCTTCTAAAATGCTTCTTAGAAAGCAAGTGAGATTTGACCAGTGAAGCAAACTACAAATAAGTCCTTATTGACTTTGACAAGAATATGCCTGTGGGACTATTTTATGACAGAATGAAAGAAGTGGAAAGAGAGACTCTAAGTGTAGGTAAATCTTTTGGAAAAATTCTCATCAATTATGAGAAATTCAAAAAGGAGCAAAGCAGGAGAAAATTGCATAGTATCTGAATAGAAATCTGGGATGTAAAAAAAAGGGATTTACTTTAAGGGATATAGAAGTGATGCATTCTTAAAGAAAAAATGGAGAGATGAAAGAGAAAGGGGCGCAATGAGGGAGGGGGGAAGAGAGAGATTCCTGGAGCAGTGCCTTAAGTGAAAATGTAAAGCATGTACTGGCAAATGCATAATATAATATACCTGGTGTCAGGAAAAAAATGTGAAAAATCTCCTATGCTTTCTTCTGCTCTCATTTGAAACAAAAGCTAAGATTACTAGCTCAGGGTAAAGAAGGGAACAAGAGCTGAAGTTTTGTGGGCAAAGAAAATACATAACAACCATCTAAGACAGAGATCAACAAATTTCTGTGAAGTCGAGGTAGTAAATACTTCAGGCTTTCTGGTGGACAGTGTCTCCCAGCTATTGAGTTTCTGCAGTATAGTTTTAAAGAAGGCAAAGGTCACACATAAACAAATGAGCATGACTGTGTTTCAGTAACATTTTACTTTCATAAACAGGCTGAGAGCTGTATTTGGCTCCCAAGCTACATAGCTAACCAATTCTTGATGTAGGATAGTGGAAAAAAACTAATGGACTAAAGAAATGCAGTAGGGTTTCCAGGAAGCTCTAAAGGCTTTTTGGAGTTTACAATCAGGAATATAAAGTAGACAAGTCAGGGTGGAATGGTTTTCTTTAGCTGGGTTTTAAAATGCTGGAGGCAGGTATCAAAAACCATTCCAAAGACAATGTTAAACAAGACATGGATCTCTCTTCCTTAGTTTCTGCCAACGTGCGAGTGGCCCCAATCGCTCATCCTCTCCTGCCTTCCCCTAGCCATGTGTTTTCCTTTGCATGTTGCATATCATTCTCCATCAGGCCTGGTGATTTTCTTAAGTTCTGTATCAGGAAGGTGGTATCCTGTGTTCTATCCTACAGTGTCTCCTCGCTGTGCTAACATTTTGTCTGAGTCTGTTCTCTATTGCTGCAAATGATTAGCACAGGCTAATAACTCATAAAAAGCAGAGGGTTATTTAGTTCAGGGATTGCGAGGCTCGGAAGTCCAAAAACAATAGTCCAGCATCTGCTTGGCACCTGGTTAGCGACTTCTAAATGCATCATAGCATGGCAAACGGCATCACACGGTAAGAGAGAATAAATATGGTAGAGAGACCTCCCTTTTTTAGAAAAAGTTATTTCCTTGATAATTCATTAATCCATTGAGTGACAGCAGCTTAATCCATTAACAAGAGTAGAGTCTACATGACCCAATATCTATTCCAAACACCACTGACATGTGAGTTTGAGGATTAAGTTTCAACCAACTGAACTTTGAGAAATACATTCAAACTGTGACTCGTGCACACATTCTACGCGTGATGCTCCACTCCCAGCCTGAGTTTTGCTTCCTGTCTAGCTTCATCTCAGAGCTGTTTATTTTCTTGTTCTCTATACCCACACACACATACATACATGTGTATCAAAAGTTACTCTGTTCTCGGGCCATCTCCTCTGCCGAACCTTTGCTAAATTCTCACTCACTTTTAAGCCCTATTCAAAATTCTCCTTCCTCTTAGCATCTTTCCCTCTGCCTTGTAAGTATTCCTCACCTCCACTGCACACCACCTCCTACTCACTCAACAGCCCATTAATTTGTCTACTAATATCCTCAACTTTCTTAGACAGAGTTTAGCATAACATATAATTATAACCTTAAAGCTGTGGCATTTGGTTGCTGTCTAGATGACCCATGAAGTTGTACACCCCAAGATGGCAGTATCTATGATTTGTTTCACCAAAATATGTCCTGACCTATCCTTGATATAACAGATTTATAATAAATATTTTTGCAGGATGGATGAGAGAATTCTGAGAGGTCATGCACTTCAGTTTTAAGAGGCAGAAGATGGTCCCTTCTCCTCTTTCAGATCATGTCCTGTCCCTCAGGCTGCCATAGTGAATACAATAGAGTGTGTGGTGTACACATCAGAAGCACATCTTTTCTGGTGAGGCCCCTCTCAGTTTATAAAGACCACTTGCCTGTTTATCTTCATGTGATCTTTTCTCTGTGTGTATTCATGAATAGAGAAAGCACTCTAGTGTGCTCTCTTCTTTTTATAAACACACCAGTCCTGTCAGAATAGGGCTTGACTCATAACTTCATCTAACCTTAATTGCCTCCTTCGAGGTTCCATCTCCGAACACCATCAGGGAGACATCAGAGATTCAGTGTGTGAACTGAGAGGAGACACAATTCTGTCCTTCACATCCTTTCCACTGGCCCCCAAATTCAGGGTCCTTCTCACATTCAAAATATATTTACCCCATGCAAGCAGTCCTAAAACTCTGAACCCATCATTCCAGCATCAATTCCAAGCCATATCTGCTGAGAATATCATCTTAATCAGGTATGAAACTTGACTGTTTATTCATACCAAGACAGAATTCTTCTCCAGCTGTGATACCCTGAAACAAGACAAATTTATGTCCTTCTAAAATACAATGACAGGATAGGCATCCCATAGAATGTCCATTCCAAAGGAAAAGCACAATCTGTAGGAAGAAAAGAGCAATGGGTTCCAATGAGTACAAAACAGTGAAATGAATTCCAGCAGCCTCTGGGGCTAGGAAGCCATACCCTTGGCTGTGCACAGAGGTCACGTACTCAGGGTCTGTGAAACAGGAGAATCCAGCCTGGGGATCTACAGGAAGTGGCTCTGCTCTCTGAAACCAAAGGAAAAATCCTTCCCCTTTGGGAGGCAGTGAACGTGGCATCTCTGATGCCCATTAAATTGCCTTCAGGGTCGCTGTTTGTTTCCTTGAAGGATATCACACATTCCAAACCAAATACTTCTGGTGTCCATTCTTCAGATTCCAGAAGTTTAGCAACTTTCCACCACTCTGTCTGGTTTTGTCCACTGTCTTTGGTTTCATCTATCATTCTTTTGGCAGGTATAATTCCAATTCTATTTCTGACCTGAGGTAAGATTGCTGATTAAATCCATGTCTTAATTCTGTACGGAATGACCAGCTAGTCACACCTTGGTGTTCTCTCCAGAACATGATCTCTCACCTTTGAAATGGAGACAGGGTGAGAACTATTTGAAACTCCACGTTCTACTTAGATTTTGCTTCATAATTCCTTTAAATTACCTCTGTCTTTTTATATTTCACTATAAACAATAAAGAAGAACCAGGAAACATACTCAATGCTTTGCTTACAAACCTCCTTTGTTAAATACCCAGCCATTTCTCACAATACTATCTTCCCTAGGACACAATTTAGCCTACCTCTATGCCATTCTAAAACAAGAATCACCTTCCCTTCGGGTTTCCATGACATTTTTCTCAATTTTGTCTGGTCCAGGGGTACCATTAGTATTCATATTTCTACTAGTATTCATTGTGAAGTATAACGGCAATAAAAGCTTTCTCCACAGTTCTCTATTTCTCTTTCTGAGTCCTCATCAGAATTGTTGAAGTCCTTATTTCTACCAACGAAGCCTTTTGAGGGCAATCTAGGATTTTTCTAGCATGCACCTCAAAACACTTCCAGTCTCAACTCCTTACACAGTTTCAAAGCTCCTTCCACATTTTTAGGTATTTGTTATAGTAGCATCCTGCTTTGTGACACCCAAATCCACGTGAGGCTATTCAGGATGCACAACAAAATACCACAGGTGGGTGGTTTAAACAATAGAAATTCTTTCCGTACAACATTAAATATTCTAGAAAATGGAAAGAACAAGTACAAAATGAGGCTATCCAGAGACAGCACGAAGGGCCGTGAAGTTAGTAAGGCTGTTGCAGCAGGTGTCAGAGAATGATAGAAAAGAAAAAGGAGCTGGTAAGTACACCACATATCCCTCTGTGATAGCTACATTATGCCTTGGTATCGCTCCAAATTAACCCCAAACTAAGCAGCTTAAAACTATCTTATAATGTCTGTGGACCTAGAATCGGGACGGCTTAGATGAGTGTTTTAGCCCCATGTTCTCTTTAGCAGATTTCAGTGTGCTGTCCAGAGTGCTGCTCCTTCTTCTGTGAAGGCTCAGATGGTAGAAGATGCATTTCAAAGCTCCAGCAGGGGTTCATTCAGCTTGTCAGCGTTTGTGAGAAGGAGATTCCTAGTCTGACTTGCTGTGAGCTCTCTTTCTTGAGTTGGCCAACAGAAGAGGTGAGGAGTTGTTCCTTGGGGAACAAAGGCAGATGTGAAAGGGTGTGGAATCATTAGAGCACTTTGTTAATTTCATTCTGTCTTTCCAAGATAAAGGTAAGAATTGTGCCTTTCTCTACTGTTGGTGGGAGCATGGACTGGTGCAATCACTGCGGAAATCAATGTGAAGATTCCTTTAAAAACTAGAATTAGAGGTCCCATTCAACCCAGCTATTCCCCTTCCTGGTATTTTCCCAGAAGAATTAAAAGCATTGTACCACAGCAACATATGTTAATCCATGTTTGGAGCAGCACTGTTTGTAATAGCTAAATCTTGGAAACAGCCCAAATGCCTGTCAACCAAAGAATGGATCAAAAGGATGTGGTTTTTTAATATAAGGGAGTATTACCTAGCCATGAAGAAGGATAAATTTGAGACTTTTATAAGTAAGTGGATGCAACTTGAGAGCATACTCGTAAGTGACATAAATCAGACCCATGTGTGTAAACATCATATTGTCTCACTAGTGTGAGAAGCTGAATAAAATAAATAAAGTCCAAAATGTGTAATAGATATTGTGAATTGGGAAGAAACTGTTCAAAAGAGAGAAAAAATTATGATGGGGTAAAGAAAGGAAGAGAAAATGGGAATATATATAATCTCTTTTAGCTATTGAAGAGAAAGATATGTGCTAATATTGTCTGGATGCTATTTCATGCCTATATCTTGTACTCTGAGTAAATACTATGACACAACAATGTGCAGTGTTAATTATTGTTACTCTCTTATTAGCCTGATTTGAAACTCTGTTTTATTTTCTTTCTATTTTTCTTCTCCTCTTTAAAAGAAACAGAAAAAAGAATTGTGGGTCTAAATAGACCTAAATTTCAGATGAGACTTTCATGATTTTGGCAGCCATATTGAAGACCTAAAGAAGACCTAAAGTCAAAATGCTTGTTATTGTGCTCAAACTCCAAAATCTTTAATTATTAATAAGACAATGAGAAAGTAACTAAGATGAGATAGTGTTACACAATGAGATAATTTAACACAATTTCTTCTGGTTCAAATAACCTCTTGATTCCTTTTATATTCCTCCCCCAATAAGACTACATCAGAATCAGCATTGCCTCTGAGATTAACAGCTTTACAAAAGTTCGATAAGTATTTAATTCTTCTGGTCAGATACCTTGCATATGTTATTAAAAGTATTGATATTTATATCACACAATTGAATGTCATGACAATTATTCTTAAACTATTCAAGGTGCCATTCCCAAGAGTACCCTACATGAACTTCCTAAATGTTTTTCTATATCAACACAGTTAGCTACAAGTTGGTTTCCAATTGCAGTAATTAAACAGCTGATCTGGCAAAAAGACAGTGGCTAGAGCTGCAAGGGGAGTGAGACTCACAGTCATTTTAGTGAGGCTGAAATGCTGCTTTTGCATCTCAGAATGGTTTTGCAGTTGCTATTCATCTAACCCCAGCAGCAGGTCTGTGACCAATTCAACTATTTTCTATTTTTACACACAATCTGGAATCTTTTAACAAACTGTATGGGTTTTTCTAATATGAAGACAATTTAATCTTCTGCTAATGGTTTACCTTACACCTGTGTGTTAACTAGCATTTGAAAATTTCTTCTATAGCTTAAATAATAATTGTTACAACTTACAAAAAGTTTTAAGCATGTATAGAGTAACCATGGAGAATACAAGCTAAACAGAGAGCTCTTTGGTGGTCTAGCTATTTGTTTTCCACATACCCAGTGTAACATTGTTTGGATGATCTTTTATTTTATTTTTTTTTTTACTTTTAAAGAATAAAAGAAGGATAGCATAATAATAGGGGGGACTTAGCAAATTACAGACAAAATGGTAGGAAATTAT